>NW_026991736.1:0-459452 GCF_029215605.1 Mirounga angustirostris | reverse complement strand
TTGCCCCCTGGAACTCGAGGACTGGGCATGGGATCACACCAGTTTTGCATGAGCCGTCCAGAGATTTGGATGGAGCTCCCCTGAAGTCAGACGCTGTTCGTCCCAGAGAGCTCCCCGAGATCCCAGGAGCATTGAGTGCGTTCCTCCGACGCATGGACGGAGGAGACGCCAGATTTGACCGCGAATCTCCCTGACTGGGCCCGACAGCACTCGAACATTGCATGTGGTCCCCTCGGTTTGGACTGAGAAGGGGCGAGCTATGCCCTGCAGCTCACTGACTACGCCCGAGGTCTCAAGAGATTTGGATGAGTTCTGGGGAGGTCCGGACTACGATCCGGTGACCCCGGGCCGTGCGAGTGGCCGAACAGACGGGTGATTCCACCAGATTCGGAGATTCCTCACGAGATTCGCACTAAGATCAACGAGACAGGTGCCTCACCATCTCTCTGATCTTTCCTGACATCTCAGGACATATCCATATCTCTTCCGAGATTTGGACGGATATGCCGAAACGTGTGTCTGGGAACTCGCATGCAGGGCTTGAGATCTCATGAGATGTGGGTCAGGGCCTCCAAAATTTAGACTGCGATCCCATGAGTTTAGCTGCTCGAGACCCCTGACTGGGGTGAGACCTCAGGGATTTGGCTCCGTTCTAATGACAATTGGATTTCAACCCCCTGGGGATTGCTTCTCGTTCTCGCTAACTGGGCCAGAGATCCCCGCGAGATTTGCCTGAGCATTCCCGCGTTTGACCTGAAGTCTGATGGACTTAGATGCTGTTTCTCACCCAGTGGCCGGTGGCCCCAGGAGACTTGAGTGCGTTCTTCCGAGGCTGGGGCTGTGATCACGTGACCTATGCCCGTGAATATCCCTGACAGGGCCAGAGTTTGTTGACACTTGGATGGGTTCCCCTGGGCATCGGCCGAGATCACCCCGGAGTGGCACCTGGATCCCCTAACTTGGGCACAATTACTCAAGATGTTTTGACGAGTTCTGGCTCGATTTGGAATCAGATCCCACGAGACTGGCTCCTGGCATCCACGGATTGGACCAGCGCTCTCCCAAGTGTCGGAGGTGGTGAGGCACATTCAGACGGAGACCACGTGACATGTACCCCTGGATCTCGTCGAGTACACCTGACATTCCGAGACTTTGGCACAGTTGTCCTGAGATACGGACACCTACCCGAGACGTTTGCCTGGGAGTGGCCGATCAGGCCTGAGTTCTCACGGGATTTGGATCCGGTGTTCCGAGGTTTGGACTGCGGCCCCATGGGATTTGGCCCTGGATCTGACTTCCAGGGCCTGAGGTCCGACGAGATGTCCACAAGCACTGCTGAGAATTGGATTCAAGTCCCCCGCGAATTGCCCGCGGAAGCCACTGAGGCATCCTGAGGTTTGACGAGATGGGGTTTGTTCTCCAAGGTTCGCAAGAAAGCACTCAGGTTTGGAGCCTGGTTCGCACCGTCCGGACGTGAGCACTCAGGAGCATTGGATGAGTTCTGCCGCAAAGGTGATTTAGAGCTCAGGAGTTGGATACTGGGTCTCCCTGAGGGTGACCGGGGTCGACTGCGGTTTGGAGGAGTACTCCCGAGATTTGGACTGAGATATGCTGAAGTTGAACCCTCTGTCTAACAGAGAGGCCTTGGCCTGAGATCCCGAAGGATTGGAGTCAGCGCCTCCGACCGGAGATCACGGGAGGTTTGCCTGTGAATCTCCCTGAAAGGGCCCGAGAACCCTGAAGCTGGGGAGGACACCTCCCGAGATTTGGACTGAGAGCAGCTGAGATTCGCCCCCGGATCTCACGGAAAGGGGCCGAGGTCTCAAGAGGGTTTGTGGAGCTCTGTCGACATTTGAACTCAGAAACGGCGCACGTGGCCACAGGTTGTAGAGGAACGGGCCAGAGCTCCAACGTCGTTGGGAGATCTCGAACGCGATGCCGACGGAGATCACGTGCCTTGTGTCCCTGGGTCTCGCTGACTTTTCCTGAGATCTCCGGGGATTCGCGCAGTTCTACCGAGATTTGGACGGCTATCTTGAGCCAAGCGACCTCCTTATCCTCCCCAAGGCCGAGATCTCGTTCCCTTGGGGCCAGATGTCCCCAGACGTGGGCTGGGATCCCATTTGATTTGCCCTTCCATCTGGCTGCCTGGCTCCGTGGTCTGTTGCGGTTTGGAGGCGCTCTTCCGAGATGCAGACTAAAACCACAAGAATTTTGCCCCCCGGTACTGCAGAGGGGGCCTGTGCTGGCATGACTTGCGGTTTGTTCCCCCCAAGATTTGGCCTGAAACCACGTGGGGTTGGAACGCGGGCCTTGATATCCGGACATGAGCGCTCTGGAACTTCAGGGCCCCTCCTGAAATTGGGATGGAAATCACGTGAGCATTGCCCCCTGGATCTCGAGGACTGGGAATGGGATCATGGCAGATTTGCATGAGCCGTCGCGAGATTTGGACGGAGCTCCCCTGAAGTCAGGTGCTCTCTGTCCCACAGAGCTCCCCGAGATCCCAGGAGTTTTGAGTGAGTTCTTCCGAGGCTTGGACGGAGGAGACACCATATTTGATCCCGAATCTCCCTGACTGGGCCCGACAGTGCTTGAACATTGCATGTGGTCCCCTAGGTTTGGACTGAGAAGGGGCGAGCTTTGCCCTGCCGCTCACTGACTGCGCCCGAGGTCTCAAGAGATTTGGATGAGTTCTGGGGAGGTCTGGACTACGATCTGGTGACCTCGGGCCCTGCCAGTGGCCGAACGGACCGGAGATTCCACCAGATTCGGAGATTCCTCGTGAGATTCGCCCTGAGAACAACGAGACAGGTGCCTCTCGATCTCTCTGATCATTCCTGACATCTCAGGACATTTCCATAGCTCTTCCGATATTTGGACGGATATGCCGACACGTGTTTCCAGGAACTCGCAGGCAGGGCCTGAGATCTCATGAGATGTGGGTCAGGGCCTCCAAAATTTAGACTGCGATCCCATGAGTTTAGTTGCTTGAGACCCCTGACTGGGGTGAGACCTCAGGGATTTGGTTTCGTGCTAATGACAATTGGATTTCAACCCCCTGGGGATTGCTTCTGGATCTCGCTAACTGGGCCAGAGGTCCCCCCGGAATTTGCGTGTGTGTTCCCGTGTTACGCCTAAAGTCAGATGAACTTAGATGCTGTTTCTCACGCAACGGAGTGGCCCCGCAAGATTTGAGTGCGTTCTTCCGAGCCTGGGGCTGTGATCACGTGACATATGTCCGTGAATCTCCCTGACGGGGCCAGGGGTTCTTGATATTTGAATGAGTTCTCCTGGACTTTGGCTGAGATCACCCGGATTCCATAACTTGGGCACAAACCACTAAAGAGATTTTGACGAGTTCCAGCTCGATTTGGAATCAGATCCCACGAGACTGGCTCCTGGCATTCACGGATTGGACCAGCGTTCTCACAAGTGTCGGAGGTGGCGAGCGTCATTCAGACGGAGACCACGTGACATGTGCCCCTCGATCTCGTCGAGTACACCTGACATTTCGAGGCTTTGGCACAGTTGTCCTGAGATTCGGACACCTACACGGAGACGTTTGCCTGGGAGTGTCCGACGGGTCCTGAGTTCTCACAGGATTTGGATCCGGTGTTCCGAGGTGTGGACTGCGGCCCCATGAGATTTGGCCCTGAATTTGACTTCCTGGGCCTGTGGTCCCATGAGATGTCGACGAGCACTCCTGAGAATTGGATTCAAGTCCCCTGCGAATTGCCCTCGGAAGCCACTGAGGGGTCCCGAGCTTTGACAAGATGGGGTTTGTTCTCCAAGGTTCGCACGAAAGCACTCAGGTTTGGAGCCTGGTTCGCACCGTCCGGACGTGAGGACTCAGGAGCATTGGGTGAGTTCTGCTGCAAAGGTGATTGAGAGCTCAGGAGTTGGGCCCTGGGTCGCCCTGATGGTGACCGGGGTCGACCGAGGTTTGGAGGCTTTCTCCCGAGATTTGGACTGAGATTTGATGAAGTTGAACCCTGTGTCTAACAGAGAGGCCTTGGCCTGAGATCCCGTGGGTTGGAGTCAGCGCCTCCGACTGGAGATCACGGGAGCTTTGCCTGTGAATCTCCCTGAAATTGTCCGAGAACCCTGAAGCTGGGGAGGAGACCTCCCGAGATTTGGACTGAGATCAGCTGAGATTCGCCCCCGGATCTCACCGAAAGGGGTCGAAATCTCAAGATGGTTTGAGGAGCTCTGGCGACATTTGAAATCAGAAACGGTGCACGTAGCCACAGGTTGTAGTGGAACGCACCAGAGCTCCCACGAGGTTGGGAGATTGCAAACGCGATGTTGACGGAGATCATGTGCGTGTCTCCCTGGGTCTCGCTGACGTTTCCTGAGACCTCAGGGCATTCGCGCAGTTCTACCGAGATTTGGACGACTACCCTGAGCCAAGCGACCTCCATATCCACCACAAGGCCCGAGATCTTGTTCCATTGGGGCCAGGTGTCCCCAGACGTGTGCTGGGATCCCACTTGGTTTGTCTTTCCATCTCGCTGCCTGGCCCCGTTGTATCCTGCGGTTTGGAGGCGCTCTCCCGAGATGCAGACTAAAACCATGAGAGGTTTGCCCCCGGGTCTTGCAGAGGGGGCCTGTGCTGCCATGACTTGCTGTTTGTTCCCCCCAAGACTTGGCCTGAAACCACGCGGTTTCGGAACCGGGGCCTTGATGTCTTGACGAGAGCGCTCTGGATTTGCAGGGCCCCTCCTGAAATTGGGATGGCGATGATGTGAGCATTGCCCCCTGGAACTCGAGGACTGGGCATGGGATCACACCAGTTTTGCATGAGCCGTCCCGAGATTTGGATGGAGCTCCCCTGAAGTCAGACGCTCTTTGTCCCAGAGAGCTCCCCGAGAACCCAGGAGCATTGAGTGCGTTCCTCCGACGCATGGACTGAGGAGACGCCAGATTTGACCGCGAATCTCCCTGACTGGGCCCGACAGCACTCGAACATTGCATGTGGTCCCCTCGGTTTGGACTGAGAAGGGGCGAGCTATGCCCTGCAGCTCACTGACGGCGCCCGAGGTCTCAAGAGATTTGGATGAGTTCTGGGGAGGTCCGGACTATGATCCGGTGACCCCGGGCCCTGCGAGTGGCCGAACAGACGGGAGATTCCACCAGATTCGGAGATTCCTCACGAGATTCGCACTAAGATCAACGAGACAGGTGCCTCACCATCACTCTGATCTTTCCTGACATCTCAGGACATATCCATATCTCTTCCGAGATTTGGACGGATATGCCGAAACGTGTGTCTGGGAACTCGCATGCAGGGCTTGAGATCTCATGAGATGTGGGTCAGGGCCTCCAAAATTTAGACTGCGATCCCATGAGTTTAGGTGCTCGAGACCCCTGACTGGGGTGAGACCTCAGGGATTTGGCTCCGTTCTAATGACAATTGGATTTCAACCCCCTGGGGATTGCTTCTGGATCTCGCTAACTGGGCCAGAGATCCCCGCGAGATTTGCCTGAGCATTCCCGCGTTTGACCTGAAGTCTGATGGACTTAGATGCTGTTTCTCACCCAGTGGCCGGTGGCCCCAGGAGACTTGAGTGCGTTCTTCCGAGGCTGGGGCTGTGATCACGTGACCTATGCCCGTGAATCTCCCTGACAGGGCCAGGGGTTGTTGACACTTGGATGGGTTCTCCTGGGCATCGGCCGAGATCACCCCGGAGTGGCACCGGGATCCCCTAACTTGGGCACAAACACTCAAGATGTTTTGACGAGTTCTGGCTCGATTTGGAATCAGATCCCACGAGACTGGCTCCTGGCATCCACGGATTGGACCAGCGCTCTCCCAAGTGTCGGAGGTGGCGAGGCACATTCAGACGGAGACCACGTGACATGTACCCCTGGATCTCGTCGAGTACACCTGACATTCCGAGACTTTGGCACAGTTGTCCTGAGATACGGACACCTACCCGAGACGTTTGCCTGGGAGTGGCCGATCAGGCCTGAGTTCTCACGGGATTTGGATCCGGTGTTCCGAGGTTTGGACTGCGGCCCCATGGGATTTGGCCCTGGATCTGGCTTCCAGGGCCTGAGGTCCGACGAGATGTCCTCAAGCACTGCTGAGAATTGGATTCAAGTCCCCCGCGAATTGCCCGCGGAAGCCACTGAGGCATCCTGAGGTTTGACGAGATGGGGTTTGTTCTCCAAGGTTCGCACGAAATCACTCAGGTTTGGAGCCTGGTTCGCACCGTCCGGACGTGAGCACTCAGGAGCATTGGATGAGTTCTGTCGCAAAGGTGATTGAGAGCTCAGGAGTTGGACACTGGGTCTCCCTGATGGTGACTGGGATCGACCGCGGTTTGGAGGAGTACTCCCGAGATTTGGACTGAGATATGCTGAAGTTGAACCCTCTGTCTAACAGAGAGGCCTTGGCCTGAGATCCCGAAGGATTGGAGTCAGCGCCTCCGACCGGAGATCACGGGAGGTTTGCCTGTGAATCTCCCTGAAAGGGCCCGAGAACCCTGAAGCTGGGGAGGACACCTCCCGAGATTTGGACTGAGAGCAGCTGAGATTCGCCCCCGGATCTCACGGAAAGGGGCCGAGGTCTCAAGAGGGTTTGTGGAGCTCTGTCGACATTTGAACTCAGAAACGGCGCACGTGGCCACAGGTTGTAGAGGAACGGGCCAGAGCTCCAACGTCGTTGGGAGATCTCGAACGCGATGCCGACGGAGATCACGTGCCTTGTGTCCCTGGGTCTCGCTGACTTTTCCTGAGATCTCCGGGGATTCGCGCAGTTCTACCGAGATTTGGACGGCTATCTTGAGCCAAGCGACCTCCTTATCCTCCCCAAGGACGAGATCTCATTCCCTTGGGGCCAGGTGTCCCCAGACGTGGGCTGGGATCCCATTTGATTTGCCCTTCCATCTGGCTGCCTGGCTCCGTGGTCTCCTGCGGTTTGGAGGCGCTCTTCCGAGATGCAGACTAAAACCACGAGAATTTTGCCCCCCGGTACTGCAGAGGGGGCCTGTGCTGCCATGACTTGCGGTTTGTTCCCCCCAAGATTTGGCCTGAAACCACGCGGGGTTGGAACCCGGGCCTTGATATCTGGACCTGAGCGCTCTGGAACTTCAGGGCCCCTCCTGAAATTGGGATGGAAATCACGTGAGCATTGCCCCCTGGATCTCGAGGACTGGGTATGGGATCACGGCAGATTTGCATGAGCCGTCCCGAGATTTGGACGGAGCTCCCCTGAAGTCAGGTGCTCTCTGTCCCACAGAGCTCCCCGAGATCCCAGGAGTTTTGAGTGAGTTCTTCCGAGGCTTGGACGGAGGAGACACCATATTTGATCCCGAATCTCCCTGACTGGGCCCGACAGTGCTCGAACATTGCATGTGGTCCCCTAGGTTTGGACTGAGAAGGGGCGAGCTTTGCCCTGCCGCTCACTGACTGCGCCCGAGGTCTCAAGAGATTTGGATGAGTTCTGGGGAGGTCTGGACTACGATCCGGTGACCTCGGGCCCTGCCAGTGGCCGAACGGACCGGAGATTCCACCAGATTCGGAGATTCCTCGTGAGATTCGCCCTGAGAACAACGAGACAGGTGCCTCTCGATCTCTCTGATCATTCCTGACATCTCAGGACATTTCCATAGCTCTTCCGATATTTGGACGGATATGCCGACACGTGTGTCTGGGAACTCGCATGCAGGGCTTGAGATCTCATGAGATGTGGGTCAGGGCCTCCAAAATTTAGACTGCGATCCCATGAGTTTAGTTGCTTGAGACCCCTGACTGGGGTGAGACCTCAGGGATTTGGTTTCGTTCTAATGACAATTGGATTTCAACCCCCTGGGGATTGCTTCTGGATCTCGCTAACTGGGCCAGAGGTCCCCCCGGAATTTGCGTGTGGGTTCCCGTGTTACGCCTAAAGTCAGATGAACTTAGATGCTGTTTCTCACGCAACGGACAGTGGCCCCGCAAGATTTGAGTGCGTTCTTCCGAGCCTGGGGCTGTGATCACGTGACATATGTCCGTGAATCTCCCTGACAGGGCCAGGGGTTCTTGACATTTGAATGAGTTCTCCTGGACTTTGGCTGAGATCACCCGGATTCCATAACTTGGGCACAAACCACTAAAGAGATTTTGACGAGTTCCAGCTCGATTTGGAATCCGATCCCACGAGACTGGCTCCTGGCATTCACAGATTGGACCAGCGTTCTCACAAGTGTCGGAGGTGGCGAGCCTCATTCAGACGGACACCACGTGACATGTGCCCCTCGATCTCGTCGAGTACACCTGACATTTCGAGACTTTGGCACAGTTGTCCTGAGATTCGGACACCTACACGGAGACGTTTGCCTGGGAGTGTCCGACGGGACCTGAGTTCTCACAGGATTTGGATCCGGTGTTCCGAGGTGTGGACTGCGGCCCCATGAGATTTGGCCCTGGATTTGGCTTCCTGGGCCTGTGGTCCCATGAGATGTCGACGAGCACTCCTGAGAATTGGATTCAAGTCCCCTGCGAATTGCCCTCGGAAGCCTCTGAGGGGTCCCGAGGTTTGACGAGATGGGGTTTGTTCTCCAAGGTTCGCACGAAAGCACTCAGGTTTGGAGCCTGGTTCGCACCGTCCGGACGTGAGGACTCAGGAGCATTGGGTGAGTTCTGCTGCAAAGGTGATTGAGAGCTCAGGAGTTGGGCCCTGGGTCGCCCTTATGGTGACCGGGGTCGACCGAGGTTTGGAGGCTTTCTCCCGAGATTTGGACTGAGATTTGATGAAGTTGAACCCTCTGTCTAACAGAGAGGCCTTGGCCTGAGATCCCGAATGATTGGAGTCAGCGCCTCCGACAGGAGATCACGGGAAGTTTGCCTGTGAATCTCCCTGAAAGGGCCCGCGAACCCTGAACCTGGGGAGGACACCTCCCGAGATTTGGACTGAGAGCAGCTGAGATTCGCCCCCGGATCTCACGGAAAGGGGCCGAGGTCTCAAGAGGGTTTGAGGAGCTCTGTCGACATTTGAACTCAGAAACGGCGCACGTGGCCACAGGTTTTAGAGGAACGGTCCAGAGTTCCAACGTCGTTGGGAGATCTCGAACGCGATGCCGACGGAGATCACGTGCCTTGTGTCCCTGGGTCTCGCTGACTTTTCCTGAGATCTCAGGGTATTCGCGCAGTTCTACCGAGATTTGGACAGCTCTCCTGAGCCAAGCGACCTCCATGTCCTCCACAAGGCCCGAGATCTCGATCCGTTGGGGCCAGGTGTCCCCAGACGTGGGCTGGGAGCCCACTTGATTTGCCCTTCCATCTCGCTTCCTGGCCCCATTGTCTCCTGCGGTTTGGAGGAGCTCTTCCGAGATGCAGCCTAAAACCATGAGAGTTTTGCCACCGGGTCTTGCAGAGGGTTCCTGTGATGTCATGACTTGCGGTTTGTACCCCCACGATTTGGCCTGAAACCACGCGTGGTTGGAACCCGGGCCTTGATGTCTGGATGTGAGCGCTCTGGATTTGCAGGGCCACTCCTGAGATGGGGATGGGGATCACGTGAGCATTACCCCCTGGATCTCGAGGACTGGGCATGGGATCTCACCAGATTTGCATGAGCCGTCCCGAGATTTGGACGGAGCTCCCCTGAAGTCAGACGCTCTTTGTCCCAAGAGCTCCCCGAGATCCCAGGAGTTTTGAGTGAGTTCTTCCGATGCTTGGATGGAGGAGACCCCAGATTGGAACCCGAATCTCCCTGACTGGGCCTGACAGCGCTCGAACATTGCATGTGGTCCCCTAGATTTGGACTGAGAAGGGGCGAGATTTGCCCTGCGGCTCACTGACACTGCCCGAGGTCTCAAGAGATTTGGATGAGATCTGGGGAGGTCCGGACAACGATCCGGCGACCTCGGGCCCTGTGAGTGGCCGAAAGGATGGGAGATTCCACCAGATTCGGAGATTCATCGCGAGATTCGCCCTGAGATCAACGAGACAGGTGCCTCTCCATCTCTCTGATCATTCCTGCCATCTCAGGACATTGCCAAAACTCTTCCGAGATTCAGACGTTTAGGCCGACACCTGTCTCCGGGAACTCGCAGGCAGGGCCTGATATCTCCTGAAATGTGGGTCAGGGCCTCCAAAATTTAGACGGTGATCCCATGAGTTTAGCCGCTCAAGACCCCTGACTGGGGGTGAGACCTCAGGGATTTGGTTCCGTTCTAAGGACAATTGGATTTCAACCCCCTGGGGATTGCTTCTGCATCTCGCTAACTGGGGCAGAGGTCCCCCCGATATTGCGTGTGCGTTCTCGTGTTTGGCCTAAAGTCAGATGAACTTAGATGCTGTTTCTCACCCAACGGATGGAGGCCCCAGGAGATTTGAGTGCCTTCGTTCGAGATTGGGGCTGTGGTCACGTGACATATGCCCGTGAATCTCCCTGACAGTGTCAGGGGTTGTTGACATTTGGATGAGTTCTACTGGACTTCGGTTGAGATGACTCCGGAGTGGCACCTGGATCCCCTAAATTGGGCACAAACACTCAAGAGATTTTGACAAGTTCAGGCTCGATTTGGAATCAGATCCCACGAGACTGGCTCCTGGCATTCACGGAATGGACGAGCCCTCTCAAATTTTCGGAGGTGGCGAGCCACATTCAGACGGAGACCACGTGAAATGTGCCCCTGGATCGCGTCGAGTACACCTGACATTTCGAGACTTTGGCAAGTTGTCCTGAGATTCGGACACCTACCCCGAGATGTTTGCCTGGGAGTGGCCGAAGGGACCTGAGTTCTCACGAGATTTGGATCCGGTGTTTCGAGGTTTGGACTGTGGCCCCATGAGATTTGGCCCTGGATCTCGCTTCCTGGGCCCGAGGTCCCACGGGATGTCGACGAGCACTACTGAGAATTGTATTCAGGTCCCCTGCGAATTGCCCCCGGAAGCCAATGAGGGTTCCCGAGGTTTGTCGTGATGGGGATTGTTCTTCAAGGTTCGCACGAAAGCCCTCAGTTGTGAGGCCTCGTTCCCACCGTCCAGACGGGTGCACTCCTGAGCATTGGATGAATTCTGCCACAGAAGTGATTGAGAACTCAGCAGTCTGGCCCGGTGTCTCCCTGACGATACAATGGGTTGAACGAGGTTTGGAGGACTCCTCCCGAGATTTGGACTGAGATTAGGTGAAGTTGAAATCTGTGTCTAACAGAGAGGCCTTGGCCTGAGATCCCAAAGGATTGGAGTCTGCGCCTCCGACCGGAGATCACGGGACTTTTGCCTGTGAATCTCCCTGAAAGGGCCCGAGAGCCCTCAAGCTGGGGAGGAGACCTCCTGAGATTTGGACTGAGATCAGCTGAGATTTGCCCCCGGATCTGACCGAAAGGGGTCGAAGTCTCAAGATGGTTTGAGGAGCTCTGGCGACATTTGAAATCAGAAACGGTGCACGTAGCCACAGGTTGTAGTGGAACGCACCAGAGCTCCCACGAGGTTGGGAGATTGCAAACGCGATGTCGACGGAGATCATGTGCGTGTCTCCCTGGGTCTCGCTGACGTTTCCTGAGACCTCAGGGCATTCGCGCAGTTCTACCGAGATTTGGACGACTATCCTGAGCCAAGCGACCTCCATATCCTCCACAAGGCCCGAGATCTTGTTCCATTGGGGCCAGGTGTCCCCAGACGTGTGCTGGGATCCCACTTGGTTTGTCTTTCCATCTCGCTGCCTGGCCCCGTTGTATCCTGCGGTTTGGAGGCGCTCTCCCGAGATGCAGACTAAAACCATGAGAGGTTTGCCCCCGGGTCTTGCAGAGGGGGCCTGTGCTGCCATGACTTGCTGTTTGTTCCCCCCAAGACTTGGCCTGAAACCACGCGGGTTCGGAACCGGGGCCTTGATGTCTTGACGTGAGCGCTCTGGATCTGCAGGGCCCCTCCTGAAATTGGGATGGCGATCATGTTAGCATTGCCCCCTGGAACTCGAGGACTGGGCATGGGATCACACCAGTTTTGCATGAGCCGTCCAGAGATTTGGATGGAGCTCCCCTGAAGTCAGACGCTGTTCGTCCCAGAGAGCTCCCCGAGATCCCAGGAGCATTGAGTGCGTTCCTCCGACGCATGGACGGAGGAGACGCCAGATTTGACCGCGAATCTCCCTGACTGGGCCCGACAGCACTCGAACATTGCATGTGGTCCCCTCGGTTTGGACTGAGAAGGGGCGAGCTATGCCCTGCAGCTCACTGACTGCGCCCGAGGTCTCAAGAGATTTGGATGAGTTCTGGGGAGGTCCGGACTACGATCCGGTGACCCCGGGCCGTGCGATTGGCCGAACAGACGGGTGATTCCACCAGATTCGGAGATTCCTCACGAGATTCGCACTAAGATCAACGAGACAGGTGCCTCACCATCTCTCTGATCTTTCCTGACATCTCAGGACATATCCATATCTCTTCCGAGATTTGGACGGATATGCCGAAACGTGTGTCTGGGAACTCGCATGCAGGGCTTGAGATCTCATGAGATGTGGGTCAGGGCCTCCAAAATTTAGACTGCGATCCCATGAGTTTAGCTGCTCGAGACCCCTGACTGGGGTGAGACCTCAGGGATTTGGCTCCGTTCTAATGACAATTGGATTTCAACCCCCTGGGGATTGCTTCTCGTTCTCGCTAACTGGGCCAGAGATCCCCGCGAGATTTGCCTGAGCATTCCCGCGTTTGACCTGAAGTCTGATGGACTTAGATGCTGTTTCTCACCCAGTGGCCGGTGGCCCCAGGAGACTTGAGTGCGTTCTTCCGAGGCTGGGGCTGTGATCACGTGACCTATGCCCGTGAATATCCCTGACAGGGCCAGAGTTTGTTGACACTTGGATGGGTTCTCCTGGGCATCGGCCGAGATCACCCCGGAGTGGCACCTGGATCCCCTAACTTGGGCACAATCACTCAAGATGTTTTGACGAGTTCTGGCTCGATTTGGAATCAGATCCCACGAGACTGGCTCCTGGCATCCACGGATTGGACCAGCGCTCTCCCAAGTGTCGGAGGTGGCGAGGCACATTCAGACGGAGACCACGTGACATGTACCCCTGGATCTCGTCGAGTACACCTGACATTCCGAGACTTTGGCACAGTTGTCCTGAGATACGGACACCTACCCGAGACGTTTGCCTGGGAGTGGCCGATCAGGCCTGAGTTCTCACGGGATTTGGATCCGGTGTTCCGAGGTTTGGACTGAGGCCCCATGGGATTTGGCCCTGGATCTGACTTCCAGGGCCTGAGGTCCGACGAGATGTCCACAAGCACTGCTGAGAATTGGATTCAAGTCCCCCGCGAATTGCCCGCGGAAGCCACTGAGGCATCCTGAGGTTTGACGAGATGGGGTTTGTTCTCCAAGGTTCGCAAGAAAGCACTCAGGTTTGGAGCCTGGTTCGCACCGTCCGGACGTGAGCACTCAGGAGCATTGGATGAGTTCTGCCGCAAAGGTGATTTAGAGCTCAGGAGTTGGATACTGGGTCTCCCTGAGGGTGACCGGGGTCGACTGCGGTTTGGAGGAGTACTCCCGAGATTTGGACTGAGATATGCTGAAGTTGAACCCTCTGTCTAACAGAGAGGCCTTGGCCTGAGATCCCGAAGGATTGGAGTCAGCGCCTCCGACAGGAGATCACGGGAGGTTTGCCTGTGAATCTCCCTGAAAGGGCCCGAGAACCCTGAAGCTGGGGAGGACACCTCCCGAGATTTGGACTGAGAGCAGCTGAGATTCGCCCCCGGATCTCACGGAAAGGGGCCGAGGTCTCAAGAGGGTTTGTGGAGCTCTGTCGACATTTGAACTCAGAAACGGCGCACGTGGCCACAGGTTTTAGAGGAACGGGCCAGAGCTCCAACGTCGTTGGGAGATCTCGAACGCGATGCCGACGGAGATCACGTGCCTTGTGTCCCTGGGTCTCGCTGACTTTTCCTGAGATCTCCGGGGATTCGCGCAGTTCTACCGAGATTTGGACGGCTATCTTGAGCCAAGCGACCTCCTTATCCTCCCCAAGGCCGAGATCTCGTTCCCTTGGGGCCAGATGTCCCCAGACGTGGGCTGGGATCCCATTTGATTTGCCCTTCCATCTGGCTGCCTGGCTCCGTGGTCTCCTGCGGTTTGGAGGCGCTCTTCCGAGATGCAGACTAAAACCACAAGAATTTTGCCCCCCGGTACTGCAGAGGGGGCCTGTGCTGGCATGACTTGCGGTTTGTTCCCCCCAAGATTTGGCCTGAAACCACGTGGGGTTGGAACGCGGGCCTTGATATCCGGACATGAGCGCTCTGGAACTTCAGGGCCCCTCCTGAAATTGGGATGGAAATCACGTGAGCATTGCCCCCTGGATCTCGAGGACTGGGAATGGGATCATGGCAGATTTGCATGAGCCGTCGCGAGATTTGGACGGAGCTCCCCTGAAGTCAGGTGCTCTCTGTCCCACAGAGCTCCCCGAGATCCCAGGAGTTTTGAGTGAGTTCTTCCGAGGCTTGGACGGAGGAGACACCATATTTGATCCCGAATCTCCCTGACTGGGCCCGACAGTGCTTGAACATTGCATGTGGTCCCCTAGGTTTGGACTGAGAAGGGGCGAGCTTTGCCCTGCCGCTCACTGACTGCGCCCGAGGTCTCAAGAGATTTGGATGAGTTCTGGGGAGGTCTGGACTACGATCTGGTGACCTCGGGCCCTGCCAGTGGCCGAACGGACCGGAGATTCCACCAGATTCGGAGATTCCTCGTGAGATTCGCCCTGAGAACAACGAGACAGGTGCCTCTCGATCTCTCTGATCATTCCTGACATCTCAGGACATTTCCATAGCTCTTCCTATTTTGGACGGATATGCCGACACGTGTTTCCAGGAACTCGCAGGCAGGGCCTGAGATCTCATGAGATGTGGGTCAGGGCCTCCAAAATTTAGACTGCGATCCCATGAGTTTAGTTGCTTGAGACCCCTGACCGGGGTGAGACCTCAGGGATTTGGTTTCGTGCTAATGACAATTGGATTTCAACCCCCTGGGGATTGCTTCTGGATCTCGCTAACTGGGCCAGAGGTCCCCCCGGAATTTGCGTGTGTGTTCCCGTGTTACGCCTAAAGTCAGATGAACTTAGATGCTGTTTCTCACGCAACGGACAGTGGCCCCGCAAGATTTGAGTGCGTTCTTCCGAGCCTGGGGCTGTGATCACGTGACATATGTCCGTGAATCTCCCTGACGGGGCCAGGGGTTCTTGACATTTGAATGAGTTCTCCTGGACTTTGGCTGAGATCACCCGGATTCCATAACTTGGGCACAAACCACTAAAGAGATTTTGACGAGTTCCAGCTCGATTTGGAATCAGATCCCACGAGACTGGCTCCTGGCATTCACGGATTGGACCAGCGTTCTCACAAGTGTCGGAGGTGGCGAGCGTCATTCAGACGGAGACCACGTGACATGTGCCCCTCGATCTCGTCGAGTACACCTGACATTTCGAGGCTTTGGCACAGTTGTCCTGAGATTCGGACACCTACACGGAGACGTTTGCCTGGGAGTGTCCGACGGGTCCTGAGTTCTCACAGGATTTGGATCCGGTGTTCCGAGGTGTGGACTGCGGCCCCATGAGATTTGGCCCTGAATTTGACTTCCTGGGCCTGTGGTCCCATGAGATGTCGACGAGCACTCCTGAGAATTGGATTCAAGTCCCCTGCGAATTGCCCTCGGAAGCCACTGAGGGGTCCCGAGGTTTGACGAGATGGGGTTTGTTCTCCAAGGTTCGCACGAAAGCACTCAGGTTTGGAGCCTGGTTCGCACCGTCCGGACGTGAGGACTCAGGAGCATTGGGTGAGTTCTGCTGCAAAGGTGATTGAGAGCTCAGGAGTTGGGCCCTGGGTCGCCCTGATGGTGACCGGGGTCGACCGAGGTTTGGAGGCTTTCTCCCGAGATTTGGACTGAGATTTGATGAAGTTGAACCCTGTGTCTAACAGAGAGGCCTTGGCCTGAGATCCCGTGTGTTGGAGTCAGCGCCTCCGACTGGAGATCACGGGAGCTTTGCCTGTGAATCTCCCTGAAATTGTCCGAGAACCCTGAAGCTGGGGAGGAGACCTCCCGAGATTTGGACTGAGATCAGCTGAGATTCGCCCCCGGATCTCACCGAAAGGGGTCGAAGTCTCAAGATGGTTTGAGGAGCTCTGGCGACATTTTAAATCAGAAACGGTGCACGTAGCCACAGGTTGTAGTGGAACGCACCAGAGCTCCCACGAGGTTGGGAGATTGCAAACGCGATGTTGACGGAGATCATGTGCGTGTCTCCCTGGGTCTCGCTGACGTTTCCTGAGACCTCAGGGCATTCGCGCAGTTCTACCGAGATTTGGACGACTACCCTGAGCCAAGCGACCTCCATATCCACCACAAGGCCCGAGATCTTGTTCCATTGGGGCCAGGTGTCCCCAGACGTGTGCTGGGATCCCACTTGGTTTGTCTTTCCATCTCGCTGCCTGGCCCCGTTGTATCCTGCGGTTTGGAGGCGCTCTCCCGAGATGCAGACTAAAACCATGAGAGGTTTGCCCCCGGGTCTTGCAGAGGGGGCCTGTGCTGCCATGACTTGCTGTTTGTTCCCCCCAAGACTTGGCCTGAAACCACGCGGTTTCGGAACCGGGGCCTTGATGTCTTGACGAGAGCGCTCTGGATTTGCAGGGCCCCTCCTGAAATTGGGATGGCGATGATGTGAGCATTGCCCCCTGGAACTCGAGGACTGGGCATGGGATCACACCAGTTTTGCATGAGCCGTCCCGAGATTTG
Source organism: Mirounga angustirostris (assembly GCF_029215605.1). Classification (NCBI taxonomy): domain Eukaryota; kingdom Metazoa; phylum Chordata; class Mammalia; order Carnivora; family Phocidae; genus Mirounga; species Mirounga angustirostris. The sequence continues at coordinate 442,736 of NW_026991736.1, read as the reverse complement.
GATGGAGCTCCCCTGAAGTCAGACGCTCTTTGTCCCAGAGAGCTCCCCGAGAACCCAGGAGCATTGAGTGCGTTCCTCCGACGCATGGACTGAGGAGACGCCAGATTTGACCGCGAATCTCCCTGACTGGGCCCGACAGCACTCGAACATTGCATGTGGTCCCCTCGGTTTGGACTGAGAAGGGGCGAGCTATGCCCTGCAGCTCACTGACGGCGCCCGAGGTCTCAAGAGATTTGGATGAGTTCTGGGGAGGTCCGGACTATGATCCGGTGACCCCGGGCCCTGCGAGTGGCCGAACAGACGGGAGATTCCACCAGATTCGGAGATTCCTCACGAGATTCACACTAAGATCAACGAGACAGGTGCCTCACCATCACTCTGATCTTTCCTGACATCTCAGGACATATCCATATCTCTTCCGAGATTTGGACGGATATGCCGAAACGTGTGTCTGGGAACTCGCATGCAGGGCTTGAGATCTCATGAGATGTGGGTCAGGGCCTCCAAAATTTAGACTGCGATCCCATGAGTTTAGGTGCTCGAGACCCCTGACTGGGGTGAGACCTCAGGGATTTGGCTCCGTTCTAATGACAATTGGATTTCAACCCCCTGGGGATTGCTTCTGGATCTCGCTAACTGGGCCAGAGATCCCCGCGAGATTTGCCTGAGCATTCCCGCGTTTGACCTGAAGTCTGATGGACTTAGATGCTGTTTCTCACCCAGTGGCCGGTGGCCCCAGGAGACTTGAGTGCGTTCTTCCGAGGCTGGGGCTGTGATCACGTGACCTATGCCCGTGAATCTCCCTGACAGGGCCAGGGGTTGTTGACACTTGGATGGGTTCTCCTGGGCATCGGCCGAGATCACCCCGGAGTGGCACCGGGATCCCCTAACTTGGGCACAAACACTCAAGATGTTTTGACGAGTTCTGGCTCGATTTGGAATCAGATCCCACGAGACTGGCTCCTGGCATCCACGGATTGGACCAGCGCTCTCCCAAGTGTCGGAGGTGGCGAGGCACATTCAGACGGAGACCACGTGACATGTACCCCTGGATCTCGTCGAGTACACCTGACATTCCGAGACTTTGGCACAGTTGTCCTGAGATACGGACACCTACCCGAGACGTTTGCCTGGGAGTGGCCGATCAGGCCTGAGTTCTCACGGGATTTGGATCCGGTGTTCCGAGGTTTGGACTGCGGCCCCATGGGATTTGGCCCTGGATCTGGCTTCCAGGGCCTGAGGTCCGACGAGATGTCCTCAAGCACTGCTGAGAATTGGATTCAAGTCCCCCGCGAATTGCCCGCGGAAGCCACTGAGGCATCCTGAGGTTTGACGAGATGGGGTTTGTTCTCCAAGGTTCGCACGAAATCACTCAGGTTTGGAGCCTGGTTCGCACCGTCCGGACGTGAGCACTCAGGAGCATTGGATGAGTTCTGTCGCAAAGGTGATTGAGAGCTCAGGAGTTGGACACTGGGTCTCCCTGATGGTGACTGGGATCGACCGCGGTTTGGAGGAGTACTCCCGAGATTTGGACTGAGATATGCTGAAGTTGAACCCTCTGTCTAACAGAGAGGCCTTGGCCTGAGATCCCGAAGGATTGGAGTCAGCGCCTCCGACCGGAGATCACGGGAGGTTTGCCTGTGAATCTCCCTGAAAGGGCCCGAGAACCCTGAAGCTGGGGAGGACACCTCCCGAGATTTGGACTGAGAGCAGCTGAGATTCGCCCCCGGATCTCACGGAAAGGGGCCGAGGTCTCAAGAGGGTTTGTGGAGCTCTGTCGACATTTGAACTCAGAAACGGCGCACGTGGCCACAGGTTGTAGAGGAACGGGCCAGAGCTCCAACGTCGTTGGGAGATCTCGAACGCGATGCCGACGGAGATCACGTGCCTTGTGTCCCTGGGTCTCGCTGACTTTTCCTGAGATCTCCGGGGATTCGCGCAGTTCTACCGAGATTTGGACGGCTATCTTGAGCCAAGCGACCTCCTTATCCTCCCCAAGGACGAGATCTCATTCCCTTGGGGCCAGGTGTCCCCAGACGTGGGCTGGGATCCCATTTGATTTGCCCTTCCATCTGGCTGCCTGGCTCCGTGGTCTCCTGCGGTTTGGAGGCGCTCTTCCGAGATGCAGACTAAAACCACGAGAATTTTGCCCCCCGGTACTGCAGAGGGGGCCTGTGCTGCCATGACTTGCGGTTTGTTCCCCCCAAGATTTGGCCTGAAACCACGCGGGGTTGGAACCCGGGCCTTGATATCTGGACCTGAGCGCTCTGGAACTTCAGGGCCCCTCCTGAAATTGGGATGGAAATCACGTGAGCATTGCCCCCTGGATCTCGAGGACTGGGTATGGGATCACGGCAGATTTGCATGAGCCGTCCCGAGATTTGGACGGAGCTCCCCTGAAGTCAGGTGCTCTCTGTCCCACAGAGCTCCCCGAGATCCCAGGAGTTTTGAGTGAGTTCTTCCGAGGCTTGGACGGAGGAGACACCATATTTGATCCCGAATCTCCCTGACTGGGCCCGACAGTGCTCGAACATTGCATGTGGTCCCCTAGGTTTGGACTGAGAAGGGGCGAGCTTTGCCCTGCCGCTCACTGACTGCGCCCGAGGTCTCAAGAGATTTGGATGAGTTCTGGGGAGGTCTGGACTACGATCCGGTGACCTCGGGCCCTGCCAGTGGCCGAACGGACCGGAGATTCCACCAGATTCGGAGATTCCTCGTGAGATTCGCCCTGAGAACAACGAGACAGGTGCCTCTCGATCTCTCTGATCATTCCTGACATCTCAGGACATTTCCATAGCTCTTCCGATATTTGGACGGATATGCCGACACGTGTGTCTGGGAACTCGCATGCAGGGCTTGAGATCTCATGAGATGTGGGTCAGGGCCTCCAAAATTTAGACTGCGATCCCATGAGTTTAGTTGCTTGAGACCCCTGACTGGGGTGAGACCTCAGGGATTTGGTTTCGTTCTAATGACAATTGGATTTCAACCCCCTGGGGATTGCTTCTGGATCTCGCTAACTGGGCCAGAGGTCCCCCCGGAATTTGCGTGTGGGTTCCCGTGTTACGCCTAAAGTCAGATGAACTTAGATGCTGTTTCTCACGCAACGGACAGTGGCCCCGCAAGATTTGAGTGCGTTCTTCCGAGCCTGGGGCTGTGATCACGTGACATATGTCCGTGAATCTCCCTGACAGGGCCAGGGGTTCTTGACATTTGAATGAGTTCTCCTGGACTTTGGCTGAGATCACCCGGATTCCATAACTTGGGCACAAACCACTAAAGAGATTTTGACGAGTTCCAGCTCGATTTGGAATCCGATCCCACGAGACTGGCTCCTGGCATTCACAGATTGGACCAGCGTTCTCACAAGTGTCGGAGGTGGCGAGCCTCATTCAGACGGACACCACGTGACATGTGCCCCTCGATCTCGTCGAGTACACCTGACATTTCGAGACTTTGGCACAGTTGTCCTGAGATTCGGACACCTACACGGAGACGTTTGCCTGGGAGTGTCCGACGGGTCCTGAGTTCTCACAGGATTTGGATCCGGTGTTCCGAGGTGTGGACTGCGGCCCCATGAGATTTGGCCCTGGATTTGGCTTCCTGGGCCTGTGGTCCCATGAGATGTCGACGAGCACTCCTGAGAATTGGATTCAAGTCCCCTGCGAATTGCCCTCGGAAGCCTCTGAGGGGTCCCGAGGTTTGACGAGATGGGGTTTGTTCTCCAAGGTTCGCACGAAAGCACTCAGGTTTGGAGCCTGGTTCGCACCGTCCGGACGTGAGGACTCAGGAGCATTGGGTGAGTTCTGCTGCAAAGGTGATTGAGAGCTCAGGAGTTGGGCCCTGGGTCGCCCTTATGGTGACCGGGGTCGACCGAGGTTTGGAGGCTTTCTCCCGAGATTTGGACTGAGATTTGATGAAGTTGAACCCTCTGTCTAACAGAGAGGCCTTGGCCTGAGATCCCGAATGATTGGAGTCAGCGCCTCCGACAGGAGATCACGGGAAGTTTGCCTGTGAATCTCCCTGAAAGGGCCCGCGAACCCTGAACCTGGGGAGGACACCTCCCGAGATTTGGACTGAGAGCAGCTGAGATTCGCCCCCGGATCTCACGGAAAGGGGCCGAGGTCTCAAGAGGGTTTGAGGAGCTCTGTCGACATTTGAACTCAGAAACGGCGCACGTGGCCACAGGTTTTAGAGGAACGGTCCAGAGTTCCAACGTCGTTGGGAGATCTCGAACGCGATGCCGACGGAGATCACGTGCCTTGTGTCCCTGGGTCTCGCTGACTTTTCCTGAGATCTCAGGGTATTCGCGCAGTTCTACCGAGATTTGGACAGCTCTCCTGAGCCAAGCGACCTCCATGTCCTCCACAAGGCCCGAGATCTCGATCCGTTGGGGCCAGGTGTCCCCAGACGTGGGCTGGGAGCCCACTTGATTTGCCCTTCCATCTCGCTTCCTGGCCCCATTGTCTCCTGCGGTTTGGAGGAGCTCTTCCGAGATGCAGCCTAAAACCATGAGAGTTTTGCCACCGGGTCTTGCAGAGGGTTCCTGTGATGTCATGACTTGCGGTTTGTACCCCCACGATTTGGCCTGAAACCACGCGTGGTTGGAACCCGGGCCTTGATGTCTGGATGTGAGCGCTCTGGATTTGCAGGGCCACTCCTGAGATGGGGATGGGGATCACGTGAGCATTACCCCCTGGATCTCGAGGACTGGGCATGGGATCTCACCAGATTTGCATGAGCCGTCCCGAGATTTGGACGGAGCTCCCCTGAAGTCAGACGCTCTTTGTCCCAAGAGCTCCCCGAGATCCCAGGAGTTTTGAGTGAGTTCTTCCGATGCTTGGATGGAGGAGACCCCAGATTGGACCCCGAATCTCCCTGACTGGGCCTGACAGCGCTCGAACATTGCATGTGGTCCCCTAGATTTGGACTGAGAAGGGGCGAGATTTGCCCTGCGGCTCACTGACACTGCCCGAGGTCTCAAGAGATTTGGATGAGATCTGGGGAGGTCCGGACAACGATCCGGCGACCTCGGGCCCTGTGAGTGGCCGAAAGGATGGGAGATTCCACCAGATTCGGAGATTCATCGCGAGATTCGCCCTGAGATCAACGAGACAGGTGCCTCTCCATCTCTCTGATCATTCCTGCCATCTCAGGACATTGCCAAAACTCTTCCGAGATTCAGACGTTTAGGCCGACACCTGTCTCCGGGAACTCGCAGGCAGGGCCTGATATCTCCTGAAATGTGGGTCAGGGCCTCCAAAATTTAGACGGTGATCCCATGAGTTTAGCCGCTCAAGACCCCTGACTGGGGGTGAGACCTCAGGGATTTGGTTCCGTTCTAAGGACAATTGGATTTCAACCCCCTGGGGATTGCTTCTGCATCTCGCTAACTGGGGCAGAGGTCCCCCCGATATTGCGTGTGCGTTCTCGTGTTTGGCCTAAAGTCAGATGAACTTAGATGCTGTTTCTCACCCAACGGATGGAGGCCCCAGGAGATTTGAGTGCCTTCGTTCGAGATTGGGGCTGTGGTCACGTGACATATGCCCGTGAATCTCCCTGACAGTGTCAGGGGTTGTTGACATTTGGATGAGTTCTACTGGACTTCGGTTGAGATGACTCCGGAGTGGCACCTGGATCCCCTAAATTGGGCACAAACACTCAAGAGATTTTGACAAGTTCAGGCTCGATTTGGAATCAGATCCCACGAGACTGGCTCCTGGCATTCACGGAATGGACGAGCCCTCTCAAATTTTCGGAGGTGGCGAGCCACATTCAGACGGAGACCACGTGAAATGTGCCCCTGGATCGCGTCGAGTACACCTGACATTTCGAGACTTTGGCAAGTTGTCCTGAGATTCGGACACCTACCCCGAGATGTTTGCCTGGGAGTGGCCGAAGGGACCTGAGTTCTCACGAGATTTGGATCCGGTGTTTCGAGGTTTGGACTGTGGCCCCATGAGATTTGGCCCTGGATCTCGCTTCCTGGGCCCGAGGTCCCACGGGATGTCGACGAGCACTACTGAGAATTGTATTCAGGTCCCCTGCGAATTGCCCCCGGAAGCCAATGAGGGTTCCCGAGGTTTGTCGTGATGGGGATTGTTCTTCAAGGTTCGCACGAAAGCCCTCAGTTGTGAGGCCTCGTTCCCACCGTCCAGACGGGTGCACTCCTGAGCATTGGATGAATTCTGCCACAGAAGTGATTGAGAACTCAGCAGTCTGGCCCGGTGTCTCCCTGACGATACAATGGGTTGAACGAGGTTTGGAGGACTCCTCCCGAGATTTGGACTGAGATTAGGTGAAGTTGAAATCTGTGTCTAACAGAGAGGCCTTGGCCTGAGATCCCAAAGGATTGGAGTCTGCGCCTCCGACCGGAGATCACGGGACTTTTGCCTGTGAATCTCCCTGAAAGGGCCCGAGAGCCCTCAAGCTGGGGAGGAGACCTCCTGAGATTTGGACTGAGATCAGCTGAGATTTGCCCCCGGATCTGACCGAAAGGGGTCGAAGTCTCAAGATGGTTTGAGGAGCTCTGGCGACATTTGAAATCAGAAACGGTGCACGTAGCCACAGGTTGTAGTGGAACGCACCAGAGCTCCCACGAGGTTGGGAGATTGCAAACGCGATGTCGACGGAGATCATGTGCGTGTCTCCCTGGGTCTCGCTGACGTTTCCTGAGACCTCAGGGCATTCGCGCAGTTCTACCGAGATTTGGACGACTATCCTGAGCCAAGCGACCTCCATATCCTCCACAAGGCCCGAGATCTTGTTCCATTGGGGCCAGGTGTCCCCAGACGTGTGCTGGGATCCCACTTGGTTTGTCTTTCCATCTCGCTGCCTGGCCCCGTTGTATCCTGCGGTTTGGAGGCGCTCTCCCGAGATGCAGACTAAAACCATGAGAGGTTTGCCCCCGGGTCTTGCAGAGGGGGCCTGTGCTGCCATGACTTGCTGTTTGTTCCCCCCAAGACTTGGCCTGAAACCACGCGGGTTCGGAACCGGGGCCTTGATGTCTTGACGTGAGCGCTCTGGATCTGCAGGGCCCCTCCTGAAATTGGGATGGCGATCATGTTAGCATTGCCCCCTGGAACTCGAGGACTGGGCATGGGATCACACCAGTTTTGCATGAGCCGTCCAGAGATTTGGATGGAGCTCCCCTGAAGTCAGACGCTGTTCGTCCCAGAGAGCTCCCCGAGATCCCAGGAGCATTGAGTGCGTTCCTCCGACGCATGGACGGAGGAGACGCCAGATTTGACCGCGAATCTCCCTGACTGGGCCCGACAGCACTCGAACATTGCATGTGGTCCCCTCGGTTTGGACTGAGAAGGGGCGAGCTATGCCCTGCAGCTCACTGACTGCGCCCGAGGTCTCAAGAGATTTGGATGAGTTCTCGGGAGGTCCGGACTACGATCCGGTGACCCCGGGCCGTGCGAGTGGCCGAACAGACGGGTGATTCCACCAGATTCGGAGATTCCTCACGAGATTCGCACTAAGATCAACGAGACAGGTGCCTCACCATCTCTCTGATCTTTCCTGACATCTCAGGACATATCCATATCTCTTCCGAGATTTGGACGGATATGCCGAAACGTGTGTCTGGGAACTCGCATGCAGGGCTTGAGATCTCATGAGATGTGGGTCAGGGCCTCCAAAATTTAGACTGCGATCCCATGAGTTTAGCTGCTCGAGACCCCTGACTGGGGTGAGACCTCAGGGATTTGGCTCCGTTCTAATGACAATTGGATTTCAACCCCCTGGGGATTGCTTCTCGTTCTCGCTAACTGGGCCAGAGATCCCCGCGAGATTTGCCTGAGCATTCCCGCGTTTGACCTGAAGTCTGATGGACTTAGATGCTGTTTCTCACCCAGTGGCCGGTGGCCCCAGGAGACTTGAGTGCGTTCTTCCGAGGCTGGGGCTGTGATCACGTGACCTATGCCCGTGAATATCCCTGACAGGGCCAGAGTTTGTTGACACTTGGATGGGTTCTCCTGGGCATCGGCCGAGATCACCCCGGAGTGGCACCTGGATCCCCTAACTTGGGCACAATCACTCAAGATGTTTTGACGAGTTCTGGCTCGATTTGGAATCAGATCCCACGAGACTGGCTCCTGGCATCCACGGATTGGACCAGCGCTCTCCCAAGTGTCGGAGGTGGTGAGGCACATTCAGACGGAGACCACGTGACATGTACCCCTGGATCTCGTCGAGTACACCTGACATTCCGAGACTTTGGCACAGTTGTCCTGAGATACGGACACCTACCCGAGACGTTTGCCTGGGAGTGGCCGATCAGGCCTGAGTTCTCACGGGATTTGGATCCGGTGTTCCGAGGTTTGGACTGAGGCCCCATGGGATTTGGCCCTGGATCTGACTTCCAGGGCCTGAGGTCCGACGAGATGTCCACAAGCACTGCTGAGAATTGGATTCAAGTCCCCCGCGAATTGCCCGCGGAAGCCACTGAGGCATCCTGAGGTTTGACGAGATGGGGTTTGTTCTCCAAGGTTCGCAAGAAAGCACTCAGGTTTGGAGCCTGGTTCGCACCGTCCGGACGTGAGCACTCAGGAGCATTGGATGAGTTCTGCCGCAAAGGTGATTTAGAGCTCAGGAGTTGGATACTGGGTCTCCCTAAGGGTGACCGGGGTCGACTGCGGTTTGGAGGAGTACTCCCGAGATTTGGACTGAGATATGCTGAAGTTGAACCCTCTGTCTAACAGAGAGGCCTTGGCCTGAGATCCCGAAGGATTGGAGTCAGCGCCTCCGACCGGAGATCACGGGAGGTTTGCCTGTGAATCTCCCTGAAAGGGCCCGAGAACCCTGAAGCTGGGGAGGACACCTCCCGAGATTTGGACTGAGAGCAGCTGAGATTCGCCCCCGGATCTCACGGAAAGGGGCCGAGGTCTCAAGAGGGTTTGTGGAGCTCTGTCGACATTTGAACTCAGAAACGGCGCACGTGGCCACAGGTTTTAGAGGAACGGGCCAGAGCTCCAACGTCGTTGGGAGATCTCGAACGCGATGCCGACGGAGATCACGTGCCTTGTGTCCCTGGGTCTCGCTGACTTTTCCTGAGATCTCCGGGGATTCGCGCAGTTCTACCGAGATTTGGACGGCTATCTTGAGCCAAGCGACCTCCTTATCCTCCCCAAGGCCGAGATCTCGTTCCCTTGGGGCCAGATGTCCCCAGACGTGGGCTGGGATCCCATTTGATTTGCCCTTCCATCTGGCTGCCTGGCTCCGTGGTCTCCTGCGGTTTGGAGGCGCTCTTCCGAGATGCAGACTAAAACCACAAGAATTTTGCCCCCCGGTACTGCAGAGGGGGCCTGTGCTGGCATGACTTGCGGTTTGTTCCCCCCAAGATTTGGCCTGAAACCACGTGGGGTTGGAACGCGGGCCTTGATATCCGGACATGAGCGCTCTGGAACTTCAGGGCCCCTCCTGAAATTGGGATGGAAATCACGTGAGCATTGCCCCCTGGATCTCGAGGACTGGGAATGGGATCATGGCAGATTTGCATGAGCCGTCGCGAGATTTGGACGGAGCTCCCCTGAAGTCAGGTGCTCTCTGTCCCACAGAGCTCCCCGAGATCCCAGGAGTTTTGAGTGAGTTCTTCCGAGGCTTGGACGGAGGAGACACCATATTTGATCCCGAATCTCCCTGACTGGGCCCGACAGTGCTTGAACATTGCATGTGGTCCCCTAGGTTTGGACTGAGAAGGGGCGAGCTTTGCCCTGCCGCTCACTGACTGCGCCCGAGGTCTCAAGAGATTTGGATGAGTTCTGGGGAGGTCTGGACTACGATCTGGTGACCTCGGGCCCTGCCAGTGGCCGAACGGACCGGAGATTCCACCAGATTCGGAGATTCCTCGTGAGATTCGCCCTGAGAACAACGAGACAGGTGCCTCTCGATCTCTCTGATCATTCCTGACATCTCAGGACATTTCCATAGCTCTTCCGATATTTGGACGGATATGCCGACACGTGTTTCCAGGAACTCGCAGGCAGGGCCTGAGATCTCATGAGATGTGGGTCAGGGCCTCCAAAATTTAGACTGCGATCCCATGAGTTTAGTTGCTTGAGACCCCTGACTGGGGTGAGACCTCAGGGATTTGGTTTCGTGCTAATGACAATTGGATTTCAACCCCCTGGGGATTGCTTCTGGATCTCGCTAACTGGGCCAGAGGTCCCCCCGGAATTTGCGTGTGTGTTCCCGTGTTACGCCTAAAGTCAGATGAACTTAGATGCTGTTTCTCACGCAACGGACAGTGGCCCCGCAAGATTTGAGTGCGTTCTTCCGAGCCTGGGGCTGTGATCACGTGACATATGTCCGTGAATCTCCCTGACGGGGCCAGGGGTTCTTGACATTTGAATGAGTTCTCCTGGACTTTGGCTGAGATCACCCGGATTCCATAACTTGGGCACAAACCACTAAAGAGATTTTGACGAGTTCCAGCTCGATTTGGAATCTGATCCCACGAGACTGGCTCCTGGCATTCACGGATTGGACCAGCGTTCTCACAAGTGTCGGAGGTGGCGAGCGTCATTCAGACGGAGACCACGTGACATGTGCCCCTCGATCTCGTCGAGTACACCTGACATTTCGAGGCTTTGGCACAGTTGTCCTGAGATTCGGACACCTACACGGAGACGTTTGCCTGGGAGTGTCCGACGGGTCCTGAGTTCTCACAGGATTTGGATCCGGTGTTCCGAGGTGTGGACTGCGGCCCCATGAGATTTGGCCCTGAATTTCACTTCCTGGGCCTGTGGTCCCATGAGATGTCGACGAGCACTCCTGAGAATTGGATTCAAGTCCCCTGCGAATTGCCCTCGGAAGCCACTGAGGGGTCCCGAGGTTTGACGAGATGGGGTTTGTTCTCCAAGGTTCGCACGAAAGCACTCAGGTTTGGAGCCTGGTTCGCACCGTCCGGACGTGAGGACTCAGGAGCATTGGGTGAGTTCTGCTGCAAAGGTGATTGAGAGCTCAGGAGTTGGGCCCTGGGTCGCCCTGATGGTGACCGGGGTCGACCGAGGTTTGGAGGCTTTCTCCCGAGATTTGGACTGAGATTTGATGAAGTTGAACCCTGTGTCTAACAGAGAGGCCTTGGCCTGAGATCCCGTGGGTTGGAGTCAGCGCCTCCGACTGGAGATCACGGGAGCTTTGCCTGTGAATCTCCCTGAAATTGTCCGAGAACCCTGAAGCTGGGGAGGAGACCTCCCGAGATTTGGACTGAGATCAGCTGAGATTCGCCCCCGCATCTCACCGAAAGGGGTCGAAGTCTCAAGATGGTTTGAGGAGCTCTGGCGACATTTTAAATCAGAAACGGTGCACGTAGCCACAGGTTGTAGTGGAACGCACCAGAGCTCCCACGAGGTTGGGAGATTGCAAACGCGATGTTGACGGAGATCATGTGCGTGTCTCCCTGGGTCTCGCTGACGTTTCCTGAGACCTCAGGGCATTCGCGCAGTTCTACCGAGATTTGGACGACTACCCTGAGCCAAGCGACCTCCATATCCACCACAAGGCCCGAGATCTTGTTCCATTGGGGCCAGGTGTCCCCAGACGTGTGCTGGGATCCCACTTGGTTTGTCTTTCCATCTCGCTGCCTGGCCCCGTTGTATCCTGCGGTTTGGAGGCGCTCTCCCGAGATGCAGACTAAAACCATGAGAGGTTTGCCCCCGGGTCTTGCAGAGGGGGCCTGTGCTGCCATGACTTGCTGTTTGTTCCCCCCAAGACTTGGCCTGAAACCACGCGGTTTCGGAACCGGGGCCTTGATGTCTTGACGAGAGCGCTCTGGATTTGCAGGGCCCCTCCTGAAATTGGGATGGCGATGATGTGAGCATTGCCCCCTGGAACTCGAGGACTGGGCATGGGATCACACCAGTTTTGCATGAGCCGTCCCGAGATTTGGATGGAGCTCCCCTGAAGTCAGACGCTCTTTGTCCCAGAGAGCTCCCCGAGAACCCAGGAGCATTGAGTGCGTTCCTCCGACGCATGGACTGAGGAGACGCCAGATTTGACCGCGAATCTCCCTGACTGGGCCCGACAGCACTCGAACATTGCATGTGGTCCCCTCGGTTTGGACTGAGAAGGGGCGAGCTATGCCCTGCAGCTCACTGACGGCGCCCGAGGTCTCAAGAGATTTGGATGAGTTCTGGGGAGGTCCGGACTATGATCCGGTGACCCCGGGCCCTGCGAGTGGCCGAACAGACGGGAGATTCCACCAGATTCGGAGATTCCTCACGAGATTCGCACTAAGATCAACGAGACAGGTGCCTCACCATCACTCTGATCTTTCCTGACATCTCAGGACATATCCATATCTCTTCCGAGATTTGGACGGATATGCCGAAACGTGTGTCTGGGAACTCGCATGCAGGGCTTGAGATCTCATGAGATGTGGGTCAGGGCCTCCAAAATTTAGACTGCGATCCCATGAGTTTAGGTGCTCGAGACCCCTGACTGGGGTGAGACCTCAGGGATTTGGCTCCGTTCTAATGACAATTGGATTTCAACCCCCTGGGGATTGCTTCTGGATCTCGCTAACTGGGCCAGAGATCCCCGCGAGATTTGCCTGAGCATTCCCGCGTTTGACCTGAAGTCTGATGGACTTAGATGCTGTTTCTCACCCAGTGGCCGGTGGCCCCAGGAGACTTGAGTGCGTTCTTCCGAGGCTGGGGCTGTGATCACGTGACCTATGCCCGTGAATCTCCCTGACAGGGCCAGGGGTTGTTGACACTTGGATGGGTTCTCCTGGGCATCGGCCGAGATCACCCCGGAGTGGCACCGGGATCCCCTAACTTGGGCACAAACACTCAAGATGTTTTGACGAGTTCTGGCTCGATTTGGAATCAGATCCCACGAGACTGGCTCCTGGCATCCACGGATTGGACCAGCGCTCTCCCAAGTGTCGGAGGTGGCGAGGCACATTCAGACGGAGACCACGTGACATGTACCCCTGGATCTCGTCGAGTACACCTGACATTCCGAGACTTTGGCACAGTTGTCCTGAGATACGGACACCTACCCGAGACGTTTGCCTGGGAGTGGCCGATCAGGCCTGAGTTCTCACGGGATTTGGATCCGGTGTTCCGAGGTTTGGACTGCGGCCCCATGGGATTTGGCCCTGGATCTGGCTTCCAGGGCCTGAGGTCCGACGAGATGTCCTCAAGCACTGCTGAGAATTGGATTCAAGTCCCCCGCGAATTGCCCGCGGAAGCCACTGAGGCATCCTGAGGTTTGACGAGATGGGGTTTGTTCTCCAAGGTTCGCACGAAATCACTCAGGTTTGGAGCCTGGTTCGCACCGTCCGGACGTGAGCACTCAGGAGCATTGGATGAGTTCTGTCGCAAAGGTGATTGAGAGCTCAGGAGTTGGACACTGGGTCTCCCTGATGGTGACTGGGATCGACCGCGGTTTGGAGGAGTACTCCCGAGATTTGGACTGAGATATGCTGAAGTTGAACCCTCTGTCTAACAGAGAGGCCTTGGCCTGAGATCCCGAAGGATTGGAGTCAGCGCCTCCGACCGGAGATCACGGGAGGTTTGCCTGTGAATCTCCCTGAAAGGGCCCGAGAACCCTGAAGCTGGGGAGGACACCTCCCGAGATTTGGACTGAGAGCAGCTGAGATTCGCCCCCGGATCTCACGGAAAGGGGCCGAGGTCTCAAGAGGGTTTGTGGAGCTCTGTCGACATTTGAACTCAGAAACGGCGCACGTGGCCACAGGTTGTAGAGGAACGGGCCAGAGCTCCAACGTCGTTGGGAGATCTCGAACGCGATGCCGACGGAGATCACGTGCCTTGTGTCCCTGGGTCTCGCTGACTTTTCCTGAGATCTCCGGGGATTCGCGCAGTTCTACCGAGATTTGGACGGCTATCTTGAGCCAAGCGACCTCCTTATCCTCCCCAAGGACGAGATCTCATTCCCTTGGGGCCAGGTGTCCCCAGACGTGGGCTGGGATCCCATTTGATTTGCCCTTCCATCTGGCTGCCTGGCTCCGTGGTCTCCTGCGGTTTGGAGGCGCTCTTCCGAGATGCAGACTAAAACCACGAGAATTTTGCCCCCCGGTACTGCAGAGGGGGCCTGTGCTGCCATGACTTGCGGTTTGTTCCCCCCAAGATTTGGCCTGAAACCACGCGTTGTTGGAACCCGGGCCTTGATATCTGGACCTGAGCGCTCTGGAACTTCAGGGCCCCTCCTGAAATTGGGATGGAAATCACGTGAGCATTGCCCCCTGGATCTCGAGGACTGGGTATGGGATCACGGCAGATTTGCATGAGCCGTCCCGAGATTTGGACGGAGCTCCCCTGAAGTCAGGTGCTCTCTGTCCCACAGAGCTCCCCGAGATCCCAGGAGTTTTGAGTGAGTTCTTCCGAGGCTTGGACGGAGGAGACACCATATTTGATCCCGAATCTCCCTGACTGGGCCCGACAGTGCTCGAACATTGCATGTGGTCCCCTAGGTTTGGACTGAGAAGGGGCGAGCTTTGCCCTGCCGCTCACTGACTGCGCCCGAGGTCTCAAGAGATTTGGATGAGTTCTGGGGAGGTCTGGACTACGATCCGGTGACCTCGGGCCCTGCCAGTGGCCGAACGGACCGGAGATTCCACCAGATTCGGAGATTCCTCGTGAGATTCGCCCTGAGAACAACGAGACAGGTGCCTCTCGATCTCTCTGATCATTCCTGACATCTCAGGACATTTCCATAGCTCTTCCGATATTTGGACGGATATGCCGACACGTGTGTCTGGGAACTCGCATGCAGGGCTTGAGATCTCATGAGATGTGGGTCAGGGCCTCCAAAATTTAGACTGCGATCCCATGAGTTTAGTTGCTTGAGACCCCTGACTGGGGTGAGACCTCAGGGATTTGGTTTCGTTCTAATGACAATTGGATTTCAACCCCCTGGGGATTGCTTCTGGATCTCGCTAACTGGGCCAGAGGTCCCCCCGGAATTTGCGTGTGGGTTCCCGTGTTACGCCTAAAGTCAGATGAACTTAGATGCTGTTTCTCACGCAACGGACAGTGGCCCCGCAAGATTTGAGTGCGTTCTTCCGAGCCTGGGGCTGTGATCACGTGACATATGTCCGTGAATCTCCCTGACAGGGCCAGGGGTTCTTGACATTTGAATGAGTTCTCCTGGACTTTGGCTGAGATCACCCGGATTCCATAACTTGGGCACAAACCACTAAAGAGATTTTGACGGGGTCCAGCTCGATTTGGAATCAGATCCCACGAGACTGGCTCCTGGCATTCACAGATTGGACCAGCGTTCTCACAAGTGTCGGAGGTGGCGAGCCTCATTCAGACGGACACCACGTGACATGTGCCCCTCGATCTCGTCGAGTACACCTGACATTTCGAGACTTTGGCACAGTTGTCCTGAGATTCGGACACCTACACGGAGACGTTTGCCTGGGAGTGTCCGACGGGTCCTGAGTTCTCACAGGATTTGGATCCGGTGTTCCGAGGTGTGGACTGCGGCCCCATGAGATTTGGCCCTGGATTTGGCTTCCTGGGCCTGTGGTCCCATGAGATGTCGACGAGCACTCCTGAGAATTGGATTCAAGTCCCCTGCGAATTGCCCTCGGAAGCCTCTGAGGGGTCCCGAGGTTTGACGAGATGGGGTTTGTTCTCCAAGGTTCGCACGAAAGCACTCAGGTTTGGAGCCTGGTTCGCACCGTCCGGACGTGAGGACTCAGGAGCATTGGGTGAGTTCTGCTGCAAAGGTGATTGAGAGCTCAGGAGTTGGGCCCTGGGTCGCCCTTATGGTGACCGGGGTCGACCGAGGTTTGGAGGCTTTCTCCCGAGATTTGGACTGAGATTTGATGAAGTTGAACCCTCTGTCTAACAGAGAGGCCTTGGCCTGAGATCCCGAATGATTGGAGTCAGCGCCTCCGACAGGAGATCACGGGAAGTTTGCCTGTGAATCTCCCTGAAAGGGCCCGCGAACCCTGAACCTGGGGAGGACACCTCCCGAGATTTGGACTGAGAGCAGCTGAGATTCGCCCCCGGATCTCACGGAAAGGGGCCGAGGTCTCAAGAGGGTTTGAGGAGCTCTGTCGACATTTGAACTCAGAAACGGCGCACGTGGCCACAGGTTTTAGAGGAACGGTCCAGAGTTCCAACGTCGTTGGGAGATCTCGAACGCGATGCCGACGGAGATCACGTGCCTTGTGTCCCTGGGTCTCGCTGACTTTTCCTGAGATCTCAGGGTATTCGCGCAGTTCTACCGAGATTTGGACAGCTCTCCTGAGCCAAGCGACCTCCATGTCCTCCACAAGGCCCGAGATCTCGATCCGTTGGGGCCAGGTGTCCCCAGACGTGGGCTGGGAGCCCACTTGATTTGCCCTTCCATCTCGCTTCCTGGCCCCATTGTCTCCTGCGGTTTGGAGGAGCTCTTCCGAGATGCAGCCTAAAACCATGAGAGTTTTGCCACCGGGTCTTGCAGAGGGTTCCTGTGATGTCATGACTTGCGGTTTGTACCCCCACGATTTGGCCTGAAACCACGCGTGGTTGGAACCCGGGCCTTGATGTCTGGATGTGAGCGCTCTGGATTTGCAGGGCCACTCCTGAGATGGGGATGGGGATCACGTGAGCATTACCCCCTGGATCTCGAGGACTGGGCATGGGATCTCACCAGATTTGCATGAGCCGTCCCGAGATTTGGACGGAGCTCCCCTGAAGTCAGACGCTCTTTGTCCCAAGAGCTCCCCGAGATCCCAGGAGTTTTGAGTGAGTTCTTCCGATGCTTGGATGGAGGAGACCCCAGATTGGACCCCGAATCTCCCTGACTGGGCCTGACAGCGCTCGAACATTGCATGTGGTCCCCTAGATTTGGACTGAGAAGGGGCGAGATTTGCCCTGCGGCTCACTGACACTGCCCGAGGTCTCAAGAGATTTGGATGAGATCTGGGGAGGTCCGGACAACGATCCGGCGACCTCGGGCCCTGTGAGTGGCCGAAAGGATGGGAGATTCCACCAGATTCGGAGATTCATCGCGAGATTCGCCCTGAGATCAACGAGACAGGTGCCTCTCCATCTCTCTGATCATTCCTGCCATCTCAGGACATTGCCAAAACTCTTCCGAGATTCAGACGTTTAGGCCGACACCTGTCTCCGGGAACTCGCAGGCAGGGCCTGATATCTCCTGAAATGTGGGTCAGGGCCTCCAAAATTTAGACGGTGATCCCATGAGTTTAGCCGCTCAAGACCCCTGACTGGGGGTGAGACCTCAGGGATTTGGTTCCGTTCTAAGGACAATTGGATTTCAACCCCCTGGGGATTGCTTCTGCATCTCGCTAACTGGGGCAGAGGTCCCCCCGATATTGCGTGTGCGTTCTCGTGTTTGGCCTAAAGTCAGATGAACTTAGATGCTGTTTCTCACCCAACGGATGGAGGCCCCAGGAGATTTGAGTGCCTTCGTTCGAGATTGGGGCTGTGGTCACGTGACATATGCCCGTGAATCTCCCTGACAGTGTCAGGGGTTGTTGACATTTGGATGAGTTCTACTGGACTTCGGTTGAGATGACTCCGGAGTGGCACCTGGATCCCCTAAATTGGGCACAAACACTCAAGAGATTTTGACAAGTTCAGGCTCGATTTGGAATCAGATCCCACGAGACTGGCTCCTGGCATTCACGGAATGGACGAGCCCTCTCAAATTTTCGGAGGTGGCGAGCCACATTCAGACGGAGACCACGTGAAATGTGCCCCTGGATCGCGTCGAGTACACCTGACATTTCGAGACTTTGGCAAGTTGTCCTGAGATTCGGACACCTACCCCGAGATGTTTGCCTGGGAGTGGCCGAAGGGACCTGAGTTCTCACGAGATTTGGATCCGGTGTTTCGAGGTTTGGACTGTGGCCCCATGAGATTTGGCCCTGGATCTCGCTTCCTGGGCCCGAGGTCCCACGGGATGTCGACGAGCACTACTGAGAATTGTATTCAGGTCCCCTGCGAATTGCCCCCGGAAGCCAATGAGGGTTCCCGAGGTTTGTCGTGATGGGGATTGTTCTTCAAGGTTCGCACGAAAGCCCTCAGTTGTGAGGCCTCGTTCCCACCGTCCAGACGGGTGCACTCCTGAGCATTGGATGAATTCTGCCACAGAAGTGATTGAGAACTCAGCAGTCTGGCCCGGTGTCTCCCTGACGATACAATGGGTTGAACGAGGTTTGGAGGACTCCTCCCGAGATTTGGACTGAGATTAGGTGAAGTTGAAATCTGTGTCTAACAGAGAGGCCTTGGCCTGAGATCCCAAAGGATTGGAGTCTGCGCCTCCGACCGGAGATCACGGGACTTTTGCCTGTGAATCTCCCTGAAAGGGCCCGAGAGCCCTCAAGCGGGGGAGGAGACCTCCTGAGATTTGGACTGAGATCAGCTGAGATTTGCCCCCGGATCTGACCGAAAGGGGTCGAAGTCTCAAGATGGTTTGAGGAGCTCTGGCGACATTTGAAATCAGAAACGGTGCACGTAGCCACAGGTTGTAGTGGAACGCACCAGAGCTCCCACGAGGTTGGGAGATTGCAAACGCGATGTCGACGGAGATCATGTGCGTGTCTCCCTGGGTCTCGCTGACGTTTCCTGAGACCTCAGGGCATTCGCGCAGTTCTACCGAGATTTGGACGACTATCCTGAGCCAAGCGACCTCCATATCCTCCACAAGGCCCGAGATCTTGTTCCATTGGGGCCAGGTGTCCCCAGACGTGTGCTGGGATCCCACTTGGTTTGTCTTTCCATCTCGCTGCCTGGCCCCGTTGTATCCTGCGGTTTGGAGGCGCTCTCCCGAGATGCGGACTAAAACCATGAGAGGTTTGCCCCCGGGTCTTGCAGAGGGGGCCTGTGCTGCCATGACTTGCTGTTTGTTCCCCCCAAGACTTGGCCTGAAACCACGCGGGTTCGGAACCGGGGCCTTGATGTCTTGATGTGAGCGCTCTGGATCTGCAGGGCCCCTCCTGAAATTGGGATGGCGATCATGAGAGCATTGCCCCCTGGAACTCGAGGACTGGGCATGGGATCACACCAGATTTGCATGAGCCGTCCCGAGATTTGGATGGAGCTCCCCTGAAGTCAGACGCTCTTTGTCCCAGAGAGCTCCCCGAGATCCCAGGAGAATTGAGTGCGTTCCTCCGACGCATGGACGGAGGAGACGCCAGATTTGACCCCGAATCTGACTGACTGGGCCCGACAGCACTCGAACATTGCATGTGGTCCACTCGGATTGGACTGAGAAGGGGCGAGCTATGCCCTGCAGCTCACTGACTGCGCCCGAGGTCTCAAGAGATTTGGATGAGTTCTGGGGAGGTCCGGACTACGATCCGGTGACCCCGGGCCCTGCGAGTGGCCGAACAGATGGGAGATTCCACCAGATTCGGAGATTCCTCACGAGATTCGCACTAAGATCAATGAGACAGGTGCCTCACCATCTCTCTGATCTTTCCTGACATCTCAGGACATATCCATATCTCTTCCGAGATTTGGACGGATATGCCGAAACGTGTGTCTGTGAACTCGCATGCAGGGCTTGAGATCTCATGAGATGTGGGTCAGGGCCTCCAAAATTTAGACTGCGATCCCATGAGTTTAGCTGCTCGAGACCCCTGACTGGGGTGAGACCTCAGGGATTTGGCTCCGTTCTAATGACAATTGGATTTCAACCCCCTGGGGATTGCTTCTGTATCTCGCTAACTGGGCCAGAGATCCCCGCGAGATTTGCCTGAGCATTCCCGCGTTTGACCTGAAGTCTGATGGACTTAGATGCTGTTTCTCACCCAGTGGCCGGTGGCCCCAGGAGACTTGAGTGCGTTCTTCCGAGGCTGGGGCTGTGATCACGTGACCTATGCCCGTGAATCTCCCTGTCAGGGCCAGGGTTTGTTGACATTTGGATGGGTTCTCCTGGGCATCGGCCGAGATCACCCCGGAGTGGCACCGGGATCCCCTAACTTGGGCACAAACACTCAAGATGTTTTGACGAGTACTGGCTCGATTTGGAATCAGATCCCACGAGACTGGCTCCTGGCATCCACGGATTGGACCAGCGCTCTCCCAAGTGTCGGAGGTGGCGAGGCACATTCAGACGGAGACCACGTGACATGTACCCCTGGATCTCGTCGAGTACACCTGACATTCCGAGACTTTGGCACAGTTGTCCTGAGATACGGACACCTACCCGAGACCTTTGCCTGGGAGTGGCCGATCAGGCCTGAGTTCTCACGGGATTTGGATCCGGTGTTCCGAGGTTTGGACTGCGGCCCCATGGGATTTGGCCCTGGATCTGGCTTCCAGGGCCTGAGGTCCGACGAGATGTCCACAAGCACTGCTGAGAATTGGATTCAAGTCCCCCGCGAATTGCCCGCGGAAGCCACTGAGGCATCCTGAGGTTTGACGAGATGGGGTTTGTTCTCCAAGGTTCGCACAAAAGCACGCAGGTTTGGAGCCTGGTTCGCACCGTCCGGACGTGAGCACTCAGGAGCATTGGATGAGTTCTGCTGCAAAGGTGATTGAGAGCTCAGGAGTTGGGCCCTGGGTCGCCCTGATGGTGACCGGGGTCGACCGAGGTTTGGAGGCTTTCTCCCGAGATTTGGACTGAGATTTGATGAAGTTGAACCCTGTGTCTAACAGAGAGGCCTTGGCCTGAGATCCCGTGGGTTGGAGTCAGCGCCTCCGACTGGAGATCACGGGAGCTTTGCCTGTGAATCTCCCTGAAATTGTCCGAGAACCCTGAAGCTGGGGAGGAGACCTCCCGAGATTTGGACTGAGATCAGCTGAGATTCGCCCCCGGATCTCACCGAAAGGGGTCGAAGTCTCAAGATGGTTTGAGGAGCTCTGGCGACATTTGAAATCAGAAACGGTGCACGTAGCCACAGGTTGTATTGGAACGCACCAGAGCTCCCACGAGGTTGGGAGATTGCAAACGCGATGTCGACGGAGATCATGTGCGTGTCTCCCTGGGTCTCGCTGACGTTTCCTGAGACCTCAGGGCATTCGCGCAGTTCTACCGAGATTTGGACGACTATCCTGAGCCAAGCGACCTCCATATCTTCCACAAGGCCCGTGATCTTGTTCCATAGGGACCAGGTGTCCCCAGACGTGTGCTGGGATCCCACTTGGTTTGTCTTTCCATCTCGCTGCCTGGCCCCGTTGTATCCTGCGGTTTGGAGGCGCTCTCCCGAGATGCAGACTAAAACCATGAGAGGTTTGCCCCCGGGTCTTGCAGAGGGGGCCTGTGCTGCCATGACTTGCTGTTTGATCCCCCCAAGAATTGGCCTGAAACCACGCGTGTTCGGAACCGGGGCCTTGATGTCTTGACGTGAGTGCTCTGGATCTGCAGGGCCCCTCCTGAAATTGGGATGGAGATCATGTGAGCATTGCCCCCTGGAACTCGAGGACTGGGCATGGGATCACACCAGATTTGCATGAGCCGTCCCGAGATTTGGTGGAGCTCCCCTGAAGTCAGACGCTCTTTGTCCCAGAGAGCTCCCCGAGATCCCAGGAGCATTGAGTGCGTTCCTCCGACGTATGGACGGAGGAGACGCCAGATTTGACCGCGAATCTCCCTGACTGGGCCCGACAGCACTCGAACTTTGCTTGTGGTCCCCTCGGTTTGGACTGAGAAGGGGCGAGCTATGCCCTGCAGCTCACTGACTGCGCCCGAGGTCTCAAGAGATTTGGATGAGTTCTGGGGAGGTCCGGACTACGATCCGGTGACCCCGGGCCCTGCGAGTGGCCGAACAGACGGGAGATTCCACCAGATTCGGAGATTCCTCACGAGATTCGCACTAAGATCAACGAGACAGGTGCCTCACCATCTCTCTGATCTTTCCTGACATCTCAGGACATATCCATATCTCTTCCGAGATTTGGACGGATATGCCGAAACGTGTGTCTGGGAACTCGCATGCAGGGCTTGAGATCTCATGAGATGTGGGTCAGGGCCTCAAAATTTACACTGCGATCCCATGAGTTTAGCTGCTCGAGACCCCTGACTGGGGTGAGACCTCAGGGATTTGGCTCCGTTCTAATGACAATTGGATTTCAAACCCCTGGGGATTGCTTCTGGATCTCGCTAACTGGGCCAGAGGTCCCCCCGGAATTTGCGTGTGTGTTCCCGTGTTACGCCTAAAGTCAATGAACTTAGATGCTGTTTCTCACGCAACGGACATTGGCCCCGCAAGATTTGAGTGCGTTCTTCCGAGGCTGGGGCTGTGATCACGTGACCTATGCCCGTGAATCTCCCTGACAGGGCCAGGGTTTGTTGACATTTGGATGGGTTCTCCTGGGCATCGGCCGAGATCACCCCGGAGTGGCACCGGGATCCCCTAACTTGGCAACATACACTCAAGATGTTTTGACGAGTTCTGGCTCGATTTGGAATCAGATCCCACGAGACTGGCTCCTGGCATCCACGGATTGGACCAGCGCTCTCCCAAGTGTCGGAGGTGGCGAGGCACATTCAGTCGGAGACCACGTGACATGTACCCCTGGATCTCGTCGAGTACACCTGACATTCCGAGACTTTGGCACAGTTGTCCTGAGATACGGACACCTACCCGAGACGTTTGCCTGGGAGTGGCCGATCAGGCCTGAGTTCTCACGGGATTTGGATCCGGTGTTCCAAGGTTTGGACTGCGGCCCCATGGGATTTGGCCCTGGATCTGGCTTCCAGGGCCTGAGGTCCGACGAGATGTCCACAAGCACTGCTGAGAATTGGATTCAAGTCCCCCGCGAATTGCCCGCGGAAGCCACTGAGGCATCCTGAGGTTTGACGAGATGGGGTTTGTTCTCCAAGGTTCGCACGAAAGCACGCAGGTTTCGAGCCTGGTTCGCACCGTCCGGACGTGAGCACTCAGGAGCATTGGATGAGTTCTGCCGCAAAGGTGATTTAGAGCTCAGGAGTTGGACACTGGGTCTCCCTGAGGGTGACCGGGATCGACTGCGGTTTGGAGGAGTACTCCCGAGATTTGGACTGAGATATGCTGAAGTTGAACCCTCTGTCTAACAGAGAGGCCTTGGCCTGAGATCCCGAAGGATTGGAGTCAGCGCCTCCGACCGGAGATCACGGGAGGTTTGCCTGTGAATCTCCCTGAAAGGGCCCGAGAACCCTGAAGCTGGGGAGGACACCTCCCGAGATTTGGACTGAGATCAGCTGAGATTTGCCCCCTGATCTCACGGAAAGGGGCCGAGGTCTCAAGAGGGTTTGCGGAGCTCTGTCGACATTTGAACTCAGAAACGGCGCACGTGGCCACAGGTTGTAGAGGAACGGGCCAGAGCTCCAACGTCGTTGGGAGAACTCGAACGCGATGCCGACGGAGATCACGTGCCGTGTGTCCCTGGGTCTCGCTGAATTTTCCTGAGATCTCCGGGGACTCGCGCATTTCTACCGAGATTTGGATGGCTATCTTGAGCCAAGCGACCTCCTTATCCTCCCCAAGGCCCGAGATCTCGTTCCCTTGGGGCCAGGTGTCCCCAGACGAGGGCTGGGATCCCATTTGATTTGCCCTTCCATCTGGCTACCTGGCTCCGTGGTCTCCTGCGGTTTGGAGGCGCTCTTCCGAGATGCAGACTAAAACCACGGGAATTTTGCCCCCCGGTACTGCAGAGGGGGCCTGTGCTGCCATGACTTGCGGTTTGTTCCCCCCAAGATTTGGCCTGAAACCACGCGGGGTTGGAACCCGGGCCTTGATATCTGGACCTGAGCGCTCTGGAACTTCAGGGCCCCTCCTGAAATTGGGATGGAAATCACGTGAGCATTGCCCCCTGGATCTCGAGGACTGGGTATGGGATCATGGCAGATTTGCATGAGCCGTCCCGAGATTTGGACGGAGCTCCCCTGAAGTCAGGTGCTCTCTGTCCCACAGAGCTCCCCGAGATCCCAGGAGTTTTGAGTGAGTTCTTCCGAGGCTTGGATGGAGGAGACACCATATTTGATCCCGAATCTCCCTGACTGGGCCCGACAGTGCTCGAACATTGCATGTGGTCCCCTAGGTTTGGACTGAGAAGGGGCGAGCTTTGCCCTGCCGCTCACTGACTGCGCCCGAGGTCTCAAGAGATTTGGATGAGTTCTGGGGAGGTCTGGACTACGATCCGGTGACCTCGGGCCCTGCCAGTGGCCGAACGGACCGGAGATTCCACCAGATTCGGAGATTCCTCGTGAGATTCGCCCTGAGAACAACGAGACAGGTGCCTCTCGATCTTTCTGATCATTCCTGACATCTCAGGACATTTCCATAGCTCTTCTGATATTTGGACGGATATGCCGACACGTGATTCCAGGAACTCGCAGGCAGGGCCTGAGATCTCATGAGATGTGGGTCAGGGCCTCCAAAATTTAGACTGCGATCCCATGAGTTTAGTTGCTTGAGACCCCTGACTGGGGTGAGACCTCAGGGATTTGGTTTCGTGCTAATGACAATTGGATTTCAACCCCCTGGGGATTGCTTCTGGATCTCGCTAACTGGGCCAGAGGTCCCCCCGGAATTTGCGTGTGGGTTCCCGTGTTACGCCTAAAGTCAGATGAACTTAGATGCTGTTTCTCACGCAACGGACAGTGGCCCCGCAAGATTTGAGTGCGTTCTTCCGAGCCTGGGGCTGTGATCACGTGACATATGTCCGTGAATCTCCCTGACAGGGCCAGGGGTTCTTGACATTTGAATGAGTTCTCCTGGACTTTGGCTGAGATCACCCGGATTCCATAACTTGGGCACAAACCACTAAAGAGATTTTGACGAGTTCCAGCTCGATTTGGAATCAGATCCCACGAGACTGGCTCCTGGCATTCACGGATTGGACCAGCGTTCTCACAAGTGTCGGAGGTGGCGAGCCTCATTCAGACGGACACCACGTGACATGTGCCCCTCGATCTCGTCGAGTACACCTGACATTTCGAGACTTTGGCACAGTTGTCCTGAGATTCGGACACCTACACGGAGACGTTTGCCTGGGAGTGTCCGACGGGTCCTGAGTTCTCACAGGATTTGGATCCGGTGTTCCGAGGTGTGGACTGCGGCCCCATGAGATTTGGCCCTGGATTTGGCTTCCTGGGCCTGTGGTCCCATGAGATGTCGACGAGCACTCCTGAGAATTGGATTCAAGTCCCCTGCGAATTGCCCTCGGAAGCCACTGAGGGGTCCCGAGGTTTGACGAGATGGGGTTTGTTCTCCAAGGTTCGCATGAAAGCACTCAGGTTTGGAGCCTGGTTCGCACCGTCCGGACGTGAGGACTCAGGAGCATTGGGTGAGTTCTGCTGCAAAGGTGATTGAGAGCTCAGGAGTTGGGCCCTGGGTCGCCCTTATGGTGACCGGGGTCGACCGAGGTTTGGAGGCTTTCTCCCGAGATTTGGACTGAGATTTGATGAAGTTGAACCCTGTGTCTAACAGAGAGGCCTTGGCCTGAGATCCCGTGGGTTGGAGTCAGCGCCTCCGACTGGAGATCACGGGAGCTTTGCCTGTGAATCTCCCTGAAAGTGTCCGAGAACCCTGAAGCTGGGGAGGAGACCTCCTGAGATTTGGACTGAGATAAGCTGAGATTCGCCCCCGGATCTGACCGAAAGGGGTCGAAGTCTCAAGATGGTTTGAGGAGCTCTGGCGACATTTGAAATCCGAAACGGTGCACGTAGCCACAGGTTGTATTGGAACGCACCAGAGCTCCCACGAGGTTGGGAGATTTCAAACGCGATGTCGACGGAGATCATGTGCGTGTCTCCCTGGGTCTTGCTGACGTTTCCTGAGACCTCAGGGCATTCGCGCAGTTCTACCGAGATTTGGACGACTATCCTGAGCCAAGCGACCTCCATATCCTCACAAGGCCCGAGATCTTGTTCCATTGGGGCCAGGTGTCCCCAGACGTGTGCTGGGATCCCACTTGGTTTGTTTTTCCATCTCGCTGCCTGGCCCCGTTGTATCCTGCGGTTTGGAGGCGCTCTCCCGAGATGCGGACTAAAACCATGAGAGGTTTGCCCCCGGGTCTTGCAGAGGGGGCCTGTGCTGCCATGACTTGCTGTTTGTTCCCCCCAAGACTTGGCCTGAAACCACGCGGGTTCGGAACCGGTGCCTTGATGTCTTGACGTGAGTGCTCTGGATCTTCAGGGCCCCTCCTGAAATTGGGATGGAGATCATGTGAGCATTGCCCCCTGGAACTCGAGGACTGGGCATGGGATCACACCAGATTTGCATGAGCCGTCCCGAGATTTGGATGGAGCTCCCCTGAAGTCAGACGCTCTTGGTCCCAGAGAGCTCCCCGAGATCCCAGGAGCATTGAGTGCGTTCCTCCGACGCATGGACGGAGGAGACGCCAGATTTGACCGCGAATCTCCCTGACTGGGCCCGACAGCACTCGAACATTGCATGTGGTCCCCTCGGTTTGGACTGAGAAGGGGCGAGCTATGCCCTGCAGCTCACTGACTGCGCCCGAGGTCTCAAGAGATTTGGATGAGTTCTGGGGAGGTCCAGACTACGATCCGCTGACCAAGGGCCCTGCGAGTGGCCGAACAGACGGGAGATTCCACCAGATTCGGAGATTCCTCACGAGATTCGCACTAAGATCAACGAGACAGGTGCCTCACCATCACTCTGATCTTTCCTGACATCTCAGGACATATCCATATCTCTTCCGAGATTTGGACGGATATGCCGAAACGTGTGTCCGGGAACTCGCATGCAGGGCTTGAGATCTCATGAGATGTGGGTCAGGGCCTCCAAAATTTAGACTGCGATCCCATGAGTTTAGCTGCTCGAGACCCCTGACTGGGGTGAGACCTCAGGGATTTGGCTCCGTTCTAATGACAATTGGATTTCAACCCCCTGGGGATTGCTTCTGGATCTCGCTAACTGGGCCAGAGATCCCCGCGAGATTTGCCTGAGCATTCCCGCGTTTGACCTGAAGTCTGATGGACTTAGATGCTGTTTCTCACCCAGTGGCCGGTGGCCCCAGGAGACTTGAGTGCGTTCTTCCGAGGCTGGGGCTGTGATCACGTGACCTATGCCCGTGAATCTCCATGACAGGGCCAGGGGTTGTTGACACTTGGATGGGTTCTCCTGGGCATCGGCCGAGATCACCCCGGAGTGGCACCTGGATCCCCTAACTTGGGCACAATCACTCAAGATGTTTTGACGAGTTCTGGCTCGATTTGGAATCAGATCCCACGAGACTGGCTCCTGGCATCCACGGATTGGACCAGCGCTCTCCCAAGTGTCGGAGGTGGCGAGGCACATTCAGACGGAGACCACGTGACATGTACCCCTGGATCTCGTCGAGTACACCTGACATTCCGAGACTTTGGCACAGTTGTCCTGAGATACGGACACCTACCCGAGACGTTTGCCTGGGAGTGGCCGATCAGGCCTGAGTTCTCACGGGATTTGGATCCGGTGTTCCGAGGTTTGGACTGCGGCCCCATGGGATTTGGCCCTCGATCTGGCTTCCAGGGCCTGAGGTCCGACGAGATGTCCACAAGCACTGCTGAGAATTGGATTCAAGTCCCCCACGAATTGCCCGCGGAAGCCACTGAGGCATCCTGAGGTTTGACGAGATGGGGTTTGTTCTCCAAGGTTCGCACGAAAGCACTCAGGTTTGGAGCCTGGTTCGCACCGTCCGGACGTGAGCACTCAGGAGCATTGGATGAGTTCTGTCGCAAAGGTGATTGAGAGCTCAGGAGTTGGACACTGGGTCTCCCTGATGGTGACTGGGATCGACCGCGGTTTGGAGGAGTACTCCCGAGATTTGGACTGAGATATGCTGAAGTTGAACCCTCTGTCTAACAGAGAGACCTTGGCCTGAGATCCCGAAGGATTGGAGTCAGCGCCTCCGACCGGAGATCACGGGAGGTTTGCCTGTGAATCTCCCTGAAAGGGCCCGAGAACCCTGAAGCTGGGGAGGACACCTCCCGAGATTTGGACTGAGATCAGCTGAGATTTGCCCCCTGATCTCACGGAAAGGGGCCGAGGTCTCAAGAGGGTTTGCGGAGCTCTGTCGACATTTGAACTCAGAAAAGGCGCACGTGGCCACAGGTTGTAGAGGAACGGGCCAGAGCTCCAACGTCGTTGGGAGAACTCGAACGCGATGCCGACGGAGATCACGTGCCGTGTGTCCCTGGGTCTCGCTGAATTTTCCTGAGATCTCCGGGGATTCGCGCATTTCTACCGAGATTTGGACGGCTATCTTGAGCCAAGCGACCTCCTTATCCTCCCCAAGGCCCGAGATCTCGTTCCCTTGGGGCCAGGTGTCCCCAGACGAGGGCTGGGATCCCATTTGATTTGCCCTTCCATCTGGCTGCCTGGCTCCGTGGTCTCCTGCGGTTTGGAGGCGCTCTTCCAAGATGCAGACTAAAACCACGGGAATTTTGCCCCCCGGTACTGCAGAGGGGGCCTGTGCTGCCATGACTTGCGGTTTGTTCCCCCCAAGATTTGGCCTGAAACCACGCGGGGTTGGAACCCGGGCCTTGATATCTGGACCTGAGCGCTCTGGAACTTCAGGGCCCCTCCTGAAATTGGGATGGAAATCACGTGAGCATTGCCCCCTGGATCTCGAGGACTGGGTATGGGATCACGGCAGATTTGCATGAGCCGTCCCGAGATTTGGACGGAGCTCCCCTGAAGTCAGGTGCTCTCTGTCCCACAGAGCTCCCCGAGATCCCAGGAGTTTTGAGTGAGTTCTTCCGAGGCTTGGATGGAGGAGACACCATATTTGATCCCGAATCTCCCTGACTGGGCCCGACAGTGCTCGAACATTGCATGTGGTCCCCTAGGTTTGGACTGAGAAGGGGCGAGCTTTGCCCTGCCGCTCACTGACTGCGCCCGAGGTCTCAAGAGATTTGGATGAGTTCTGGGGAGGTCTGGACTACGATCCGGTGACCTCGGGCCCTGCCAGTGGCCGAACGGACCGGAGATTCCACCAGATTCGGAGATTCCTCGTGAGATTCGCCCTGAGAACAACGAGACAGGTGCCTCTCGATCTTTCTGATCATTCCTGACATCTCAGGACATTTCCATAGCTCTTCCGATATTTGGACGGATATGCCGACACGTGATTCCAGGAACTCGCAGGCAGGGCCTGAGATCTCATGAGATGTGGGTCAGGGCCTCCAAAATTTAGACTGCGATCCCATGAGTTTAGTTGCTTGAGACCCCTGACTGGGGTGAGACCTCAGGGATTTGGTTTCGTTCTAATGACAATTGGATTTCAACCCCCTGGGGATTGCTTCTGGATCTCGCTAACTGGGCCAGAGGTCCCCCCGGAATTTGCGTGTGGGTTCCCGTGTTACGCCTAAAGTCAGATGAACTTAGATGCTGTTTCTCACGCAACGGACAGTGGCCCCGCAAGATTTGAGTGCGTTCTTCCGAGCCTGGGGCTGTGATCACGTGACATATGTCCGTGAATCTCCCTGACAGGGCCAGGGGTTCTTGACATTTGAATGAGTTCTCCTGGACTTTGGCTGAGATCACCCGGATTCCATAACTTGGGCACAAACCACAAAAGAGATTTTGACGAGTTCCAGCTCGATTTGGAATCAGATCCCACGAGACTGGCTCCTGGCATTCACGGATTGGACCAGCGTTCTCACAAGTGTCGGAGGTGGCGAGCCTCATTCAGACGGACACCACGTGACATGTGCCCCTCGATCTCGTCGAGTACACCTGACATTTCGAGACTTTGGCACAGTTGTCCTGAGATTCGGACACTTACACGGAGACGTTTGCCTGGGAGTGTCCGACGGGTCCTGAGTTCTCACAGGATTTGGATCCGGTGTTCCGAGGTGTGGACTGCGGCCCCATGAGATTTGGCCCTGGATTTGGCTTCCTGGGCCTGTGGTCCCATGAGATGTCGACGAGCACTCCTGAGAATTGGATTCAAGTCCCCTGCGAATTGCCCTCGGAAGCCACTGAGGGGTCCCGAGGTTTGACGAGATGGGGTTTGTTCTCCAAGGTTCGCATGAAAGCACTCAGGTTTGGAGCCTGGTTCGCACCGTCCGGACGTGAGGACTCAGGAGCATTGGGTGAGTTCTGCTGCAAAGGTGATTGAGAGCTCAGGAGTTGGGCCCTGGGTCGCCCTTATGGTGACCGGGGTCGACCGAGGTTTGGAGGCTTTCTCCCGAGATTTGGACTGAGATTTGATGAAGTTGAACCCTGTGTCTAACAGAGAGGCCTTGGCCTGAGATCCCGTGGGTTGGAGTCAGCGCCTCCGACTGGAGATCACGGGAGCTTTGCCTGTGAATCTCCCTGAAAGTGTCCGAGAACCCTGAAGCTGGGGAGGAGACCTCCTGAGATTTGGACTGAGATCAGCTGAGATTCGCCCCCGGATCTGACCGAAAGGGGTCGAAGTCTCAAGATGGTTTGAGGAGCTCTGGCGACATTTGAAATCAGAAACGGTGCACGTAGCCACAGGTTGTAGTGGAACGCACCAGAGCTCCCACGAGGTTGGGAGATTTCAAACGCGATGTCGACGGAGATCATGTGCGTGTCTCCCTGGGTCTTGCTGACGTTTCCTGAGACCTCAGGGCATTCGCGCAGTTCTACCGAGATTTGGACGACTATCCTGAGCCAAGCGACCTCCATATCCTCACAAGGCCCGAGATCTTGTTCCATTGGGGCCAGGTGTCCCCAGACGTGTGCTGGGATCCCACTTGGTTTGTCTTTCCATCTCGCTGCCTGGCCCCGTTGTATCCTGCGGTTTGGAGGCGCTCTCCCGAGATGCGGACTAAAACCATGAGAGGTTTGCCCCCGGGTCTTGCAGAGGGGGCCTGTGCTGCCATGACTTGCTGTTTGTTCCCCCCAAGACTTGGCCTGAAACCACGCGGGTTCGGAACCGGGGCCTTGATGTCTTGACGTGAGTGTTCTGGATCTTCAGGGCCCCTCCTGAAATTGGGATGGAGATCATGTGAGCATTGCCCCCTGGAACTCGAGGACTGGGCATGGGATCACACCAGATTTGCATGAGCCGTCCCGAGATTTGGATGGAGCTCCCCTGAAGTCAGACGCTCTTGGTCCCAGAGAGCTCCCCGAGATCCCAGGAGCATTGAGTGCGTTCCTCCGACGCATGG
The DNA here is from genome assembly GCF_029215605.1 of Mirounga angustirostris. Lineage (NCBI taxonomy): Eukaryota > Metazoa > Chordata > Mammalia > Carnivora > Phocidae > Mirounga > Mirounga angustirostris. Next base: position 411,722 of record NW_026991736.1, on the reverse strand, counting down.
ACGGAGGAGACGCCAGATTTGACCGCGAATCTCCCTGACTGGGCCCGACAGCACTCGAACATTGCATGTGGTCCCCTCGGTTTGGACTGAGAAGGGGCGAGCTATGCCCTGCAGCTCACTGACTGCGCCCGAGGTCTCAAGAGATTTGGATGAGTTCTGGGGAGGTCCAGACTACGATCCGGTGACCCAGGGCCCTGCGAGTGGCCGAACAGACGGGAGATTCCACCAGATTCGGAGATTCCTCACGAGATTCGCACTAAGATCAACGAGACAGGTGCCTCACCATCTCTCTGATCTTTCCTGACATCTCAGGACATATCCATATCTCTTCCGAGATTTGGACGGATATGCCGAAACGTGTGTCTGGGAACTCGCATGCAGGGCTTGAGATCTCATGAGATGTGGGTCAGGGCCTCCAAAATTTAGACTGCGATCCCATGAGTTTAGCTGCTCGAGACCCCTGACTGGGGTGAGACCTCAGGGATTTGGCTCCGTTCTAATGACAATTGGATTTCAACCCCCTGGGGATTGCTTCTCGTTCTCGCTAACTGGGCCAGAGATCCCCGCGAGATTTGCCTGAGCATTCCCGCGTTTGACCTGAAGTCTGATGGACTTAGATGCTGTTTCTCACCCAGTGGCCGGTGGCCCCAGGAGACTTGAGTGCGTTCTTCCGAGGCTGGGGCTGTGATCACGTGACCTATGCCCGTGAATATCCCTGACAGGGCCAGAGTTTGTTGACACTTGGATGGGTTCTCCTGGGCATCGGCCGAGATCACCCCGGAGTGGCACCTGGATCCCCTAACTTGGGCACAATCACTCAAGATGTTTTGACGAGTTCTGGCTCGATTTGGAATCAGATCCCACGAGACTGGCTCCTGGCATCCACGGATTGGACCAGCGCTCTCCCAAGTGTCGGAGGTGGCGAGGCACATTCAGACGGAGACCACGTGACATGTACCCCTGGATCTCGTCGAGTACACCTGACATTCCGAGACTTTGGCACAGTTGTCCTGAGATACGGACACCTACCCGAGACGTTTGCCTGGGAGTGGCCGATCAGGCCTGAGTTCTCACGGGATTTGGATCCGGTGTTCCGAGGTTTGGACTGCGGCCCCATGGGATTTGGCCCTGGATCTGACTTCCAGGGCCTGAGGTCCGACGAGATGTCCACAAGCACTGCTGAGAATTGGATTCAAGTCCCCCGCGAATTGCCCGCGGAAGCCACTGAGGCATCCTGAGGTTTGACGAGATGGGGTTTGTTCTCCAAGGTTCGCAAGAAAGCACTCAGGTTTGGAGCCTGGTTCGCACCGTCCGGACGTGAGCACTCAGGAGCATTGGATGAGTTCTGCCGCAAAGGTGATTTAGAGCTCAGGAGTTGGATACTGGGTCTCCCTGAGGGTGACCGGGGTCGACTGCGGTTTGGAGGAGTACTCCCGAGATTTGGACTGAGATATGCTGAAGTTGAAACCTCTGTCTAACAGAGAGGCCTTGGCCTGAGATCCCGAAGGATTGGAGTCAGCGCCTCCGACAGGAGATCACGGGAGGTTTGCCTGTGAATCTCCCTGAAAGGGCCCGAGAACCCTGAAGCTGGGGAGGACACCTCCCGAGATTTGGACTGAGAGCAGCTGAGATTCGCCCCCGGATCTCACGGAAAGGGGCCGACGTCTCAAGAGGGTTTGTGGAGCTCTGTCGACATTTGAACTCAGAAACGGCGCACGTGGCCACAGGTTTTAGAGGAACGGGCCAGAGCTCCAACGTCGTTGGGAGATCTCGAACGCGATGCCGACGGAGATCACGTGCCTTGTGTCCCTGGGTCTCGCTGACTTTTCCTGAGATCTCCGGGGATTCGCGCAGTTCTACCGAGATTTGGACGGCTATCTTGAGCCAAGCGACCTCCTTATCCTCCCCAAGGCCGAGATCTCGTTCCCTTGGGGCCAGATGTCCCCAGACGTGGGCTGGGATCCCATTTGATTTGCCCTTCCATCTGGCTGCCTGGCTCCGTGGTCTCCTGCGGTTTGGAGGCGCTCTTCCGAGATGCAGACTAAAACCACGAGAATTTTGCCCCCCGGTACTGCAGAGGGGGCCTGTGCTGGCATGACTTGCGGTTTGTTCCCCCCAAGATTTGGCCTGAAACCACGTGGGGTTGGAACGCGGGCCTTGATATCCGGACATGAGCGCTCTGGAACTTCAGGGCCCCTCCTGAAATTGGGATGGAAATCACGTGAGCATTGCCCCCTGGATCTCGAGGACTGGGAATGGGATCACGGCAGATTTGCATGAGTCGTCCCGAGATTTGGACGGAGCTCCCCTGAAGTCAGGTGCTCTCTGTCCCACAGAGCTCCCCGAGATCCCAGGAGTTTTGAGTGAGTTCTTCCGAGGCTTGGACGGAGGAGACACCATATTTGATCCCGAATCTCCCTGACTGGGCCCGACAGTGCTCGAACATTGCATGTGGTCCCCTAGGTTTGGACTGAGAAGGGGCGAGCTTTGCCCTGCCGCTCACTGACTGCGCCCGAGGTCTCAAGAGATTTGGATGAGTTCTGGGGAGGTCTGGACTACGATCTGGTGACCTCGGGCCCTGCCAGTGGCCGAACGGACCGGAGATTCCACCAGATTCGGAGATTCCTCGTGAGATTCGCCCTGAGAACAACGAGACAGGTGCCTCTCGATCTCTCTGATCATTCCTGACATCTCAGGACATTTCCATAGCTCTTCCGATATTTGGACGGATATGCCGACACGTGTTTCCAGGAACTCGCAGGCAGGGCCTGAGATCTCATGAGATGTGGGTCAGGGCCTCCAAAATTTAGACTGCGATCCCATGAGTTTAGTTGCTTGAGACCCCTGACTGGGGTGAGACCTCAGGGATTTGGTTTCGTGCTAATGACAATTGGATTTCAACCCCCTGGGGATTGCTTCTGGATCTCGCTAACTGGGCCAGAGGTCCCCCCGGAATTTGCGTGTGTGTTCCCGTGTTACGCCTAAAGTCAGATGAACTTAGATGCTGTTTCTCACGCAACGGACAGTGGCCCCGCAAGATTTGAGTGCGTTCTTCCGAGCCTGGGGCTGTGATCACGTGACATATGTCCGTGAATCTCCCTGACGGGGCCAGGGGTTCTTGACATTTGAATGATTTCTCCTGGACTTTGGCTGAGATCACCCGGATTCCATAACTTGGGCACAAACCACTAAAGGGATTTTGACGAGTTCCAGCTCGATTTGGAATCAGATCCCACGAGACTGGCTCCTGGCATTCACGGATTGGACCAGCGTTCTCACAAGTGTCGGAGGTGGCGAGCCTCATTCAGACGGACACCACGTGACATGTGCCCCTCGATCTCGTCGAGTACACCTGACATTTCGAGGCTTTGGCACAGTTGTCCTGAGATTCGGACACCTACACGGAGACGTTTGCCTGGGAGTGTCCGACGGGTCCTGAGTTCTCACAGGATTTGGATCCGGTGTTCCGAGGTGTGGACTGCGGCCCCATGAGATTTGGCCCTGAATTTGACTTCCTGGGTCTGTGGTCCCATGAGATGTCAACGAGCACTCCTGAGAATTGGATTCAAGTCCCCTGCGAATTGCCCTCGGAAGCCACTGAGGGGTCCCGAGGTTTGACGAGATGGGGTTTGTTCTCCAAGGTTCGCACGAAAGCACTCAGGTTTGGAGCCTGGTTCGCACCGTCCGGACGTGAGGACTCAGGAGCATTGGGTGAGTTCTGCTGCAAAGGTGATTGAGAGCTCAGGAGTTGGGCCCTGGGTCGCCCTGATGGTGACTGGGGTCGACCGAGGTTTGGAGGCTTTCTCCCGAGATTTGGACTGAGATTTGATGAAGTTGAACCCTGTGTCTAACAGAGAGGCCTTGGCCTGAGATCCCGTGGGTTGGAGTCAGCGCCTCCGACTGGAGATCACGGGAGCTTTGCCTGTGAATCTCCCTGAAATTGTCCGAGAACCCTGAAGCTGGGGAGGAGACCTCCCGAGATTTGGACTGAGATCAGCTGAGATTCGCCCCCGGATCTCACCGAAAGGGGTCGAAGTCTCAAGATGGTTTGAGGAGCTCTGGCGACATTTTAAATCAGAAACGGTGCACGTAGCCACAGGTTGTAGTGGAACGCACCAGAGCTCCCACGAGGTTGGGAGATTGCAAACGCGATGTTGACGGAGATCATGTGCGTGTCTCCCTGGGTCTCGCTGACGTTTCCTGAGACCTCAGGGCATTCGCGCAGTTCTACCGAGATTTGGACGACTACCCTGAGCCAAGCGACCTCCATATCCACCACAAGGCCCGAGATCTTGTTCCATTGGGGCCAGGTGTCCCCAGACGTGTGCTGGGATCCCACTTGGTTTGTCTTTCCATCTCGCTGCCTGGCCCCGTTGTATCCTGCGGTTTGGAGGCGCTCTCCCGAGATGCAGACTAAAACCATGAGAGGTTTGCCCCCGGGTCTTGCAGAGGGGGCCTGTGCTGCCATGACTTGCTGTTTGTTCCCCCCAAGACTTGGCCTGAAACCACGCGGTTTCGGAACCGGGGCCTTGATGTCTTGACGAGAGCGCTCTGGATTTGCAGGGCCCCTCCTGAAATTGGGATGGCGATGATGTGAGCATTGCCCCCTGGAACTCGAGGACTGGGCATGGGATCACACCAGTTTTGCATGAGCCGTCCCGAGATTTGGATGGAGCTCCCCTGAAGTCAGACGCTCTTTGTCCCAGAGAGCTCCCCGAGAACCCAGGAGCATTGAGTGCGTTCCTCCGACGCATGGACTGAGGAGACGCCAGATTTGACCGCGAATCTCCCTGACTGGGCCCGACAGCACTCGAACATTGCATGTGGTCCCCTCGGTTTGGACTGAGAAGGGGCGAGCTATGCCCTGCAGCTCACTGACGGCGCCCGAGGTCTCAAGAGATTTGGATGAGTTCTGGGGAGGTCCGGACTATGATCCGGTGACCCCGGGCCCTGCGAGTGGCCGAACAGACGGGAGATTCCACCAGATTCGGAGATTCCTCACGAGATTCACACTAAGATCAACGAGACAGGTGCCTCACCATCACTCTGATCTTTCCTGACATCTCAGGACATATCCATATCTCTTCCGAGATTTGGACGGATATGCCGAAACGTGTGTCTGGGAACTCGCATGCAGGGCTAGAGATCTCATGAGATGTGGGTCAGGGCCTCCAAAATTTAGACTGCGATCCCATGAGTTTAGGTGCTCGAGACCCCTGACTGGGGTGAGACCTCAGGGATTTGGCTCCGTTCTAATGACAATTGGATTTCAACCCCCTGGGGATTGCTTCTGGATCTCGCTAACTGGGCCAGAGATCCCCGCGAGATTTGCCTGAGCATTCCCGCGTTTGACCTGAAGTCTGATGGACTTAGATGCTGTTTCTCACCCAGTGGCCGGTGGCCCCAGGAGACTTGAGTGCGTTCTTCCGAGGCTGGGGCTGTGATCACGTGACCTATGCCCGTGAATCTCCCTGACAGGGCCAGGGGTTGTTGACACTTGGATGGGTTCTCCTGGGCATCGGCCGAGATCACCCCGGAGTGGCACCGGGATCCCCTAACTTGGGCACAAACACTCAAGATGTTTTGACGAGTTCTGGCTCGATTTGGAATCAGATCCCACGAGACTGGCTCCTGGCATCCACGGATTGGACCAGCGCTCTCCCAAGTGTCGGAGGTGGCGAGGCACATTCAGACGGAGACCACGTGACATGTACCCCTGGATCTCGTCGAGTACACCTGACATTCCGAGACTTTGGCACAGTTGTCCTGAGATACGGACACCTACCCGAGACGTTTGCCTGGGAGTGGCCGATCAGGCCTGAGTTCTCACGGGATTTGGATCCGGTGTTCCGAGGTTTGGACTGCGGCCCCATGGGATTTGGCCCTGGATCTGGCTTCCAGGGCCTGAGGTCCGACGAGATGTCCTCAAGCACTGCTGAGAATTGGATTCAAGTCCCCCGCGAATTGCCCGCGGAAGCCACTGAGGCATCCTGAGGTTTGACGAGATGGGGTTTGTTCTCCAAGGTTCGCACGAAATCACTCAGGTTTGGAGCCTGGTTCGCACCGTCCGGACGTGAGCACTCAGGAGCATTGGATGAGTTCTGTCGCAAAGGTGATTGAGAGCTCAGGAGTTGGACACTGGGTCTCCCTGATGGTGACTGGGATCGACCGCGGTTTGGAGGAGTACTCCCGAGATTTGGACTGAGATATGCTGAAGTTGAACCCTCTGTCTAACAGAGAGGCCTTGGCCTGAGATCCCGAAGGATTGGAGTCAGCGCCTCCGACCGGAGATCACGGGAGGTTTGCCTGTGAATCTCCCTGAAAGGGCCCGAGAACCCTGAAGCTGGGGAGGACACCTCCCGAGATTTGGACTGAGAGCAGCTGAGATTCGCCCCCGGATCTCACGGAAAGGGGCCGAGGTCTCAAGAGGGTTTGTGGAGCTCTGTCGACATTTGAACTCAGAAACGGCGCACGTGGCCACAGGTTGTAGAGGAACGGGCCAGAGCTCCAACGTCGTTGGGAGATCTCGAACGCGATGCCGACGGAGATCACGTGCCTTGTGTCCCTGGGTCTCGCTGACTTTTCCTGAGATCTCCGGGGATTCGCGCAGTTCTACCGAGATTTGGACGGCTATCTTGAGCCAAGCGACCTCCTTATCCTCCCCAAGGACGAGATCTCATTCCCTTGGGGCCAGGTGTCCCCAGACGTGGGCTGGGATCCCATTTGATTTGCCCTTCCATCTGGCTGCCTGGCTCCGTGGTCTCCTGCGGTTTGGAGGCGCTCTTCCGAGATGCAGACTAAAACCACGAGAATTTTGCCCCCCGGTACTGCAGAGGGGGCCTGTGCTGCCATGACTTGCGGTTTGTTCCCCCCAAGATTTGGCCTGAAACCACGCGGGGTTGGAACCCGGGCCTTGATATCTGGACCTGAGCGCTCTGGAACTTCAGGGCCCCTCCTGAAATTGGGATGGAAATCACGTGAGCATTGCCCCCTGGATCTCGAGGACTGGGTATGGGATCACGGCAGATTTGCATGAGCCGTCCCGAGATTTGGACGGAGCTCCCCTGAAGTCAGGTGCTCTCTGTCCCACAGAGCTCCCCGAGATCCCAGGAGTTTTGAGTGAGTTCTTCCGAGGCTTGGACGGAGGAGACACCATATTTGATCCCGAATCTCCCTGACTGGGCCCGACAGTGCTCGAACATTGCATGTGGTCCCCTAGGTTTGGACTGAGAAGGGGCGAGCTTTGCCCTGCCGCTCACTGACTGCGCCCGAGGTCTCAAGAGATTTGGATGAGTTCTGGGGAGGTCTGGACTACGATCCGGTGACCTCGGGCCCTGCCAGTGGCCGAACGGACCGGAGATTCCACCAGATTCGGAGATTCCTCGTGAGATTCGCCCTGAGAACAACGAGACAGGTGCCTCTCGATCTCTCTGATCATTCCTGACATCTCAGGACATTTCCATAGCTCTTCCGATATTTGGACGGATATGCCGACACGTGTGTCTGGGAACTCGCATGCAGGGCTTGAGATCTCATGAGATGTGGGTCAGGGCCTCCAAAATTTAGACTGCGATCCCATGAGTTTAGTTGCTTGAGACCCCTGACTGGGGTGAGACCTCAGGGATTTGGTTTCGTTCTAATGACAATTGGATTTCAACCCCCTGGGGATTGCTTCTGGATCTCGCTAACTGGGCCAGAGGTCCCCCCGGAATTTGCGTGTGGGTTCCCGTGTTACGCCTAAAGTCAGATGAACTTAGATGCTGTTTCTCACGCAACGGACAGTGGCCCCGCAAGATTTGAGTGCGTTCTTCCGAGCCTGGGGCTGTGATCACGTGACATATGTCCGTGAATCTCCCTGACAGGGCCAGGGGTTCTTGACATTTGAATGAGTTCTCCTGGACTTTGGCTGAGATCACCCGGATTCCATAACTTGGGCACAAACCACTAAAGAGATTTTGACGAGTTCCAGCTCGATTTGGAATCCGATCCCACGAGACTGGCTCCTGGCATTCACAGATTGGACCAGCGTTCTCACAAGTGTCGGAGGTGGCGAGCCTCATTCAGACGGACACCACGTGACATGTGCCCCTCGATCTCGTCGAGTACACCTGACATTTCGAGACTTTGGCACAGTTGTCCTGAGATTCGGACACCTACACGGAGACGTTTGCCTGGGAGTGTCCGACGGGTCCTGAGTTCTCACAGGATTTGGATCCGGTGTTCCGAGGTGTGGACTGCGGCCCCATGAGATTTGGCCCTGGATTTGGCTTCCTGGGCCTGTGGTCCCATGAGATGTCGACGAGCACTCCTGAGAATTGGATTCAAGTCCCCTGCGAATTGCCCTCGGAAGCCTCTGAGGGGTCCCGAGGTTTGACGAGATGGGGTTTGTTCTCCAAGGTTCGCACGAAAGCACTCAGGTTTGGAGCCTGGTTCGCACCGTCCGGACGTGAGGACTCAGGAGCATTGGGTGAGTTCTGCTGCAAAGGTGATTGAGAGCTCAGGAGTTGGGCCCTGGGTCGCCCTTATGGTGACCGGGGTCGACCGAGGTTTGGAGGCTTTCTCCCGAGATTTGGACTGAGATTTGATGAAGTTGAACCCTCTGTCTAACAGAGAGGCCTTGGCCTGAGATCCCGAATGATTGGAGTCAGCGCCTCCGACAGGAGATCACGGGAAGTTTGCCTGTGAATCTCCCTGAAAGGGCCCGCGAACCCTGAACCTGGGGAGGACACCTCCCGAGATTTGGACTGAGAGCAGCTGAGATTCGCCCCCGGATCTCACGGAAAGGGGCCGAGGTCTCAAGAGGGTTTGAGGAGCTCTGTCGACATTTGAACTCAGAAACGGCGCACGTGGCCACAGGTTTTAGAGGAACGGTCCAGAGTTCCAACGTCGTTGGGAGATCTCGAACGCGATGCCGACGGAGATCACGTGCCTTGTGTCCCTGGGTCTCGCTGACTTTTCCTGAGATCTCAGGGTATTCGCGCAGTTCTACCGAGATTTGGACAGCTCTCCTGAGCCAAGCGACCTCCATGTCCTCCACAAGGCCCGAGATCTCGATCCGTTGGGGCCAGGTGTCCCCAGACGTGGGCTGGGAGCCCACTTGATTTGCCCTTCCATCTCGCTTCCTGGCCCCATTGTCTCCTGCGGTTTGGAGGAGCTCTTCCGAGATGCAGCCTAAAACCATGAGAGTTTTGCCACCGGGTCTTGCAGAGGGTTCCTGTGATGTCATGACTTGCGGTTTGTACCCCCACGATTTGGCCTGAAACCACGCGTGGTTGGAACCCGGGCCTTGATGTCTGGATGTGAGCGCTCTGGATTTGCAGGGCCACTCCTGAGATGGGGATGGGGATCACGTGAGCATTACCCCCTGGATCTCGAGGACTGGGCATGGGATCTCACCAGATTTGCATGAGCCGTCCCGAGATTTGGACGGAGCTCCCCTGAAGTCAGACGCTCTTTGTCCCAAGAGCTCCCCGAGATCCCAGGAGTTTTGAGTGAGTTCTTCCGATGCTTGGATGGAGGAGACCCCAGATTGGACCCCGAATCTCCCTGACTGGGCCTGACAGCGCTCGAACATTGCATGTGGTCCCCTAGATTTGGACTGAGAAGGGGCGAGATTTGCCCTGCGGCTCACTGACACTGCCCGAGGTCTCAAGAGATTTGGATGAGATCTGGGGAGGTCCGGACAACGATCCGGCGACCTCGGGCCCTGTGAGTGGCCGAAAGGATGGGAGATTCCACCAGATTCGGAGATTCATCGCGAGATTCGCCCTGAGATCAACGAGACAGGTGCCTCTCCATCTCTCTGATCATTCCTGCCATCTCAGGACATTGCCAAAACTCTTCCGAGATTCAGACGTTTAGGCCGACACCTGTCTCCGGGAACTCGCAGGCAGGGCCTGATATCTCCTGAAATGTGGGTCAGGGCCTCCAAAATTTAGACGGTGATCCCATGAGTTTAGCCGCTCAAGACCCCTGACTGGGGGTGAGACCTCAGGGATTTGGTTCCGTTCTAAGGACAATTGGATTTCAACCCCCTGGGGATTGCTTCTGCATCTCGCTAACTGGGGCAGAGGTCCCCCCGATATTGCGTGTGCGTTCTCGTGTTTGGCCTAAAGTCAGATGAACTTAGATGCTGTTTCTCACCCAACGGATGGAGGCCCCAGGAGATTTGAGTGCCTTCGTTCGAGATTGGGGCTGTGGTCACGTGACATATGCCCGTGAATCTCCCTGACAGTGTCAGGGGTTGTTGACATTTGGATGAGTTCTACTGGACTTCGGTTGAGATGACTCCGGAGTGGCACCTGGATCCCCTAAATTGGGCACAAACACTCAAGAGATTTTGACAAGTTCAGGCTCGATTTGGAATCAGATCCCACGAGACTGGCTCCTGGCATTCACGGAATGGACGAGCCCTCTCAAATTTTCGGAGGTGGCGAGCCACATTCAGACGGAGACCACGTGAAATGTGCCCCTGGATCGCGTCGAGTACACCTGACATTTCGAGACTTTGGCAAGTTGTCCTGAGATTCGGACACCTACCCCGAGATGTTTGCCTGGGAGTGGCCGAAGGGACCTGAGTTCTCACGAGATTTGGATCCGGTGTTTCGAGGTTTGGACTGTGGCCCCATGAGATTTGGCCCTGGATCTCGCTTCCTGGGCCCGAGGTCCCACGGGATGTCGACGAGCACTACTGAGAATTGTATTCAGGTCCCCTGCGAATTGCCCCCGGAAGCCAATGAGGGTTCCCGAGGTTTGTCGTGATGGGGATTGTTCTTCAAGGTTCGCACGAAAGCCCTCAGTTGTGAGGCCTCGTTCCCACCGTCCAGACGGGTGCACTCCTGAGCATTGGATGAATTCTGCCACAGAAGTGATTGAGAACTCAGCAGTCTGGCCCGGTGTCTCCCTGACGATACAATGGGTTGAACGAGGTTTGGAGGACTCCTCCCGAGATTTGGACTGAGATTAGGTGAAGTTGAAATCTGTGTCTAACAGAGAGGCCTTGGCCTGAGATCCCAAAGGATTGGAGTCTGCGCCTCCGACCGGAGATCACGGGACTTTTGCCTGTGAATCTCCCTGAAAGGGCCCGAGAGCCCTCAAGCTGGGGAGGAGACCTCCTGAGATTTGGACTGAGATCAGCTGAGATTTGCCCCCGGATCTGACCGAAAGGGGTCGAAGTCTCAAGATGGTTTGAGGAGCTCTGGCGACATTTGAAATCAGAAACGGTGCACGTAGCCACAGGTTGTAGTGGAACGCACCAGAGCTCCCACGAGGTTGGGAGATTGCAAACGCGATGTCGACGGAGATCATGTGCGTGTCTCCCTGGGTCTCGCTGACGTTTCCTGAGACCTCAGGGCATTCGCGCAGTTCTACCGAGATTTGGACGACTATCCTGAGCCAAGCGACCTCCATATCCTCCACAAGGCCCGAGATCTTGTTCCATTGGGGCCAGGTGTCCCCAGACGTGTGCTGGGATCCCACTTGGTTTGTCTTTCCATCTCGCTGCCTGGCCCCGTTGTATCCTGCGGTTTGGAGGCGCTCTCCCGAGATGCAGACTAAAACCATGAGAGGTTTGCCCCCGGGTCTTGCAGAGGGGGCCTGTGCTGCCATGACTTGCTGTTTGTTCCCCCCAAGACTTGGCCTGAAACCACGCGGGTTCGGAACCGGGGCCTTGATGTCTTGACGTGAGCGCTCTGGATCTGCAGGGCCCCTCCTGAAATTGGGATGGCGATCATGTTAGCATTGCCCCCTGGAACTCGAGGACTGGGCATGGGATCACACCAGTTTTGCATGAGCCGTCCAGAGATTTGGATGGAGCTCCCCTGAAGTCAGACGCTGTTCGTCCCAGAGAGCTCCCCGAGATCCCAGGAGCATTGAGTGCGTTCCTCCGACGCATGGACGGAGGAGACGCCAGATTTGACCGCGAATCTCCCTGACTGGGCCCGACAGCACTCGAAGATTGCATGTGGTCCCCTCGGTTTGGACTGAGAAGGGGCGAGCTATGCCCTGCAGCTCACTGACTGCGCCCGAGGTCTCAAGAGATTTGGATGAGTTCTCGGGAGGTCCGGACTACGATCCGGTGACCCCGGGCCGTGCGAGTGGCCGAACAGACGGGTGATTCCACCAGATTCGGAGATTCCTCACGAGATTCGCACTAAGATCAACGAGACAGGTGCCTCACCATCTCTCTGATCTTTCCTGACATCTCAGGACATATCCATATCTCTTCCGAGATTTGGACGGATATGCCGAAACGTGTGTCTGGGAACTCGCATGCAGGGCTTGAGATCTCATGAGATGTGGGTCAGGGCCTCCAAAATTTAGACTGCGATCCCATGAGTTTAGCTGCTCGAGACCCCTGACTGGGGTGAGACCTCAGGGATTTGGCTCCGTTCTAATGACAATTGGATTTCAACCCCCTGGGGATTGCTTCTCGTTCTCGCTAACTGGGCCAGAGATCCCCGCGAGATTTGCCTGAGCATTCCCGCGTTTGACCTGAAGTCTGATGGACTTAGATGCTGTTTCTCACCCAGTGGCCGGTGGCCCCAGGAGACTTGAGTGCGTTCTTCCGAGGCTGGGGCTGTGATCACGTGACCTATGCCCGTGAATATCCCTGACAGGGCCAGAGTTTGTTGACACTTGGATGGGTTCTCCTGGGCATCGGCCGAGATCACCCCGGAGTGGCACCTGGATCCCCTAACTTGGGCACAATCACTCAAGATGTTTTGACGAGTTCTGGCTCGATTTGGAATCAGATCCCACGAGACTGGCTCCTGGCATCCACGGATTGGACCAGCGCTCTCCCAAGTGTCGGAGGTGGTGAGGCACATTCAGACGGAGACCACGTGACATGTACCCCTGGATCTCGTCGAGTACACCTGACATTCCGAGACTTTGGCACAGTTGTCCTGAGATACGGACACCTACCCGAGACGTTTGCCTGGGAGTGGCCGATCAGGCCTGAGTTCTCACGGGATTTGGATCCGGTGTTCCGAGGTTTGGACTGAGGCCCCATGGGATTTGGCCCTGGATCTGACTTCCAGGGCCTGAGGTCCGACGAGATGTCCACAAGCACTGCTGAGAATTGGATTCAAGTCCCCCGCGAATTGCCCGCGGAAGCCACTGAGGCATCCTGAGGTTTGACGAGATGGGGTTTGTTCTCCAAGGTTCGCAAGAAAGCACTCAGGTTTGGAGCCTGGTTCGCACCGTCCGGACGTGAGCACTCAGGAGCATTGGATGAGTTCTGCCGCAAAGGTGATTTAGAGCTCAGGAGTTGGATACTGGGTCTCCCTAAGGGTGACCGGGGTCGACTGCGGTTTGGAGGAGTACTCCCGAGATTTGGACTGAGATATGCTGAAGTTGAACCCTCTGTCTAACAGAGAGGCCTTGGCCTGAGATCCCGAAGGATTGGAGTCAGCGCCTCCGACCGGAGATCACGGGAGGTTTGCCTGTGAATCTCCCTGAAAGGGCCCGAGAACCCTGAAGCTGGGGAGGACACCTCCCGAGATTTGGACTGAGAGCAGCTGAGATTCGCCCCCGGATCTCACGGAAAGGGGCCGAGGTCTCAAGAGGGTTTGTGGAGCTCTGTCGACATTTGAACTCAGAAACGGCGCACGTGGCCACAGGTTTTAGAGGAACGGGCCAGAGCTCCAACGTCGTTGGGAGATCTCGAACGCGATGCCGACGGAGATCACGTGCCTTGTGTCCCTGGGTCTCGCTGACTTTTCCTGAGATCTCCGGGGATTCGCGCAGTTCTACCGAGATTTGGACGGCTATCTTGAGCCAAGCGACCTCCTTATCCTCCCCAAGGCCGAGATCTCGTTCCCTTGGGGCCAGATGTCCCCAGACGTGGGCTGGGATCCCATTTGATTTGCCCTTCCATCTGGCTGCCTGGCTCCGTGGTCTCCTGCGGTTTGGAGGCGCTCTTCCGAGATGCAGACTAAAACCACAAGAATTTTGCCCCCCGGTACTGCAGAGGGGGCCTGTGCTGGCATGACTTGCGGTTTGTTCCCCCCAAGATTTGGCCTGAAACCACGTGGGGTTGGAACGCGGGCCTTGATATCCGGACATGAGCGCTCTGGAACTTCAGGGCCCCTCCTGAAATTGGGATGGAAATCACGTGAGCATTGCCCCCTGGATCTCGAGGACTGGGAATGGGATCATGGCAGATTTGCATGAGCCGTCGCGAGATTTGGACGGAGCTCCCCTGAAGTCAGGTGCTCTCTGTCCCACAGAGTTCCCCGAGATCCCAGGAGTTTTGAGTGAGTTCTTCCGAGGCTTGGACGGAGGAGACACCATATTTGATCCCGAATCTCCCTGACTGGGCCCGACAGTGCTTGAACATTGCATGTGGTCCCCTAGGTTTGGACTGAGAAGGGGCGAGCTTTGCCCTGCCGCTCACTGACTGCGCCCGAGGTCTCAAGAGATTTGGATGAGTTCTGGGGAGGTCTGGACTACGATCTGGTGACCTCGGGCCCTGCCAGTGGCCGAACGGACCGGAGATTCCACCAGATTCGGAGATTCCTCGTGAGATTCGCCCTGAGAACAACGAGACAGGTGCCTCTCGATCTCTCTGATCATTCCTGACATCTCAGGACATTTCCATAGCTCTTCCGATATTTGGACGGATATGCCGACACGTGTTTCCAGGAACTCGCAGGCAGGGCCTGAGATCTCATGAGATGTGGGTCAGGGCCTCCAAAATTTAGACTGCGATCCCATGAGTTTAGTTGCTTGAGACCCCTGACTGGAGTGAGACCTCAGGGATTTGGTTTCGTGCTAATGACAATTGGATTTCAACCCCCTGGGGATTGCTTCTGGATCTCGCTAACTGGGCCAGAGGTCCCCCCGGAATTTGCGTGTGTGTTCCCGTGTTACGCCTAAAGTCAGATGAACTTAGATGCTGTTTCTCACGCAACGGACAGTGGCCCCGCAAGATTTGAGTGCGTTCTTCCGAGCCTGGGGCTGTGATCACGTGACATATGTCCGTGAATCTCCCTGACGGGGCCAGGGGTTCTTGACATTTGAATGAGTTCTCCTGGACTTTGGCTGAGATCACCCGGATTCCATAACTTGGGCACAAACCACTAAAGAGATTTTGACGAGTTCCAGCTCGATTTGGAATCAGATCCCACGAGACTGGCTCCTGGCATTCACGGATTGGACCAGCGTTCTCACAAGTGTCGGAGGTGGCGAGCGTCATTCAGACGGAGACCACGTGACATGTGCCCCTCGATCTCGTCGAGTACACCTGACATTTCGAGGCTTTGGCACAGTTGTCCTGAGATTCGGACACCTACACGGAGACGTTTGCCTGGGAGTGTCCGACGGGTCCTGAGTTCTCACAGGATTTGGATCCGGTGTTCCGAGGTGTGGACTGCGGCCCCATGAGATTTGGCCCTGAATTTCACTTCCTGGGCCTGTGGTCCCATGAGATGTCGACGAGCACTCCTGAGAATTGGATTCAAGTCCCCTGCGAATTGCCCTCGGAAGCCACTGAGGGGTCCCGAGGTTTGACGAGATGGGGTTTGTTCTCCAAGGTTCGCACGAAAGCACTCAGGTTTGGAGCCTGGTTCGCACCGTCCGGACGTGAGGACTCAGGAGCATTGGGTGAGTTCTGCTGCAAAGGTGATTGAGAGCTCAGGAGTTGGGCCCTGGGTCGCCCTGATGGTGACCGGGGTCGACCGAGGTTTGGAGGCTTTCTCCCGAGATTTGGACTGAGATTTGATGAAGTTGAACCCTGTGTCTAACAGAGAGGCCTTGGCCTGAGATCCCGTGGGTTGGAGTCAGCGCCTCCGACTGGAGATCACGGGAGCTTTGCCTGTGAATCTCCCTGAAATTGTCCGAGAACCCTGAAGCTGGGGAGGAGACCTCCCGAGATTTGGACTGAGATCAGCTGAGATTCGCCCCCGGATCTCACCGAAAGGGGTCGAAGTCTCAAGATGGTTTGAGGAGCTCTGGCGACATTTTAAATCAGAAACGGTGCACGTAGCCACAGGTTGTAGTGGAACGCACCAGAGCTCCCACGAGGTTGGGAGATTGCAAACGCGATGTTGACGGAGATCATGTGCGTGTCTCCCTGGGTCTCGCTGACGTTTCCTGAGACCTCAGGGCATTCGCGCAGTTCTACCGAGATTTGGACGACTACCCTGAGCCAAGCGACCTCCATATCCACCACAAGGCCCGAGATCTTGTTCCATTGGGGCCAGGTGTCCCCAGACGTGTGCTGGGATCCCACTTGGTTTGTCTTTCCATCTCGCTGCCTGGCCCCGTTGTATCCTGCGGTTTGGAGGCGCTCTCCCGAGATGCAGACTAAAACCATGAGAGGTTTGCCCCCGGGTCTTGCAGAGGGGGCCTGTGCTGCCATGACTTGCTGTTTGTTCCCCCCAAGACTTGGCCTGAAACCACGCGGTTTCGGAACCGGGGCCTTGATGTCTTGACGAGAGCGCTCTGGATTTGCAGGGCCCCTCCTGAAATTGGGATGGCGATGATGTGAGCATTGCCCCCTGGAACTCGAGGACTGGGCATGGGATCACACCAGTTTTGCATGAGCCGTCCCGAGATTTGGATGGAGCTCCCCTGAAGTCAGACGCTCTTTGTCCCAGAGAGCTCCCCGAGAACCCAGGAGCATTGAGTGCGTTCCTCCGACGCATGGACTGAGGAGACGCCAGATTTGACCGCGAATCTCCCTGACTGGGCCCGACAGCACTCGAACATTGCATGTGGTCCCCTCGGTTTGGACTGAGAAGGGGCGAGCTATGCCCTGCAGCTCACTGACGGCGCCCGAGGTCTCAAGAGATTTGGATGAGTTCTGGGGAGGTCCGGACTATGATCCGGTGACCCCGGGCCCTGCGAGTGGCCGAACAGACGGGAGATTCCACCAGATTCGGAGATTCCTCACGAGATTCGCACTAAGATCAACGAGACAGGTGCCTCACCATCACTCTGATCTTTCCTGACATCTCAGGACATATCCATATCTCTTCCGAGATTTGGACGGATATGCCGAAACGTGTGTCTGGGAACTCGCATGCAGGGCTTGAGATCTCATGAGATGTGGGTCAGGGCCTCCAAAATTTAGACTGCGATCCCATGAGTTTAGGTGCTCGAGACCCCTGACTGGGTTGAGACCTCAGGGATTTGGCTCCGTTCTAATGACAATTGGATTTCAACCCCCTGGGGATTGCTTCTGGATCTCGCTAACTGGGCCAGAGATCCCCGCGAGATTTGCCTGAGCATTCCCGCGTTTGACCTGAAGTCTGATGGACTTAGATGCTGTTTCTCACCCAGTGGCCGGTGGCCCCAGGAGACTTGAGTGCGTTCTTCCGAGGCTGGGGCTGTGATCACGTGACCTATGCCCGTGAATCTCCCTGACAGGGCCAGGGGTTGTTGACACTTGGATGGGTTCTCCTGGGCATCGGCCGAGATCACCCCGGAGTGGCACCGGGATCCCCTAACTTGGGCACAAACACTCAAGATGTTTTGACGAGTTCTGGCTCGATTTGGAATCAGATCCCACGAGACTGGCTCCTGGCATCCACGGATTGGACCAGCGCTCTCCCAAGTGTCGGAGGTGGCGAGGCACATTCAGACGGAGACCACGTGACATGTACCCCTGGATCTCGTCGAGTACACCTGACATTCCGAGACTTTGGCACAGTTGTCCTGAGATACGGACACCTACCCGAGACGTTTGCCTGGGAGTGGCCGATCAGGCCTGAGTTCTCACGGGATTTGGATCCGGTGTTCCGAGGTTTGGACTGCGGCCCCATGGGATTTGGCCCTGGATCTGGCTTCCAGGGCCTGAGGTCCGACGAGATGTCCTCAAGCACTGCTGAGAATTGGATTCAAGTCCCCCGCGAATTGCCCGCGGAAGCCACTGAGGCATCCTGAGGTTTGACGAGATGGGGTTTGTTCTCCAAGGTTCGCACGAAATCACTCAGGTTTGGAGCCTGGTTCGCACCGTCCGGACGTGAGCACTCAGGAGCATTGGATGAGTTCTGTCGCAAAGGTGATTGAGAGCTCAGGAGTTGGACACTGGGTCTCCCTGATGGTGACTGGGATCGACCGCGGTTTGGAGGAGTACTCCCGAGATTTGGACTGAGATATGCTGAAGTTGAACCCTCTGTCTAACAGAGAGGCCTTGGCCTGAGATCCCGAAGGATTGGAGTCAGCGCCTCCGACCGGAGATCACGGGAGGTTTGCCTGTGAATCTCCCTGAAAGGGCCCGAGAACCCTGAAGCTGGGGAGGACACCTCCCGAGATTTGGACTGAGAGCAGCTGAGATTCGCCCCCGGATCTCACGGAAAGGGGCCGAGGTCTCAAGAGGGTTTGTGGAGCTCTGTCGACATTTGAACTCAGAAACGGCGCACGTGGCCACAGGTTGTAGAGGAACGGGCCAGAGCTCCAACGTCGTTGGGAGATCTCGAACGCGATGCCGACGGAGATCACGTGCCTTGTGTCCCTGGGTCTCGCTGACTTTTCCTGAGATCTCCGGGGATTCGCGCAGTTCTACCGAGATTTGGACGGCTATCTTGAGCCAAGCGACCTCCTTATCCTCCCCAAGGACGAGATCTCATTCCCTTGGGGCCAGGTGTCCCCAGACGTGGGCTGGGATCCCATTTGATTTGCCCTTCCATCTGGCTGCCTGGCTCCGTGGTCTCCTGCGGTTTGGAGGCGCTCTTCCGAGATGCAGACTAAAACCACGAGAATTTTGCCCCCCGGTACTGCAGAGGGGGCCTGTGCTGCCATGACTTGCGGTTTGTTCCCCCCAAGATTTGGCCTGAAACCACGCGGGGTTGGAACCCGGGCCTTGATATCTGGACCTGAGCGCTCTGGAACTTCAGGGCCCCTCCTGAAATTGGGATGGAAATCACGTGAGCATTGCCCCCTGGATCTCGAGGACTGGGTATGGGATCACGGCAGATTTGCATGAGCCGTCCCGAGATTTGGACGGAGCTCCCCTGAAGTCAGGTGCTCTCTGTCCCACAGAGCTCCCCGAGATCCCAGGAGTTTTGAGTGAGTTCTTCCGAGGCTTGGACGGAGGAGACACCATATTTGATCCCGAATCTCCCTGACTGGGCCCGACAGTGCTCGAACATTGCATGTGGTCCCCTAGGTTTGGACTGAGAAGGGGCGAGCTTTGCCCTGCCGCTCACTGACTGCGCCCGAGGTCTCAAGAGATTTGGATGAGTTCTGGGGAGGTCTGGACTACGATCCGGTGACCTCGGGCCCTGCCAGTGGCCGAACGGACCGGAGATTCCACCAGATTCGGAGATTCCTCGTGAGATTCGCCCTGAGAACAACGAGACAGGTGCCTCTCGATCTCTCTGATCATTCCTGACATCTCAGGACATTTCCATAGCTCTTCCGATATTTGGACGGATATGCCGACACGTGTGTCTGGGAACTCGCATGCAGGGCTTGAGATCTCATGAGATGTGGGTCAGGGCCTCCAAAATTTAGACTGCGATCCCATGAGTTTAGTTGCTTGAGACCCCTGACTGGGGTGAGACCTCAGGGATTTGGTTTCGTTCTAATGACAATTGGATTTCAACCCCCTGGGGATTGCTTCTGGATCTCGCTAACTGGGCCAGAGGTCCCCCCGGAATTTGCGTGTGGGTTCCCGTGTTACGCCTAAAGTCAGATGAACTTAGATGCTGTTTCTCACGCAACGGACAGTGGCCCCGCAAGATTTGAGTGCGTTCTTCCGAGCCTGGGGCTGTGATCACGTGACATATGTCCGTGAATCTCCCTGACAGGGCCAGGGGTTCTTGACATTTGAATGAGTTCTCCTGGACTTTGGCTGAGATCACCCGGATTCCATAACTTGGGCACAAACCACTAAAGAGATTTTGACGAGTTCCAGCTCGATTTGGAATCAGATCCCACGAGACTGGCTCCTGGCATTCACAGATTGGACCAGCGTTCTCACAAGTGTCGGAGGTGGCGAGCCTCATTCAGACGGACACCACGTGACATGTGCCCCTCGATCTCGTCGAGTACACCTGACATTTCGAGACTTTGGCACAGTTGTCCTGAGATTCGGACACCTACACGGAGACGTTTGCCTGGGAGTGTCCGACGGGTCCTGAGTTCTCACAGGATTTGGATCCGGTGTTCCGAGGTGTGGACTGCGGCCCCATGAGATTTGGCCCTGGATTTGGCTTCCTGGGCCTGTGGTCCCATGAGATGTCGACGAGCACTCCTGAGAATTGGATTCAAGTCCCCTGCGAATTGCCCTCGGAAGCCTCTGAGGGGTCCCGAGGTTTGACGAGATGGGGTTTGTTCTCCAAGGTTCGCACGAAAGCACTCAGGTTTGGAGCCTGGTTCGCACCGTCCGGACGTGAGGACTCAGGAGCATTGGGTGAGTTCTGCTGCAAAGGTGATTGAGAGCTCAGGAGTTGGGCCCTGGGTCGCCCTTATGGTGACCGGGGTCGACCGAGGTTTGGAGGCTTTCTCCCGAGATTTGGACTGAGATTTGATGAAGTTGAACCCTCTGTCTAACAGAGAGGCCTTGGCCTGAGATCCCGAATGATTGGAGTCAGCGCCTCCGACAGGAGATCACGGGAAGTTTGCCTGTGAATCTCCCTGAAAGGGCCCGCGAACCCTGAACCTGGGGAGGACACCTCCCGAGATTTGGACTGAGAGCAGCTGAGATTCGCCCCCGGATCTCACGGAAAGGGGCCGAGGTCTCAAGAGGGTTTGAGGAGCTCTGTCGACATTTGAACTCAGAAACGGCGCACGTGGCCACAGGTTTTAGAGGAACGGTCCAGAGTTCCAACGTCGTTGGGAGATCTCGAACGCGATGCCGACGGAGATCACGTGCCTTGTGTCCCTGGGTCTCGCTGACTTTTCCTGAGATCTCAGGGTATTCGCGCAGTTCTACCGAGATTTGGACAGCTCTCCTGAGCCAAGCGACCTCCATGTCCTCCACAAGGCCCGAGATCTCGATCCGTTGGGGCCAGGTGTCCCCAGACGTGGGCTGGGAGCCCACTTGATTTGCCCTTCCATCTCGCTTCCTGGCCCCATTGTCTCCTGCGGTTTGGAGGAGCTCTTCCGAGATGCAGCCTAAAACCATGAGAGTTTTGCCACCGGGTCTTGCAGAGGGTTCCTGTGATGTCATGACTTGCGGTTTGTACCCCCACGATTTGGCCTGAAACCACGCGTGGTTGGAACCCGGGCCTTGATGTCTGGATGTGAGCGCTCTGGATTTGCAGGGCCACTCCTGAGATGGGGATGGGGATCACGTGAGCATTACCCCCTGGATCTCGAGGACTGGGCATGGGATCTCACCAGATTTGCATGAGCCGTCCCGAGATTTGGACGGAGCTCCCCTGAAGTCAGACGCTCTTTGTCCCAAGAGCTCCCCGAGATCCCAGGAGTTTTGAGTGAGTTCTTCCGATGCTTGGATGGAGGAGACCCCAGATTGGACCCCGAATCTCCCTGACTGGGCCTGACAGCGCTCGAACATTGCATGTGGTCCCCTAGATTTGGACTGAGAAGGGGCGAGATTTGCCCTGCGGCTCACTGACACTGCCCGAGGTCTCAAGAGATTTGGATGAGATCTGGGGAGGTCCGGACAACGATCCGGCGACCTCGGGCCCTGTGAGTGGCCGAAAGGATGGGAGATTCCACCAGATTCGGAGATTCATCGCGAGATTCGCCCTGAGATCAACGAGACAGGTGCCTCTCCATCTCTCTGATCATTCCTGCCATCTCAGGACATTGCCAAAACTCTTCCGAGATTCAGACGTTTAGGCCGACACCTGTCTCCGGGAACTCGCAGGCAGGGCCTGATATCTCCTGAAATGTGGGTCAGGGCCTCCAAAATTTAGACGGTGATCCCATGAGTTTAGCCGCTCAAGACCCCTGACTGGGGGTGAGACCTCAGGGATTTGGTTCCGTTCTAAGGACAATTGGATTTCAACCCCCTGGGGATTGCTTCTGCATCTCGCTAACTGGGGCAGAGGTCCCCCCGATATTGCGTGTGCGTTCTCGTGTTTGGCCTAAAGTCAGATGAACTTAGATGCTGTTTCTCACCCAACGGATGGAGGCCCCAGGAGATTTGAGTGCCTTCGTTCGAGATTGGGGCTGTGGTCACGTGACATATGCCCGTGAATCTCCCTGACAGTGTCAGGGGTTGTTGACATTTGGATGAGTTCTACTGGACTTCGGTTGAGATGACTCCGGAGTGGCACCTGGATCCCCTAAATTGGGCACAAACACTCAAGAGATTTTGACAAGTTCAGGCTCGATTTGGAATCAGATCCCACGAGACTGGCTCCTGGCATTCACGGAATGGACGAGCCCTCTCAAATTTTCGGAGGTGGCGAGCCACATTCAGACGGAGACCACGTGAAATGTGCCCCTGGATCACGTCGAGTACACCTGACATTTCGAGACTTTGGCAAGTTGTCCTGAGATTCGGACACCTACCCCGAGATGTTTGCCTGGGAGTGGCCGAAGGGACCTGAGTTCTCACGAGATTTGGATCCGGTGTTTCGAGGTTTGGACTGTGGCCCCATGAGATTTGGCCCTGGATCTCGCTTCCTGGGCCCGAGGTCCCACGGGATGTCGACGAGCACTACTGAGAATTGTATTCAGGTCCCCTGCGAATTGCCCCCGGAAGCCAATGAGGGTTCCCGAGGTTTGTCGTGATGGGGATTGTTCTTCAAGGTTCGCACGAAAGCCCTCAGTTGTGAGGCCTCGTTCCCACCGTCCAGACGGGTGCACTCCTGAGCATTGGATGAATTCTGCCACAGAAGTGATTGAGAACTCAGCAGTCTGGCCCGGTGTCTCCCTGACGATACAATGGGTTGAACGAGGTTTGGAGGACTCCTCCCGAGATTTGGACTGAGATTAGGTGAAGTTGAAATCTGTGTCTAACAGAGAGGCCTTGGCCTGAGATCCCAAAGGATTGGAGTCTGCGCCTCCGACCGGAGATCACGGGACT
Organism: Mirounga angustirostris; assembly: GCF_029215605.1. Lineage (NCBI taxonomy): Eukaryota > Metazoa > Chordata > Mammalia > Carnivora > Phocidae > Mirounga > Mirounga angustirostris. Next base: position 388,771 of record NW_026991736.1, on the reverse strand, counting down.
TTTGCCTGTGAATCTCCCTGAAAGGGCCCGAGAGCCCTCAAGCTGGGGAGGAGACCTCCTGAGATTTGGACTGAGATCAGCTGAGATTTGCCCCCGGATCTGACCGAAAGGGGTCGAAGTCTCAAGATGGTTTGAGGAGCTCTGGCGACATTTGAAATCAGAAACGGTGCACGTAGCCACAGGTTGTAGTGGAACGCACCAGAGCTCCCACGAGGTTGGGAGATTGCAAACGCGATGTCGACGGAGATCATGTGCGTGTCTCCCTGGGTCTCGCTGACGTTTCCTGAGACCTCAGGGCATTCGCGCAGTTCTACCGAGATTTGGACGACTATCCTGAGCCAAGCGACCTCCATATCCTCCACAAGGCCCGAGATCTTGTTCCATTGGGGCCAGGTGTCCCCAGACGTGTGCTGGGATCCCACTTGGTTTGTCTTTCCATCTCGCTGCCTGGCCCCGTTGTATCCTGCGGTTTGGAGGCGCTCTCCCGAGATGCGGACTAAAACCATGAGAGGTTTGCCCCCGGGTCTTGCAGAGGGGGCCTGTGCTGCCATGACTTGCTGTTTGTTCCCCCCAAGACTTGGCCTGAAACCACGCGGGTTCGGAACCGGGGCCTTGATGTCTTGACGTGAGCGCTCTGGATCTGCAGGGCCCCTCCTGAAATTGGGATGGCGATCATGAGAGCATTGCCCCCTGGAACTCGAGGACTGGGCATGGGATCACACCAGATTTGCATGAGCCGTCCCGAGATTTGGATGGAGCTCCCCTGAAGTCAGACGCTCTTTGTCCCAGAGAGCTCCCCGAGATCCCAGGAGAATTGAGTGCGTTCCTCCGACGCATGGACGGAGGAGACGCCAGATTTGACCCCGAATCTGACTGACTGGGCCCGACAGCACTCGAACATTGCATGTGGTCCACTCGGATTGGACTGAGAAGGGGCGAGCTATGCCCTGCAGCTCACTGACTGCGCCCGAGGTCTCAAGAGATTTGGATGAGTTCTGGGGAGGTCCGGACTACGATCCGGTGACCCCGGGCCCTGCGAGTGGCCGAACAGATGGGAGATTCCACCAGATTCGGAGATTCCTCACGAGATTCGCACTAAGATCAATGAGACAGGTGCCTCACCATCTCTCTGATCTTTCCTGACATCTCAGGACATATCCATATCTCTTCCGAGATTTGGACGGATATGCCGAAACGTGTGTCTGGGAACTCGCATGCAGGGCTTGAGATCTCATGAGATGTGGGTCAGGGCCTCCAAAATTTAGACTGCGATCCCATGAGTTTAGCTGCTCGAGACCCCTGACTGGGGTGAGACCTCAGGGATTTGGCTCCGTTCTAATGACAATTGGATTTCAACCCCCTGGGGATTGCTTCTGGATCTCGCTAACTGGGCCAGAGATCCCCGCGAGATTTGCCTGAGCATTCCCGCGTTTGACCTGAAGTCTGATGGACTTAGATGCTGTTTCTCACCCAGTGGCCGGTGGCCCCAGGAGACTTGAGTGCGTTCTTCCGAGGCTGGGGCTGTGATCACGTGACCTATGCCCGTGAATCTCCCTGTCAGGGCCAGGGTTTGTTGACATTTGGATGGGTTCTCCTGGGCATCGGCCGAGATCACCCCGGAGTGGCACCGGGATCCCCTAACTTGGGCACAAACACTCAAGATGTTTTGACGAGTACTGGCTCGATTTGGAATCAGATCCCACGAGACTGGCTCCTGGCATCCACGGATTGGACCAGCGCTCTCCCAAGTGTCGGAGGTGGCGAGGCACATTCAGACGGAGACCACGTGACATGTACCCCTGGATCTCGTCGAGTACACCTGACATTCCGAGACTTTGGCACAGTTGTCCTGAGATACGGACACCTACCCGAGACGTTTGCCTGGGAGTGGCCGATCAGGCCTGAGTTCTCACGGGATTTGGATCCGGTGTTCCGAGGTTTGGACTGCGGCCCCATGGGATTTGGCCCTGGATCTGGCTTCCAGGGCCTGAGGTCCGACGAGATGTCCACAAGCACTGCTGAGAATTGGATTCAAGTCCCCCGCGAATTGCCCGCGGAAGCCACTGAGGCATCCTGAGGTTTGACGAGATGGGGTTTGTTCTCCAAGGTTCGCACAAAAGCACGCAGGTTTGGAGCCTGGTTCGCACCGTCCGGACGTGAGCACTCAGGAGCATTGGATGAGTTCTGCTGCAAAGGTGATTGAGAGCTCAGGAGTTGGGCCCTGGGTCGCCCTGATGGTGACCGGGGTCGACCGAGGTTTGGAGGCTTTCTCCCGAGATTTGGACTGAGATTTGATGAAGTTGAACCCTGTGTCTAACAGAGAGGCCTTGGCCTGAGATCCCGTGGGTTGGAGTCAGCGCCTCCGACTGGAGATCACGGGAGCTTTGCCTGTGAATCTCCCTGAAATTGTCCGAGAACCCTGAAGCTGGGGAGGAGACCTCCCGAGATTTGGACTGAGATCAGCTGAGATTCGCCCCCGGATCTCACCGAAAGGGGTCGAAGTCTCAAGATGGTTTGAGGAGCTCTGGCGACATTTGAAATCAGAAACGGTGCACGTAGCCACAGGTTGTATTGGAACGCACCAGAGCTCCCACGAGGTTGGGAGATTGCAAACGCGATGTCGACGGAGATCATGTGCGTGTCTCCCTGGGTCTCGCTGACGTTTCCTGAGACCTCAGGGCATTCGCGCAGTTCTACCGAGATTTGGACGACTATCCTGAGCCAAGCGACCTCCATATCTTCCACAAGGCCCGTGATCTTGTTCCATAGGGACCAGGTGTCCCCAGACGTGTGCTGGGATCCCACTTGGTTTGTCTTTCCATCTCGCTGCCTGGCCCCGTTGTATCCTGCGGTTTGGAGGCGCTCTCCCGAGATGCAGACTAAAACCATGAGAGGTTTGCCCCCGGGTCTTGCAGAGGGGGCCTGTGCTGCCATGACTTGCTGTTTGATCCCCCCAAGAATTGGCCTGAAACCACGCGTGTTCGGAACCGGGGCCTTGATGTCTTGACGTGAGTGCTCTGGATCTGCAGGGCCCCTCCTGAAATTGGGATGGAGATCATGTGAGCATTGCCCCCTGGAACTCGAGGACTGGGCATGGGATCACACCAGATTTGCATGAGCCGTCCCGAGATTTGGTGGAGCTCCCCTGAAGTCAGACGCTCTTTGTCCCAGAGAGCTCCCCGAGATCCCAGGAGCATTGAGTGCGTTCCTCCGACGTATGGACGGAGGAGACGCCAGATTTGACCGCGAATCTCCCTGACTGGGCCCGACAGCACTCGAACTTTGCTTGTGGTCCCCTCGGTTTGGACTGAGAAGGGGCGAGCTATGCCCTGCAGCTCACTGACTGCGCCCGAGGTCTCAAGAGATTTGGATGAGTTCTGGGGAGGTCCAGACTACGATCCGCTGACCAAGGGCCCTGCGAGTGGCCGAACAGACGGGAGATTCCACCAGATTCGGAGATTCCTCACGAGATTCGCACTAAGATCAACGAGACAGGTGCCTCACCATCACTCTGATCTTTCCTGACATCTCAGGACATATCCATATCTCTTCCGAGATTTGGACGGATATGCCGAAACGTGTGTCCGGGAACTCGCATGCAGGGCTTGAGATCTCATGAGATGTGGGTCAGGGCCTCCAAAATTTAGACTGCGATCCCATGAGTTTAGCTGCTCGAGACCCCTGACTGGGGTGAGACCTCAGGGATTTGGCTCCGTTCTAATGACAATTGGATTTCAACCCCCTGGGGATTGCTTCTGGATCTCGCTAACTGGGCCAGAGATCCCCGCGAGATTTGCCTGAGCATTCCCGCGTTTGACCTGAAGTCTGATGGACTTAGATGCTGTTTCTCACCCAGTGGCCGGTGGCCCCAGGAGACTTGAGTGCGTTCTTCCGAGGCTGGGGCTGTGATCACGTGACCTATGCCCGTGAATCTCCATGACAGGGCCAGGGGTTGTTGACACTTGGATGGGTTCTCCTGGGCATCGGCCGAGATCACCCCGGAGTGGCACCTGGATCCCCTAACTTGGGCACAATCACTCAAGATGTTTTGACGAGTTCTGGCTCGATTTGGAATCAGATCCCACGAGACTGGCTCCTGGCATCCACGGATTGGACCAGCGCTCTCCCAAGTGTCGGAGGTGGCGAGGCACATTCAGACGGAGACCACGTGACATGTACCCCTGGATCTCGTCGAGTACACCTGACATTCCGAGACTTTGGCACAGTTGTCCTGAGATACGGACACCTACCCGAGACGTTTGCCTGGGAGTGGCCGATCAGGCCTGAGTTCTCACGGGATTTGGATCCGGTGTTCCGAGGTTTGGACTGCGGCCCCATGGGATTTGGCCCTCGATCTGGCTTCCAGGGCCTGAGGTCCGACGAGATGTCCACAAGCACTGCTGAGAATTGGATTCAAGTCCCCCACGAATTGCCCGCGGAAGCCACTGAGGCATCCTGAGGTTTGACGAGATGGGGTTTGTTCTCCAAGGTTCGCACGAAAGCACTCAGGTTTGGAGCCTGGTTCGCACCGTCCGGACGTGAGCACTCAGGAGCATTGGATGAGTTCTGTCGCAAAGGTGATTGAGAGCTCAGGAGTTGGACACTGGGTCTCCCTGATGGTGACTGGGATCGACCGCGGTTTGGAGGAGTACTCCCGAGATTTGGACTGAGATATGCTGAAGTTGAACCCTCTGTCTAACAGAGAGACCTTGGCCTGAGATCCCGAAGGATTGGAGTCAGCGCCTCCGACCGGAGATCACGGGAGGTTTGCCTGTGAATCTCCCTGAAAGGGCCCGAGAACCCTGAAGCTGGGGAGGACACCTCCCGAGATTTGGACTGAGATCAGCTGAGATTTGCCCCCTGATCTCACGGAAAGGGGCCGAGGTCTCAAGAGGGTTTGCGGAGCTCTGTCGACATTTGAACTCAGAAACGGCGCACGTGGCCACAGGTTGTAGAGGAACGGGCCAGAGCTCCAACGTCGTTGGGAGAACTCGAACGCGATGCCGACGGAGATCACGTGCCGTGTGTCCCTGGGTCTCGCTGAATTTTCCTGAGATCTCCGGGGATTCGCGCATTTCTACCGAGATTTGGACGGCTATCTTGAGCCAAGCGACCTCCTTATCCTCCCCAAGGCCCGAGATCTCGTTCCCTTGGGGCCAGGTGTCCCCAGACGAGGGCTGGGATCCCATTTGATTTGCCCTTCCATCTGGCTGCCTGGCTCCGTGGTCTCCTGCGGTTTGGAGGCGCTCTTCCAAGATGCAGACTAAAACCACGGGAATTTTGCCCCCCGGTACTGAAGAGGGGGCCTGTGCTGCCATGACTTGCGGTTTGTTCCCCCCAAGATTTGGCCTGAAACCACGCGGGGTTGGAACCCGGGCCTTGATATCTGGACCTGAGCGCTCTGGAACTTCAGGGCCCCTCCTGAAATTGGGATGGAAATCACGTGAGCATTGCCCCCTGGATCTCGAGGACTGGGTATGGGATCACGGCAGATTTGCATGAGCCGTCCCGAGATTTGGACGGAGCTCCCCTGAAGTCAGGTGCTCTCTGTCCCACAGAGCTCCCCGAGATCCCAGGAGTTTTGAGTGAGTTCTTCCGAGGCTTGGATGGAGGAGACACCATATTTGATCCCGAATCTCCCTGACTGGGCCCGACAGTGCTCGAACATTGCATGTGGTCCCCTAGGTTTGGACTGAGAAGGGGCGAGCTTTGCCCTGCCGCTCACTGACTGCGCCCGAGGTCTCAAGAGATTTGGATGAGTTCTGGGGAGGTCTGGACTACGATCCGGTGACCTCGGGCCCTGCCAGTGGCCGAACGGACCGGAGATTCCACCAGATTCGGAGATTCCTCGTGAGATTCGCCCTGAGAACAACGAGACAGGTGCCTCTCGATCTTTCTGATCATTCCTGACATCTCAGGACATTTCCATAGCTCTTCCGATATTTGGACGGATATGCCGACACGTGATTCCAGGAACTCGCAGGCAGGGCCTGAGATCTCATGAGATGTGGGTCAGGGCCTCCAAAATTTAGACTGCGATCCCATGAGTTTAGTTGCTTGAGACCCCTGACTGGGGTGAGACCTCAGGGATTTGGTTTCGTTCTAATGACAATTGGATTTCAACCCCCTGGGGATTGCTTCTGGATCTCGCTAACTGGGCCAGAGGTCCCCCCGGAATTTGCGTGTGGGTTCCCGTGTTACGCCTAAAGTCAGATGAACTTAGATGCTGTTTCTCACGCAACGGACAGTGGCCCCGCAAGATTTGAGTGCGTTCTTCCGAGCCTGGGGCTGTGATCACGTGACATATGTCCGTGAATCTCCCTGACAGGGCCAGGGGTTCTTGACATTTGAATGAGTTCTCCTGGACTTTGGCTGAGATCACCCGGATTCCATAACTTGGGCACAAACCACAAAAGAGATTTTGACGAGTTCCAGCTCGATTTGGAATCAGATCCCACGAGACTGGCTCCTGGCATTCACGGATTGGACCAGCGTTCTCACAAGTGTCGGAGGTGGCGAGCCTCATTCAGACGGACACCACGTGACATGTGCCCCTCGATCTCGTCGAGTACACCTGACATTTCGAGACTTTGGCACAGTTGTCCTGAGATTCGGACACTTACACGGAGACGTTTGCCTGGGAGTGTCCGACGGGTCCTGAGTTCTCACAGGATTTGGATCCGGTGTTCCGAGGTGTGGACTGCGGCCCCATGAGATTTGGCCCTGGATTTGGCTTCCTGGGCCTGTGGTCCCATGAGATGTCGACGAGCACTCCTGAGAATTGGATTCAAGTCCCCTGCGAATTGCCCTCGGAAGCCACTGAGGGGTCCCGAGGTTTGACGAGATGGGGTTTGTTCTCCAAGGTTCGCATGAAAGCACTCAGGTTTGGAGCCTGGTTCGCACCGTCCGGACGTGAGGACTCAGGAGCATTGGGTGAGTTCTGCTGCAAAGGTGATTGAGAGCTCAGGAGTTGGGCCCTGGGTCGCCCTTATGGTGACCGGGGTCGACCGAGGTTTGGAGGCTTTCTCCCGAGATTTGGACTGAGATTTGATGAAGTTGAACCCTGTGTCTAACAGAGAGGCCTTGGCCTGAGATCCCGTGGGTTGGAGTCAGCGCCTCCGACTGGAGATCACGGGAGCTTTGCCTGTGAATCTCCCTGAAAGTGTCCGAGAACCCTGAAGCTGGGGAGGAGACCTCCTGAGATTTGGACTGAGATCAGCTGAGATTCGCCCCCGGATCTGACCGAAAGGGGTCGAAGTCTCAAGATGGTTTGAGGAGCTCTGGCGACATTTGAAATCAGAAACGGTGCACGTAGCCACAGGTTGTAGTGGAACGCACCAGAGCTCCCACGAGGTTGGGAGATTTCAAACGCGATGTCGACGGAGATCATGTGCGTGTCTCCCTGGGTCTTGCTGACGTTTCCTGAGACCTCAGGGCATTCGCGCAGTTCTACCGAGATTTGGACGACTATCCTGAGCCAAGCGACCTCCATATCCTCACAAGGCCCGAGATCTTGTTCCATTGGGGCCAGGTGTCCCCAGACGTGTGCTGGGATCCCACTTGGTTTGTCTTTCCATCTCGCTGCCTGGCCCCGTTGTATCCTGCGGTTTGGAGGCGCTCTCCCGAGATGCGGACTAAAACCATGAGAGGTTTGCCCCCGGGTCTTGCAGAGGGGGCCTGTGCTGCCATGACTTGCTGTTTGTTCCCCCCAAGACTTGGCCTGAAACCACGCGGGTTCGGAACCGGGGCCTTGATGTCTTGACGTGAGTGTTCTGGATCTTCAGGGCCCCTCCTGAAATTGGGATGGAGATCATGTGAGCATTGCCCCCTGGAACTCGAGGACTGGGCATGGGATCACACCAGATTTGCATGAGCCGTCCCGAGATTTGGATGGAGCTCCCCTGAAGTCAGACGCTCTTGGTCCCAGAGAGCTCCCCGAGATCCCAGGAGCATTGAGTGCGTTCCTCCGACGCATGGACGGAGGAGACGCCAGATTTGACCGCGAATCTCCCTGAATGGGCCCGACAGCACTCGAACATTGCATGTGGTCCCCTCGGTTTGGACTGAGAAGGGGCGAGCTATGCCCTGCAGCTCACTGACTGCGCCCGAGGTCTCAAGAGATTTGGATGAGTTCTGGGGAGGTCCAGACTACGATCCGGTGACCCAGGGCCCTGCGAGTGGCCGAACAGACGGGAGATTCCACCAGATTCGGAGATTCCTCACGAGATTCGCACTAAGATCAACGAGACAGGTGCCTCACCATCTCTCTGATCTTTCCTGACATCTCAGGACATATCCATATCTCTTCCGAGATTTGGACGGATATGCCGAAACGTGTGTCTGGGAACTCGCATGCAGGGCTTGAGATCTCATGAGATGTGGGTCAGGGCCTCCAAAATTTAGACTGCGATCCCATGAGTTTAGCTGCTCGAGACCCCTGACTGGGGTGAGACCTCAGGGATTTGGCTCCGTTCTAATGACAATTGGATTTCAACCCCCTGGGGATTGCTTCTCGTTCTCGCTAACTGGGCCAGAGATCCCCGCGAGATTTGCCTGAGCATTCCCGCGTTTGACCTGAAGTCTGATGGACTTAGATGCTGTTTCTCACCCAGTGGCCGGTGGCCCCAGGAGACTTGAGTGCGTTCTTCCGAGGCTGGGGCTGTGATCACGTGACCTATGCCCGTGAATATCCCTGACAGGGCCAGAGTTTGTTGACACTTGGATGGGTTCTCCTGGGCATCGGCCGAGATCACCCCGGAGTGGCACCTGGATCCCCTAACTTGGGCACAATCACTCAAGATGTTTTGACGAGTTCTGGCTCGATTTGGAATCAGATCCCACGAGACTGGCTCCTGGCATCCACGGATTGGACCAGCGCTCTCCCAAGTGTCGGAGGTGGCGAGGCACATTCAGACGGAGACCACGTGACATGTACCCCTGGATCTCGTCGAGTACACCTGACATTCCGAGACTTTGGCACAGTTGTCCTGAGATACGGACACCTACCCGAGACGTTTGCCTGGGAGTGGCCGATCAGGCCTGAGTTCTCACGGGATTTGGATCCGGTGTTCCGAGGTTTGGACTGCGGCCCCATGGGATTTGGCCCTGGATCTGACTTCCAGGGCCTGAGGTCCGACGAGATGTCCACAAGCACTGCTGAGAATTGGATTCAAGTCCCCCGCGAATTGCCCGCGGAAGCCACTGAGGCATCCTGAGGTTTGACGAGATGGGGTTTGTTCTCCAAGGTTCGCAAGAAAGCACTCAGGTTTGGAGCCTGGTTCGCACCGTCCGGACGTGAGCACTCAGGAGCATTGGATGAGTTCTGCCGCAAAGGTGATTTAGAGCTCAGGAGTTGGATACTGGGTCTCCCTGAGGGTGACCGGGGTCGACTGCGGTTTGGAGGAGTACTCCCGAGATTTGGACTGAGATATGCTGAAGTTGAAACCTCTGTCTAACAGAGAGGCCTTGGCCTGAGATCCCGAAGGATTGGAGTCAGCGCCTCCGACAGGAGATCACGGGAGGTTTGCCTGTGAATCTCCCTGAAAGGGCCCGAGAACCCTGAAGCTGGGGAGGACACCTCCCGAGATTTGGACTGAGAGCAGCTGAGATTCGCCCCCGGATCTCACGGAAAGGGGCCGACGTCTCAAGAGGGTTTGTGGAGCTCTGTCGACATTTGAACTCAGAAACGGCGCACGTGGCCACAGGTTTTAGAGGAACGGGCCAGAGCTCCAACGTCGTTGGGAGATCTCGAACGCGATGCCGACGGAGATCACGTGCCTTGTGTCCCTGGGTCTCGCTGACTTTTCCTGAGATCTCCGGGGATTCGCGCAGTTCTACCGAGATTTGGACGGCTATCTTGAGCCAAGCGACCTCCTTATCCTCCCCAAGGCCGAGATCTCGTTCCCTTGGGGCCAGATGTCCCCAGACGTGGGCTGGGATCCCATTTGATTTGCCCTTCCATCTGGCTGCCTGGCTCCGTGGTCTCCTGCGGTTTGGAGGCGCTCTTCCGAGATGCAGACTAAAACCACGAGAATTTTGCCCCCCGGTACTGCAGAGGGGGCCTGTGCTGGCATGACTTGCGGTTTGTTCCCCCCAAGATTTGGCCTGAAACCACGTGGGGTTGGAACGCGGGCCTTGATATCCGGACATGAGCGCTCTGGAACTTCAGGGCCCCTCCTGAAATTGGGATGGAAATCACGTGAGCATTGCCCCCTGGATCTCGAGGACTGGGAATGGGATCACGGCAGATTTGCATGAGTCGTCCCGAGATTTGGACGGAGCTCCCCTGAAGTCAGGTGCTCTCTGTCCCACAGAGCTCCCCGAGATCCCAGGAGTTTTGAGTGAGTTCTTCCGAGGCTTGGACGGAGGAGACACCATATTTGATCCCGAATCTCCCTGACTGGGCCCGACAGTGCTCGAACATTGCATGTGGTCCCCTAGGTTTGGACTGAGAAGGGGCGAGCTTTGCCCTGCCGCTCACTGACTGCGCCCGAGGTCTCAAGAGATTTGGATGAGTTCTGGGGAGGTCTGGACTACGATCTGGTGACCTCGGGCCCTGCCAGTGGCCGAACGGACCGGAGATTCCACCAGATTCGGAGATTCCTCGTGAGATTCGCCCTGAGAACAACGAGACAGGTGCCTCTCGATCTCTCTGATCATTCCTGACATCTCAGGACATTTCCATAGCTCTTCCGATATTTGGACGGATATGCCGACACGTGTTTCCAGGAACTCGCAGGCAGGGCCTGAGATCTCATGAGATGTGGGTCAGGGCCTCCAAAATTTAGACTGCGATCCCATGAGTTTAGTTGCTTGAGACCCCTGACTGGGGTGAGACCTCAGGGATTTGGTTTCGTGCTAATGACAATTGGATTTCAACCCCCTGGGGATTGCTTCTGGATCTCGCTAACTGGGCCAGAGGTCCCCCCGGAATTTGCGTGTGTGTTCCCGTGTTACGCCTAAAGTCAGATGAACTTAGATGCTGTTTCTCACGCAACGGACAGTGGCCCCGCAAGATTTGAGTGCGTTCTTCCGAGCCTGGGGCTGTGATCACGTGACATATGTCCGTGAATCTCCCTGACGGGGCCAGGGGTTCTTGACATTTGAATGATTTCTCCTGGACTTTGGCTGAGATCACCCGGATTCCATAACTTGGGCACAAACCACTAAAGGGATTTTGACGAGTTCCAGCTCGATTTGGAATCAGATCCCACGAGACTGGCTCCTGGCATTCACGGATTGGACCAGCGTTCTCACAAGTGTCGGAGGTGGCGAGCCTCATTCAGACGGACACCACGTGACATGTGCCCCTCGATCTCGTCGAGTACACCTGACATTTCGAGGCTTTGGCACAGTTGTCCTGAGATTCGGACACCTACACGGAGACGTTTGCCTGGGAGTGTCCGACGGGTCCTGAGTTCTCACAGGATTTGGATCCGGTGTTCCGAGGTGTGGACTGCGGCCCCATGAGATTTGGCCCTGAATTTGACTTCCTGGGTCTGTGGTCCCATGAGATGTCAACGAGCACTCCTGAGAATTGGATTCAAGTCCCCTGCGAATTGCCCTCGGAAGCCACTGAGGGGTCCCGAGGTTTGACGAGATGGGGTTTGTTCTCCAAGGTTCGCACGAAAGCACTCAGGTTTGGAGCCTGGTTCGCACCGTCCGGACGTGAGGACTCAGGAGCATTGGGTGAGTTCTGCTGCAAAGGTGATTGAGAGCTCAGGAGTTGGGCCCTGGGTCGCCCTGATGGTGACTGGGGTCGACCGAGGTTTGGAGGCTTTCTCCCGAGATTTGGACTGAGATTTGATGAAGTTGAACCCTGTGTCTAACAGAGAGGCCTTGGCCTGAGATCCCGTGGGTTGGAGTCAGCGCCTCCGACTGGAGATCACGGGAGCTTTGCCTGTGAATCTCCCTGAAATTGTCCGAGAACCCTGAAGCTGGGGAGGAGACCTCCCGAGATTTGGACTGAGATCAGCTGAGATTCGCCCCCGGATCTCACCGAAAGGGGTCGAAGTCTCAAGATGGTTTGAGGAGCTCTGGCGACATTTTAAATCAGAAACGGTGCACGTAGCCACAGGTTGTAGTGGAACGCACCAGAGCTCCCACGAGGTTGGGAGATTGCAAACGCGATGTTGACGGAGATCATGTGCGTGTCTCCCTGGGTCTCGCTGACGTTTCCTGAGACCTCAGGGCATTCGCGCAGTTCTACCGAGATTTGGACGACTACCCTGAGCCAAGCGACCTCCATATCCACCACAAGGCCCGAGATCTTGTTCCATTGGGGCCAGGTGTCCCCAGACGTGTGCTGGGATCCCACTTGGTTTGTCTTTCCATCTCGCTGCCTGGCCCCGTTGTATCCTGCGGTTTGGAGGCGCTCTCCCGAGATGCAGACTAAAACCATGAGAGGTTTGCCCCCGGGTCTTGCAGAGGGGGCCTGTGCTGCCATGACTTGCTGTTTGTTCCCCCCAAGACTTGGCCTGAAACCACGCGGTTTCGGAACCGGGGCCTTGATGTCTTGACGAGAGCGCTCTGGATTTGCAGGGCCCCTCCTGAAATTGGGATGGCGATGATGTGAGCATTGCCCCCTGGAACTCGAGGACTGGGCATGGGATCACACCAGTTTTGCATGAGCCGTCCCGAGATTTGGATGGAGCTCCCCTGAAGTCAGACGCTCTTTGTCCCAGAGAGCTCCCCGAGAACCCAGGAGCATTGAGTGCGTTCCTCCGACGCATGGACTGAGGAGACGCCAGATTTGACCGCGAATCTCCCTGACTGGGCCCGACAGCACTCGAACATTGCATGTGGTCCCCTCGGTTTGGACTGAGAAGGGGCGAGCTATGCCCTGCAGCTCACTGACGGCGCCCGAGGTCTCAAGAGATTTGGATGAGTTCTGGGGAGGTCCGGACTATGATCCGGTGACCCCGGGCCCTGCGAGTGGCCGAACAGACGGGAGATTCCACCAGATTCGGAGATTCCTCACGAGATTCACACTAAGATCAACGAGACAGGTGCCTCACCATCACTCTGATCTTTCCTGACATCTCAGGACATATCCATATCTCTTCCGAGATTTGGACGGATATGCCGAAACGTGTGTCTGGGAACTCGCATGCAGGGCTTGAGATCTCATGAGATGTGGGTCAGGGCCTCCAAAATTTAGACTGCGATCCCATGAGTTTAGGTGCTCGAGACCCCTGACTGGGGTGAGACCTCAGGGATTTGGCTCCGTTCTAATGACAATTGGATTTCAACCCCCTGGGGATTGCTTCTGGATCTCGCTAACTGGGCCAGAGATCCCCGCGAGATTTGCCTGAGCATTCCCGCGTTTGACCTGAAGTCTGATGGACTTAGATGCTGTTTCTCACCCAGTGGCCGGTGGCCCCAGGAGACTTGAGTGCGTTCTTCCGAGGCTGGGGCTGTGATCACGTGACCTATGCCCGTGAATCTCCCTGACAGGGCCAGGGGTTGTTGACACTTGGATGGGTTCTCCTGGGCATCGGCCGAGATCACCCCGGAGTGGCACCGGGATCCCCTAACTTGGGCACAAACACTCAAGATGTTTTGACGAGTTCTGGCTCGATTTGGAATCAGATCCCACGAGACTGGCTCCTGGCATCCACGGATTGGACCAGCGCTCTCCCAAGTGTCGGAGGTGGCGAGGCACATTCAGACGGAGACCACGTGACATGTACCCCTGGATCTCGTCGAGTACACCTGACATTCCGAGACTTTGGCACAGTTGTCCTGAGATACGGACACCTACCCGAGACGTTTGCCTGGGAGTGGCCGATCAGGCCTGAGTTCTCACGGGATTTGGATCCGGTGTTCCGAGGTTTGGACTGCGGCCCCATGGGATTTGGCCCTGGATCTGGCTTCCAGGGCCTGAGGTCCGACGAGATGTCCTCAAGCACTGCTGAGAATTGGATTCAAGTCCCCCGCGAATTGCCCGCGGAAGCCACTGAGGCATCCTGAGGTTTGACGAGATGGGGTTTGTTCTCCAAGGTTCGCACGAAATCACTCAGGTTTGGAGCCTGGTTCGCACCGTCCGGACGTGAGCACTCAGGAGCATTGGATGAGTTCTGTCGCAAAGGTGATTGAGAGCTCAGGAGTTGGACACTGGGTCTCCCTGATGGTGACTGGGATCGACCGCGGTTTGGAGGAGTACTCCCGAGATTTGGACTGAGATATGCTGAAGTTGAACCCTCTGTCTAACAGAGAGGCCTTGGCCTGAGATCCCGAAGGATTGGAGTCAGCGCCTCCGACCGGAGATCACGGGAGGTTTGCCTGTGAATCTCCCTGAAAGGGCCCGAGAACCCTGAAGCTGGGGAGGACACCTCCCGAGATTTGGACTGAGAGCAGCTGAGATTCGCCCCCGGATCTCACGGAAAGGGGCCGAGGTCTCAAGAGGGTTTGTGGAGCTCTGTCGACATTTGAACTCAGAAACGGCGCACGTGGCCACAGGTTGTAGAGGAACGGGCCAGAGCTCCAACGTCGTTGGGAGATCTCGAACGCGATGCCGACGGAGATCACGTGCCTTGTGTCCCTGGGTCTCGCTGACTTTTCCTGAGATCTCCGGGGATTCGCGCAGTTCTACCGAGATTTGGACGGCTATCTTGAGCCAAGCGACCTCCTTATCCTCCCCAAGGACGAGATCTCATTCCCTTGGGGCCAGGTGTCCCCAGACGTGGGCTGGGATCCCATTTGATTTGCCCTTCCATCTGGCTGCCTGGCTCCGTGGTCTCCTGCGGTTTGGAGGCGCTCTTCCGAGATGCAGACTAAAACCACGAGAATTTTGCCCCCCGGTACTGCAGAGGGGGCCTGTGCTGCCATGACTTGCGGTTTGTTCCCCCCAAGATTTGGCCTGAAACCACGCGGGGTTGGAACCCGGGCCTTGATATCTGGACCTGAGCGCTCTGGAACTTCAGGGCCCCTCCTGAAATTGGGATGGAAATCACGTGAGCATTGCCCCCTGGATCTCGAGGACTGGGTATGGGATCACGGCAGATTTGCATGAGCCGTCCCGAGATTTGGACGGAGCTCCCCTGAAGTCAGGTGCTCTCTGTCCCACAGAGCTCCCCGAGATCCCAGGAGTTTTGAGTGAGTTCTTCCGAGGCTTGGACGGAGGAGACACCATATTTGATCCCGAATCTCCCTGACTGGGCCCGACAGTGCTCGAACATTGCATGTGGTCCCCTAGGTTTGGACTGAGAAGGGGCGAGCTTTGCCCTGCCGCTCACTGACTGCGCCCGAGGTCTCAAGAGATTTGGATGAGTTCTGGGGAGGTCTGGACTACGATCCGGTGACCTCGGGCCCTGCCAGTGGCCGAACGGACCGGAGATTCCACCAGATTCGGAGATTCCTCGTGAGATTCGCCCTGAGAACAACGAGACAGGTGCCTCTCGATCTCTCTGATCATTCCTGACATCTCAGGACATTTCCATAGCTCTTCCGATATTTGGACGGATATGCCGACACGTGTGTCTGGGAACTCGCATGCAGGGCTTGAGATCTCATGAGATGTGGGTCAGGGCCTCCAAAATTTAGACTGCGATCCCATGAGTTTAGTTGCTTGAGACCCCTGACTGGGGTGAGACCTCAGGGATTTGGTTTCGTTCTAATGACAATTGGATTTCAACCCCCTGGGGATTGCTTCTGGATCTCGCTAACTGGGCCAGAGGTCCCCCCGGAATTTGCGTGTGGGTTCCCGTGTTACGCCTAAAGTCAGATGAACTTAGATGCTGTTTCTCACGCAACGGACAGTGGCCCCGCAAGATTTGAGTGCGTTCTTCCGAGCCTGGGGCTGTGATCACGTGACATATGTCCGTGAATCTCCCTGACAGGGCCAGGGGTTCTTGACATTTGAATGAGTTCTCCTGGACTTTGGCTGAGATCACCCGGATTCCATAACTTGGGCACAAACCACTAAAGAGATTTTGACGAGTTCCAGCTCGATTTGGAATCCGATCCCACGAGACTGGCTCCTGGCATTCACAGATTGGACCAGCGTTCTCACAAGTGTCGGAGGTGGCGAGCCTCATTCAGACGGACACCACGTGACATGTGCCCCTCGATCTCGTCGAGTACACCTGACATTTCGAGACTTTGGCACAGTTGTCCTGAGATTCGGACACCTACACGGAGACGTTTGCCTGGGAGTGTCCGACGGGTCCTGAGTTCTCACAGGATTTGGATCCGGTGTTCCGAGGTGTGGACTGCGGCCCCATGAGATTTGGCCCTGGATTTGGCTTCCTGGGCCTGTGGTCCCATGAGATGTCGACGAGCACTCCTGAGAATTGGATTCAAGTCCCCTGCGAATTGCCCTCGGAAGCCTCTGAGGGGTCCCGAGGTTTGACGAGATGGGGTTTGTTCTCCAAGGTTCGCACGAAAGCACTCAGGTTTGGAGCCTGGTTCGCACCGTCCGGACGTGAGGACTCAGGAGCATTGGGTGAGTTCTGCTGCAAAGGTGATTGAGAGCTCAGGAGTTGGGCCCTGGGTCGCCCTTATGGTGACCGGGGTCGACCGAGGTTTGGAGGCTTTCTCCCGAGATTTGGACTGAGATTTGATGAAGTTGAACCCTCTGTCTAACAGAGAGGCCTTGGCCTGAGATCCCGAATGATTGGAGTCAGCGCCTCCGACAGGAGATCACGGGAAGTTTGCCTGTGAATCTCCCTGAAAGGGCCCGCGAACCCTGAACCTGGGGAGGACACCTCCCGAGATTTGGACTGAGAGCAGCTGAGATTCGCCCCCGGATCTCACGGAAAGGGGCCGAGGTCTCAAGAGGGTTTGAGGAGCTCTGTCGACATTTGAACTCAGAAACGGCGCACGTGGCCACAGGTTTTAGAGGAACGGTCCAGAGTTCCAACGTCGTTGGGAGATCTCGAACGCGATGCCGACGGAGATCACGTGCCTTGTGTCCCTGGGTCTCGCTGACTTTTCCTGAGATCTCAGGGTATTCGCGCAGTTCTACCGAGATTTGGACAGCTCTCCTGAGCCAAGCGACCTCCATGTCCTCCACAAGGCCCGAGATCTCGATCCGTTGGGGCCAGGTGTCCCCAGACGTGGGCTGGGAGCCCACTTGATTTGCCCTTCCATCTCGCTTCCTGGCCCCATTGTCTCCTGCGGTTTGGAGGAGCTCTTCCGAGATGCAGCCTAAAACCATGAGAGTTTTGCCACCGGGTCTTGCAGAGGGTTCCTGTGATGTCATGACTTGCGGTTTGTACCCCCACGATTTGGCCTGAAACCACGCGTGGTTGGAACCCGGGCCTTGATGTCTGGATGTGAGCGCTCTGGATTTGCAGGGCCACTCCTGAGATGGGGATGGGGATCACGTGAGCATTACCCCCTGGATCTCGAGGACTGGGCATGGGATCTCACCAGATTTGCATGAGCCGTCCCGAGATTTGGACGGAGCTCCCCTGAAGTCAGACGCTCTTTGTCCCAAGAGCTCCCCGAGATCCCAGGAGTTTTGAGTGAGTTCTTCCGATGCTTGGATGGAGGAGACCCCAGATTGGACCCCGAATCTCCCTGACTGGGCCTGACAGCGCTCGAACATTGCATGTGGTCCCCTAGATTTGGACTGAGAAGGGGCGAGATTTGCCCTGCGGCTCACTGACACTGCCCGAGGTCTCAAGAGATTTGGATGAGATCTGGGGAGGTCCGGACAACGATCCGGCGACCTCGGGCCCTGTGAGTGGCCGAAAGGATGGGAGATTCCACCAGATTCGGAGATTCATCGCGAGATTCGCCCTGAGATCAACGAGACAGGTGCCTCTCCATCTCTCTGATCATTCCTGCCATCTCAGGACATTGCCAAAACTCTTCCGAGATTCAGACGTTTAGGCCGACACCTGTCTCCGGGAACTCGCAGGCAGGGCCTGATATCTCCTGAAATGTGGGTCAGGGCCTCCAAAATTTAGACGGTGATCCCATGAGTTTAGCCGCTCAAGACCCCTGACTGGGGGTGAGACCTCAGGGATTTGGTTCCGTTCTAAGGACAATTGGATTTCAACCCCCTGGGGATTGCTTCTGCATCTCGCTAACTGGGGCAGAGGTCCCCCCGATATTGCGTGTGCGTTCTCGTGTTTGGCCTAAAGTCAGATGAACTTAGATGCTGTTTCTCACCCAACGGATGGAGGCCCCAGGAGATTTGAGTGCCTTCGTTCGAGATTGGGGCTGTGGTCACGTGACATATGCCCGTGAATCTCCCTGACAGTGTCAGGGGTTGTTGACATTTGGATGAGTTCTACTGGACTTCGGTTGAGATGACTCCGGAGTGGCACCTGGATCCCCTAAATTGGGCACAAACACTCAAGAGATTTTGACAAGTTCAGGCTCGATTTGGAATCAGATCCCACGAGACTGGCTCCTGGCATTCACGGAATGGACGAGCCCTCTCAAATTTTCGGAGGTGGCGAGCCACATTCAGACGGAGACCACGTGAAATGTGCCCCTGGATCGCGTCGAGTACACCTGACATTTCGAGACTTTGGCAAGTTGTCCTGAGATTCGGACACCTACCCCGAGATGTTTGCCTGGGAGTGGCCGAAGGGACCTGAGTTCTCACGAGATTTGGATCCGGTGTTTCGAGGTTTGGACTGTGGCCCCATGAGATTTGGCCCTGGATCTCGCTTCCTGGGCCCGAGGTCCCACGGGATGTCGACGAGCACTACTGAGAATTGTATTCAGGTCCCCTGCGAATTGCCCCCGGAAGCCAATGAGGGTTCCCGAGGTTTGTCGTGATGGGGATTGTTCTTCAAGGTTCGCACGAAAGCCCTCAGTTGTGAGGCCTCGTTCCCACCGTCCAGACGGGTGCACTCCTGAGCATTGGATGAATTCTGCCACAGAAGTGATTGAGAACTCAGCAGTCTGGCCCGGTGTCTCCCTGACGATACAATGGGTTGAACGAGGTTTGGAGGACTCCTCCCGAGATTTGGACTGAGATTAGGTGAAGTTGAAATCTGTGTCTAACAGAGAGGCCTTGGCCTGAGATCCCAAAGGATTGGAGTCTGCGCCTCCGACCGGAGATCACGGGACTTTTGCCTGTGAATCTCCCTGAAAGGGCCCGAGAGCCCTCAAGCTGGGGAGGAGACCTCCTGAGATTTGGACTGAGATCAGCTGAGATTTGCCCCCGGATCTGACCGAAAGGGGTCGAAGTCTCAAGATGGTTTGAGGAGCTCTGGCGACATTTGAAATCAGAAACGGTGCACGTAGCCACAGGTTGTAGTGGAACGCACCAGAGCTCCCACGAGGTTGGGAGATTGCAAACGCGATGTCGACGGAGATCATGTGCGTGTCTCCCTGGGTCTCGCTGACGTTTCCTGAGACCTCAGGGCATTCGCGCAGTTCTACCGAGATTTGGACGACTATCCTGAGCCAAGCGACCTCCATATCCTCCACAAGGCCCGAGATCTTGTTCCATTGGGGCCAGGTGTCCCCAGACGTGTGCTGGGATCCCACTTGGTTTGTCTTTCCATCTCGCTGCCTGGCCCCGTTGTATCCTGCGGTTTGGAGGCGCTCTCCCGAAATGCAGACTAAAACCATGAGAGGTTTGCCCCCGGGTCTTGCAGAGGGGGCCTGTGCTGCCATGACTTGCTGTTTGTTCCCCCCAAGACTTGGCCTGAAACCACGCGGGTTCGGAACCGGGGCCTTGATGTCTTGACGTGAGCGCTCTGGATCTGCAGGGCCCCTCCTGAAATTGGGATGGCGATCATGTTAGCATTGCCCCCTGGAACTCGAGGACTGGGCATGGGATCACACCAGTTTTGCATGAGCCGTCCAGAGATTTGGATGGAGCTCCCCTGAAGTCAGACGCTGTTCGTCCCAGAGAGCTCCCCGAGATCCCAGGAGCATTGAGTGCGTTCCTCCGACGCATGGACGGAGGAGACGCCAGATTTGACCGCGAATCTCCCTGACTGGGCCCGACAGCACTCGAAGATTGCATGTGGTCCCCTCGGTTTGGACTGAGAAGGGGCGAGCTATGCCCTGCAGCTCACTGACTGCGCCCGAGGTCTCAAGAGATTTGGATGAGTTCTCGGGAGGTCCGGACTACGATCCGGTGACCCCGGGCCGTGCGAGTGGCCGAACAGACGGGTGATTCCACCAGATTCGGAGATTCCTCACGAGATTCGCACTAAGATCAACGAGACAGGTGCCTCACCATCTCTCTGATCTTTCCTGACATCTCAGGACATATCCATATCTCTTCCGAGATTTGGACGGATATGCCGAAACGTGTGTCTGGGAACTCGCATGCAGGGCTTGAGATCTCATGAGATGTGGGTCAGGGCCTCCAAAATTTAGACTGCGATCCCATGAGTTTAGCTGCTCGAGACCCCTGACTGGGGTGAGACCTCAGGGATTTGGCTCCGTTCTAATGACAATTGGATTTCAACCCCCTGGGGATTGCTTCTCGTTCTCGCTAACTGGGCCAGAGATCCCCGCGAGATTTGCCTGAGCATTCCCGCGTTTGACCTGAAGTCTGATGGACTTAGATGCTGTTTCTCACCCAGTGGCCGGTGGCCCCAGGAGACTTGAGTGCGTTCTTCCGAGGCTGGGGCTGTGATCACGTGACCTATGCCCGTGAATATCCCTGACAGGGCCAGAGTTTGTTGACACTTGGATGGGTTCTCCTGGGCATCGGCCGAGATCACCCCGGAGTGGCACCTGGATCCCCTAACTTGGGCACAATCACTCAAGATGTTTTGACGAGTTCTGGCTCGATTTGGAATCAGATCCCACGAGACTGGCTCCTGGCATCCACGGATTGGACCAGCGCTCTCCCAAGTGTCGGAGGTGGTGAGGCACATTCAGACGGAGACCACGTGACATGTACCCCTGGATCTCGTCGAGTACACCTGACATTCCGAGACTTTGGCACAGTTGTCCTGAGATACGGACACCTACCCGAGACGTTTGCCTGGGAGTGGCCGATCAGGCCTGAGTTCTCACGGGATTTGGATCCGGTGTTCCGAGGTTTGGACTGAGGCCCCATGGGATTTGGCCCTGGATCTGACTTCCAGGGCCTGAGGTCCGACGAGATGTCCACAAGCACTGCTGAGAATTGGATTCAAGTCCCCCGCGAATTGCCCGCGGAAGCCACTGAGGCATCCTGAGGTTTGACGAGATGGGGTTTGTTCTCCAAGGTTCGCAAGAAAGCACTCAGGTTTGGAGCCTGGTTCGCACCGTCCGGACGTGAGCACTCAGGAGCATTGGATGAGTTCTGCCGCAAAGGTGATTTAGAGCTCAGGAGTTGGATACTGGGTCTCCCTAAGGGTGACCGGGGTCGACTGCGGTTTGGAGGAGTACTCCCGAGATTTGGACTGAGATATGCTGAAGTTGAACCCTCTGTCTAACAGAGAGGCCTTGGCCTGAGATCCCGAAGGATTGGAGTCAGCGCCTCCGACCGGAGATCACGGGAGGTTTGCCTGTGAATCTCCCTGAAAGGGCCCGAGAACCCTGAAGCTGGGGAGGACACCTCCCGAGATTTGGACTGAGAGCAGCTGAGATTCGCCCCCGGATCTCACGGAAAGGGGCCGAGGTCTCAAGAGGGTTTGTGGAGCTCTGTCGACATTTGAACTCAGAAACGGCGCACGTGGCCACAGGTTTTAGAGGAACGGGCCAGAGCTCCAACGTCGTTGGGAGATCTCGAACGCGATGCCGACGGAGATCACGTGCCTTGTGTCCCTGGGTCTCGCTGACTTTTCCTGAGATCTCCGGGGATTCGCGCAGTTCTACCGAGATTTGGACGGCTATCTTGAGCCAAGCGACCTCCTTATCCTCCCCAAGGCCGAGATCTCGTTCCCTTGGGGCCAGATGTCCCCAGACGTGGGCTGGGATCCCATTTGATTTGCCCTTCCATCTGGCTGCCTGGCTCCGTGGTCTCCTGCGGTTTGGAGGCGCTCTTCCGAGATGCAGACTAAAACCACAAGAATTTTGCCCCCCGGTACTGCAGAGGGGGCCTGTGCTGGCATGACTTGCGGTTTGTTCCCCCCAAGATTTGGCCTGAAACCACGTGGGGTTGGAACGCGGGCCTTGATATCCGGACATGAGCGCTCTGGAACTTCAGGGCCCCTCCTGAAATTGGGATGGAAATCACGTGAGCATTGCCCCCTGGATCTCGAGGACTGGGAATGGGATCATGGCAGATTTGCATGAGCCGTCGCGAGATTTGGACGGAGCTCCCCTGAAGTCAGGTGCTCTCTGTCCCACAGAGCTCCCCGAGATCCCAGGAGTTTTGAGTGAGTTCTTCCGAGGCTTGGACGGAGGAGACACCATATTTGATCCCGAATCTCCCTGACTGGGCCCGACAGTGCTTGAACATTGCATGTGGTCCCCTAGGTTTGGACTGAGAAGGGGCGAGCTTTGCCCTGCCGCTCACTGACTGCGCCCGAGGTCTCAAGAGATTTGGATGAGTTCTGGGGAGGTCTGGACTACGATCTGGTGACCTCGGGCCCTGCCAGTGGCCGAACGGACCGGAGATTCCACCAGATTCGGAGATTCCTCGTGAGATTCGCCCTGAGAACAACGAGACAGGTGCCTCTCGATCTCTCTGATCATTCCTGACATCTCAGGACATTTCCATAGCTCTTCCGATATTTGGACGGATATGCCGACACGTGTTTCCAGGAACTCGCAGGCAGGGCCTGAGATCTCATGAGATGTGGGTCAGGGCCTCCAAAATTTAGACTGCGATCCCATGAGTTTAGTTGCTTGAGACCCCTGACTGGGGTGAGACCTCAGGGATTTGGTTTCGTGCTAATGACAATTGGATTTCAACCCCCTGGGGATTGCTTCTGGATCTCGCTAACTGGGCCAGAGGTCCCCCCGGAATTTGCGTGTGTGTTCCCGTGTTACGCCTAAAGTCAGATGAACTTAGATGCTGTTTCTCACGCAACGGACAGTGGCCCCGCAAGATTTGAGTGCGTTCTTCCGAGCCTGGGGCTGTGATCACGTGACATATGTCCGTGAATCTCCCTGACGGGGCCAGGGGTTCTTGACATTTGAATGAGTTCTCCTGGACTTTGGCTGAGATCACCCGGATTCCATAACTTGGGCACAAACCACTAAAGAGATTTTGACGAGTTCCAGCTCGATTTGGAATCAGATCCCACGAGACTGGCTCCTGGCATTCACGGATTGGACCAGCGTTCTCACAAGTGTCGGAGGTGGCGAGCGTCATTCAGACGGAGACCACGTGACATGTGCCCCTCGATCTCGTCGAGTACACCTGACATTTCGAGGCTTTGGCACAGTTGTCCTGAGATTCGGACACCTACACGGAGACGTTTGCCTGGGAGTGTCCGACGGGTCCTGAGTTCTCACAGGATTTGGATCCGGTGTTCCGAGGTGTGGACTGCGGCCCCATGAGATTTGGCCCTGAATTTCACTTCCTGGGCCTGTGGTCCCATGAGATGTCGACGAGCACTCCTGAGAATTGGATTCAAGTCCCCTGCGAATTGCCCTCGGAAGCCACTGAGGGGTCCCGAGGTTTGACGAG
Source organism: Mirounga angustirostris (assembly GCF_029215605.1). Lineage (NCBI taxonomy): Eukaryota > Metazoa > Chordata > Mammalia > Carnivora > Phocidae > Mirounga > Mirounga angustirostris. The sequence goes on along the minus strand of NW_026991736.1, from coordinate 365,277 downwards.
ATGGGGTTTGTTCTCCAAGGTTCGCACGAAAGCACTCAGGTTTGGAGCCTGGTTCGCACCGTCCGGACGTGAGGACTCAGGAGCATTGGGTGAGTTCTGCTGCAAAGGTGATTGAGAGCTCAGGAGTTGGGCCCTGGGTCGCCCTGATGGTGACCGGGGTCGACCGAGGTTTGGAGGCTTTCTCCCGAGATTTGGACTGAGATTTGATGAAGTTGAACCCTGTGTCTAACAGAGAGGCCTTGGCCTGAGATCCCGTGGGTTGGAGTCAGCGCCTCCGACTGGAGATCACGGGAGCTTTGCCTGTGAATCTCCCTGAAATTGTCCGAGAACCCTGAAGCTGGGGAGGAGACCTCCCGAGATTTGGACTGAGATCAGCTGAGATTCGCCCCCGGATCTCACCGAAAGGGGTCGAAGTCTCAAGATGGTTTGAGGAGCTCTGGCGACATTTTAAATCAGAAACGGTGCACGTAGCCACAGGTTGTAGTGGAACGCACCAGAGCTCCCACGAGGTTGGGAGATTGCAAACGCGATGTTGACGGAGATCATGTGCGTGTCTCCCTGGGTCTCGCTGACGTTTCCTGAGACCTCAGGGCATTCGCGCAGTTCTACCGAGATTTGGACGACTACCCTGAGCCAAGCGACCTCCATATCCACCACAAGGCCCGAGATCTTGTTCCATTGGGGCCAGGTGTCCCCAGACGTGTGCTGGGATCCCACTTGGTTTGTCTTTCCATCTCGCTGCCTGGCCCCGTTGTATCCTGCGGTTTGGAGGCGCTCTCCCGAGATGCAGACTAAAACCATGAGAGGTTTGCCCCCGGGTCTTGCAGAGGGGGCCTGTGCTGCCATGACTTGCTGTTTGTTCCCCCCAAGACTTGGCCTGAAACCACGCGGTTTCGGAACCGGGGCCTTGATGTCTTGACGAGAGCGCTCTGGATTTGCAGGGCCCCTCCTGAAATTGGGATGGCGATGATGTGAGCATTGCCCCCTGGAACTCGAGGACTGGGCATGGGATCACACCAGTTTTGCATGAGCCGTCCCGAGATTTGGATGGAGCTCCCCTGAAGTCAGACGCTCTTTGTCCCAGAGAGCTCCCCGAGAACCCAGGAGCATTGAGTGCGTTCCTCCGACGCATGGACTGAGGAGACGCCAGATTTGACCGCGAATCTCCCTGACTGGGCCCGACAGCACTCGAACATTGCATGTGGTCCCCTCGGTTTGGACTGAGAAGGGGCGAGCTATGCCCTGCAGCTCACTGACGGCGCCCGAGGTCTCAAGAGATTTGGATGAGTTCTGGGGAGGTCCGGACTATGATCCGGTGACCCCGGGCCCTGCGAGTGGCCGAACAGACGGGAGATTCCACCAGATTCGGAGATTCCTCACGAGATTCGCACTAAGATCAACGAGACAGGTGCCTCACCATCACTCTGATCTTTCCTGACATCTCAGGACATATCCATATCTCTTCCGAGATTTGGACGGATATGCCGAAACGTGTGTCTGGGAACTCGCATGCAGGGCTTGAGATCTCATGAGATGTGGGTCAGGGCCTCCAAAATTTAGACTGCGATCCCATGAGTTTAGGTGCTCGAGACCCCTGACTGGGTTGAGACCTCAGGGATTTGGCTCCGTTCTAATGACAATTGGATTTCAACCCCCTGGGGATTGCTTCTGGATCTCGCTAACTGGGCCAGAGATCCCCGCGAGATTTGCCTGAGCATTCCCGCGTTTGACCTGAAGTCTGATGGACTTAGATGCTGTTTCTCACCCAGTGGCCGGTGGCCCCAGGAGACTTGAGTGCGTTCTTCCGAGGCTGGGGCTGTGATCACGTGACCTATGCCCGTGAATCTCCCTGACAGGGCCAGGGGTTGTTGACACTTGGATGGGTTCTCCTGGGCATCGGCCGAGATCACCCCGGAGTGGCACCGGGATCCCCTAACTTGGGCACAAACACTCAAGATGTTTTGACGAGTTCTGGCTCGATTTGGAATCAGATCCCACGAGACTGGCTCCTGGCATCCACGGATTGGACCAGCGCTCTCCCAAGTGTCGGAGGTGGCGAGGCACATTCAGACGGAGACCACGTGACATGTACCCCTGGATCTCGTCGAGTACACCTGACATTCCGAGACTTTGGCACAGTTGTCCTGAGATACGGACACCTACCCGAGACGTTTGCCTGGGAGTGGCCGATCAGGCCTGAGTTCTCACGGGATTTGGATCCGGTGTTCCGAGGTTTGGACTGCGGCCCCATGGGATTTGGCCCTGGATCTGGCTTCCAGGGCCTGAGGTCCGACGAGATGTCCTCAAGCACTGCTGAGAATTGGATTCAAGTCCCCCGCGAATTGCCCGCGGAAGCCACTGAGGCATCCTGAGGTTTGACGAGATGGGGTTTGTTCTCCAAGGTTCGCACGAAATCACTCAGGTTTGGAGCCTGGTTCGCACCGTCCGGACGTGAGCACTCAGGAGCATTGGATGAGTTCTGTCGCAAAGGTGATTGAGAGCTCAGGAGTTGGACACTGGGTCTCCCTGATGGTGACTGGGATCGACCGCGGTTTGGAGGAGTACTCCCGAGATTTGGACTGAGATATGCTGAAGTTGAACCCTCTGTCTAACAGAGAGGCCTTGGCCTGAGATCCCGAAGGATTGGAGTCAGCGCCTCCGACCGGAGATCACGGGAGGTTTGCCTGTGAATCTCCCTGAAAGGGCCCGAGAACCCTGAAGCTGGGGAGGACACCTCCCGAGATTTGGACTGAGAGCAGCTGAGATTCGCCCCCGGATCTCACGGAAAGGGGCCGAGGTCTCAAGAGGGTTTGTGGAGCTCTGTCGACATTTGAACTCAGAAACGGCGCACGTGGCCACAGGTTGTAGAGGAACGGGCCAGAGCTCCAACGTCGTTGGGAGATCTCGAACGCGATGCCGACGGAGATCACGTGCCTTGTGTCCCTGGGTCTCGCTGACTTTTCCTGAGATCTCCGGGGATTCGCGCAGTTCTACCGAGATTTGGACGGCTATCTTGAGCCAAGCGACCTCCTTATCCTCCCCAAGGACGAGATCTCATTCCCTTGGGGCCAGGTGTCCCCAGACGTGGGCTGGGATCCCATTTGATTTGCCCTTCCATCTGGCTGCCTGGCTCCGTGGTCTCCTGCGGTTTGGAGGCGCTCTTCCGAGATGCAGACTAAAACCACGAGAATTTTGCCCCCCGGTACTGCAGAGGGGGCCTGTGCTGCCATGACTTGCGGTTTGTTCCCCCCAAGATTTGGCCTGAAACCACGCGGGGTTGGAACCCGGGCCTTGATATCTGGACCTGAGCGCTCTGGAACTTCAGGGCCCCTCCTGAAATTGGGATGGAAATCACGTGAGCATTGCCCCCTGGATCTCGAGGACTGGGTATGGGATCACGGCAGATTTGCATGAGCCGTCCCGAGATTTGGACGGAGCTCCCCTGAAGTCAGGTGCTCTCTGTCCCACAGAGCTCCCCGAGATCCCAGGAGTTTTGAGTGAGTTCTTCCGAGGCTTGGACGGAGGAGACACCATATTTGATCCCGAATCTCCCTGACTGGGCCCGACAGTGCTCGAACATTGCATGTGGTCCCCTAGGTTTGGACTGAGAAGGGGCGAGCTTTGCCCTGCCGCTCACTGACTGCGCCCGAGGTCTCAAGAGATTTGGATGAGTTCTGGGGAGGTCTGGACTACGATCCGGTGACCTCGGGCCCTGCCAGTGGCCGAACGGACCGGAGATTCCACCAGATTCGGAGATTCCTCGTGAGATTCGCCCTGAGAACAACGAGACAGGTGCCTCTCGATCTCTCTGATCATTCCTGACATCTCAGGACATTTCCATAGCTCTTCCGATATTTGGACGGATATGCCGACACGTGTGTCTGGGAACTCGCATGCAGGGCTTGAGATCTCATGAGATGTGGGTCAGGGCCTCCAAAATTTAGACTGCGATCCCATGAGTTTAGTTGCTTGAGACCCCTGACTGGGGTGAGACCTCAGGGATTTGGTTTCGTTCTAATGACAATTGGATTTCAACCCCCTGGGGATTGCTTCTGGATCTCGCTAACTGGGCCAGAGGTCCCCCCGGAATTTGCGTGTGGGTTCCCGTGTTACGCCTAAAGTCAGATGAACTTAGATGCTGTTTCTCACGCAACGGACAGTGGCCCCGCAAGATTTGAGTGCGTTCTTCCGAGCCTGGGGCTGTGATCACGTGACATATGTCCGTGAATCTCCCTGACAGGGCCAGGGGTTCTTGACATTTGAATGAGTTCTCCTGGACTTTGGCTGAGATCACCCGGATTCCATAACTTGGGCACAAACCACTAAAGAGATTTTGACGAGTTCCAGCTCGATTTGGAATCCGATCCCACGAGACTGGCTCCTGGCATTCACAGATTGGACCAGCGTTCTCACAAGTGTCGGAGGTGGCGAGCCTCATTCAGACGGACACCACGTGACATGTGCCCCTCGATCTCGTCGAGTACACCTGACATTTCGAGACTTTGGCACAGTTGTCCTGAGATTCGGACACCTACACGGAGACGTTTGCCTGGGAGTGTCCGACGGGTCCTGAGTTCTCACAGGATTTGGATCCGGTGTTCCGAGGTGTGGACTGCGGCCCCATGAGATTTGGCCCTGGATTTGGCTTCCTGGGCCTGTGGTCCCATGAGATGTCGACGAGCACTCCTGAGAATTGGATTCAAGTCCCCTGCGAATTGCCCTCGGAAGCCTCTGAGGGGTCCCGAGGTTTGACGAGATGGGGTTTGTTCTCCAAGGTTCGCACGAAAGCACTCAGGTTTGGAGCCTGGTTCGCACCGTCCGGACGTGAGGACTCAGGAGCATTGGGTGAGTTCTGCTGCAAAGGTGATTGAGAGCTCAGGAGTTGGGCCCTGGGTCGCCCTTATGGTGACCGGGGTCGACCGAGGTTTGGAGGCTTTCTCCCGAGATTTGGACTGAGATTTGATGAAGTTGAACCCTCTGTCTAACAGAGAGGCCTTGGCCTGAGATCCCGAATGATTGGAGTCAGCGCCTCCGACAGGAGATCACGGGAAGTTTGCCTGTGAATCTCCCTGAAAGGGCCCGCGAACCCTGAACCTGGGGAGGACACCTCCCGAGATTTGGACTGAGAGCAGCTGAGATTCGCCCCCGGATCTCACGGAAAGGGGCCGAGGTCTCAAGAGGGTTTGAGGAGCTCTGTCGACATTTGAACTCAGAAACGGCGCACGTGGCCACAGGTTTCAGAGGAACGGTCCAGAGTTCCAACGTCGTTGGGAGATCTCGAACGCGATGCCGACGGAGATCACGTGCCTTGTGTCCCTGGGTCTCGCTGACTTTTCCTGAGATCTCAGGGTATTCGCGCAGTTCTACCGAGATTTGGACAGCTCTCCTGAGCCAAGCGACCTCCATGTCCTCCACAAGGCCCGAGATCTCGATCCGTTGGGGCCAGGTGTCCCCAGACGTGGGCTGGGAGCCCACTTGATTTGCCCTTCCATCTCGCTTCCTGGCCCCATTGTCTCCTGCGGTTTGGAGGAGCTCTTCCGAGATGCAGCCTAAAACCATGAGAGTTTTGCCACCGGGTCTTGCAGAGGGTTCCTGTGATGTCATGACTTGCGGTTTGTACCCCCACGATTTGGCCTGAAACCACGCGTGGTTGGAACCCGGGCCTTGATGTCTGGATGTGAGCGCTCTGGATTTGCAGGGCCACTCCTGAGATGGGGATGGGGATCACGTGAGCATTACCCCCTGGATCTCGAGGACTGGGCATGGGATCTCACCAGATTTGCATGAGCCGTCCCGAGATTTGGACGGAGCTCCCCTGAAGTCAGACGCTCTTTGTCCCAAGAGCTCCCCGAGATCCCAGGAGTTTTGAGTGAGTTCTTCCGATGCTTGGATGGAGGAGACCCCAGATTGGACCCCGAATCTCCCTGACTGGGCCTGACAGCGCTCGAACATTGCATGTGGTCCCCTAGATTTGGACTGAGAAGGGGCGAGATTTGCCCTGCGGCTCACTGACACTGCCCGAGGTCTCAAGAGATTTGGATGAGATCTGGGGAGGTCCGGACAACGATCCGGCGACCTCGGGCCCTGTGAGTGGCCGAAAGGATGGGAGATTCCACCAGATTCGGAGATTCATCGCGAGATTCGCCCTGAGATCAACGAGACAGGTGCCTCTCCATCTCTCTGATCATTCCTGCCATCTCAGGACATTGCCAAAACTCTTCCGAGATTCAGACGTTTAGGCCGACACCTGTCTCCGGGAACTCGCAGGCAGGGCCTGATATCTCCTGAAATGTGGGTCAGGGCCTCCAAAATTTAGACTGCGATCCCATGAGTTTAATTGCTTGAGACCCCTGACTGGGGGTGAGACCTCAGGGATTTGGTTCCGTTCTAAGGACAATTGGATTTCAACCCCCTGGGGATTGCTTCTGCATCTCGCTAACTGGGGCAGAGGTCCCCCCGATATTGCGTGTGCGTTCTCGTGTTTGGCCTAAAGTCAGATGAACTTAGATGCTGTTTCTCACCCAACGGATGGAGGCCCCAGGAGATTTGAGTGCCTTCGTTCGAGATTGGGGCTGTGGTCACGTGACATATGCCCGTGAATCTCCCTGACAGTGTCAGGGGTTGTTGACATTTGGATGAGTTCTACTGGACTTCGGTTGAGATGACTCCGGAGTGGCACCTGGATCCCCTAAATTGGGCACAAACACTCAAGAGATTTTGACAAGTTCAGGCTCGATTTGGAATCAGATCCCACGAGACTGGCTCCTGGCATTCACGGAATGGACGAGCCCTCTCAAATTTTCGGAGGTGGCGAGCCACATTCAGACGGAGACCACGTGAAATGTGCCCCTGGATCACGTCGAGTACACCTGACATTTCGAGACTTTGGCAAGTTGTCCTGAGATTCGGACACCTACCCCGAGATGTTTGCCTGGGAGTGGCCGAAGGGACCTGAGTTCTCACGAGATTTGGATCCGGTGTTTCGAGGTTTGGACTGTGGCCCCATGAGATTTGGCCCTGGATCTCGCTTCCTGGGCCCGAGGTCCCACGGGATGTCGACGAGCACTACTGAGAATTGTATTCAGGTCCCCTGCGAATTGCCCCCGGAAGCCAATGAGGGTTCCCGAGGTTTGTCGTGATGGGGATTGTTCTTCAAGGTTCGCACGAAAGCCCTCAGTTGTGAGGCCTCGTTCCCACCGTCCAGACGGGTGCACTCCTGAGCATTGGATGAATTCTGCCACAGAAGTGATTGAGAACTCAGCAGTCTGGCCCGGTGTCTCCCTGACGATACAATGGGTTGAACGAGGTTTGGAGGACTCCTCCCGAGATTTGGACTGAGATTAGGTGAAGTTGAAATCTGTGTCTAACAGAGAGGCCTTGGCCTGAGATCCCAAAGGATTGGAGTCTGCGCCTCCGACCGGAGATCACGGGACTTTTGCCTGTGAATCTCCCTGAAAGGGCCCGAGAGCCCTCAAGCTGGGGAGGAGACCTCCTGAGATTTGGACTGAGATCAGCTGAGATTTGCCCCCGGATCTGACCGAAAGGGGTCGAAGTCTCAAGATGGTTTGAGGAGCTCTGGCGACATTTGAAATCAGAAACGGTGCACGTAGCCACAGGTTGTAGTGGAACGCACCAGAGCTCCCACGAGGTTGGGAGATTGCAAACGCGATGTCGACGGAGATCATGTGCGTGTCTCCCTGGGTCTCGCTGACGTTTCCTGAGACCTCAGGGCATTCGCGCAGTTCTACCGAGATTTGGACGACTATCCTGAGCCAAGCGACCTCCATATCCTCCACAAGGCCCGAGATCTTGTTCCATTGGGGCCAGGTGTCCCCAGACGTGTGCTGGGATCCCACTTGGTTTGTCTTTCCATCTCGCTGCCTGGCCCCGTTGTATCCTGCGGTTTGGAGGCGCTCTCCCGAGATGCGGACTAAAACCATGAGAGGTTTGCCCCCGGGTCTTGCAGAGGGGGCCTGTGCTGCCATGACTTGCTGTTTGTTCCCCCCAAGACTTGGCCTGAAACCACGCGGGTTCGGAACCGGGGCCTTGATGTCTTGACGTGAGCGCTCTGGATCTGCAGGGCCCCTCCTGAAATTGGGATGGCGATCATGAGAGCATTGCCCCCTGGAACTCGAGGACTGGGCATGGGATCACACCAGATTTGCATGAGCCGTCCCGAGATTTGGATGGAGCTCCCCTGAAGTCAGACGCTCTTTGTCCCAGAGAGCTCCCCGAGATCCCAGGAGAATTGAGTGCGTTCCTCCGACGCATGGACGGAGGAGACGCCAGATTTGACCCCGAATCTGACTGACTGGGCCCGACAGCACTCGAACATTGCATGTGGTCCACTCGGATTGGACTGAGAAGGGGCGAGCTATGCCCTGCAGCTCACTGACTGCGCCCGAGGTCTCAAGAGATTTGGATGAGTTCTGGGGAGGTCCGGACTACGATCCGGTGACCCCGGGCCCTGCGAGTGGCCGAACAGATGGGAGATTCCACCAGATTCGGAGATTCCTCACGAGATTCGCACTAAGATCAATGAGACAGGTGCCTCACCATCTCTCTGATCTTTCCTGACATCTCAGGACATATCCATATCTCTTCCGAGATTTGGACGGATATGCCGAAACGTGTGTCTGGGAACTCGCATGCAGGGCTTGAGATCTCATGAGATGTGGGTCAGGGCCTCCAAAATTTAGACTGCGATCCCATGAGTTTAGCTGCTCGAGACCCCTGACTGGGGTGAGACCTCAGGGATTTGGCTCCGTTCTAATGACAATTGGATTTCAACCCCCTGGGGATTGCTTCTGTATCTCGCTAACTGGGCCAGAGATCCCCGCGAGATTTGCCTGAGCATTCCCGCGTTTGACCTGAAGTCTGATGGACTTAGATGCTGTTTCTCACCCAGTGGCCGGTGGCCCCAGGAGACTTGAGTGCGTTCTTCCGAGGCTGGGGCTGTGATCACGTGACCTATGCCCGTGAATCTCCCTGTCAGGGCCAGGGTTTGTTGACATTTGGATGGGTTCTCCTGGGCATCGGCCGAGATCACCCCGGAGTGGCACCGGGATCCCCTAACTTGGGCACAAACACTCAAGATGTTTTGACGAGTACTGGCTCGATTTGGAATCAGATCCCACGAGACTGGCTCCTGGCATCCACGGATTGGACCAGCGCTCTCCCAAGTGTCGGAGGTGGCGAGGCACATTCAGACGGAGACCACGTGACATGTACCCCTGGATCTCGTCGAGTACACCTGACATTCCGAGACTTTGGCACAGTTGTCCTGAGATACGGACACCTACCCGAGACGTTTGCCTGGGAGTGGCCGATCAGGCCTGAGTTCTCACGGGATTTGGATCCGGTGTTCCGAGGTTTGGACTGCGGCCCCATGGGATTTGGCCCTGGATCTGGCTTCCAGGGCCTGAGGTCCGACGAGATGTCCACAAGCACTGCTGAGAATTGGATTCAAGTCCCCCGCGAATTGCCCGCGGAAGCCACTGAGGCATCCTGAGGTTTGACGAGATGGGGTTTGTTCTCCAAGGTTCGCACAAAAGCACGCAGGTTTGGAGCCTGGTTCGCACCGTCCGGACGTGAGCACTCAGGAGCATTGGATGAGTTCTCCTGCAAAGGTGATTGAGAGCTCAGGAGTTGGGCCCTGGGTCGCCCTGATGGTGACCGGGGTCGACCGAGGTTTGGAGGCTTTCTCCCGAGATTTGGACTGAGATTTGATGAAGTTGAACCCTGTGTCTAACAGAGAGGCCTTGGCCTGAGATCCCGTGGGTTGGAGTCAGCGCCTCCGACTGGAGATCACGGGAGCTTTGCCTGTGAATCTCCCTGAAATTGTCCGAGAACCCTGAAGCTGGGGAGGAGACCTCCCGAGATTTGGACTGAGATCAGCTGAGATTCGCCCCCGGATCTCACCGAAAGGGGTCGAAGTCTCAAGATGGTTTGAGGAGCTCTGGCGACATTTGAAATCAGAAACGGTGCACGTAGCCACAGGTTGTATTGGAACGCACCAGAGCTCCCACGAGGTTGGGAGATTGCAAACGCGATGTCGACGGAGATCATGTGCGTGTCTCCCTGGGTCTCGCTGACGTTTCCTGAGACCTCAGGGCATTCGCGCAGTTCTACCGAGATTTGGACGACTATCCTGAGCCAAGCGACCACCATATCTTCCACAAGGCCCGTGATCTTGTTCCATAGGGACCAGGTGTCCCCAGACGTGTGCTGGGATCCCACTTGGTTTGTCTTTCCATCTCGCTGCCTGGCCCCGTTGTATCCTGCGGTTTGGAGGCGCTCTCCCGAGATGCAGACTAAAACCATGAGAGGTTTGCCCCCGGGTCTTGCAGAGGGGGCCTGTGCTGCCATGACTTGCTGTTTGATCCCCCCAAGAATTGGCCTGAAACCACGCGTGTTCGGAACCGGGGCCTTGATGTCTTGACGTGAGTGCTCTGGATCTGCAGGGCCCCTCCTGAAATTGGGATGGAGATCATGTGAGCATTGCCCCCTGGAACTCGAGGACTGGGCATGGGATCACACCAGATTTGCATGAGCCGTCCCGAGATTTGGTGGAGCTCCCCTGAAGTCAGACGCTCTTTGTCCCAGAGAGCTCCCCGAGATCCCAGGAGCATTGAGTGCGTTCCTCCGACGTATGGACGGAGGAGACGCCAGATTTGACCGCGAATCTCCCTGACTGGGCCCGACAGCACTCGAACTTTGCTTGTGGTCCCCTCGGTTTGGACTGAGAAGGGGCGAGCTATGCCCTGCAGCTCACTGACTGCGCCCGAGGTCTCAAGAGATTTGGATGAGTTCTGGGGAGGTCCGGACTACGATCCGGTGACCCCGGGCCCTGCGAGTGGCCGAACAGACGGGAGATTCCACCAGATTCGGAGATTCCTCACGAGATTCGCACTAAGATCAACGAGACAGGTGCCTCACCATCTCTCTGATCTTTCCTGACATCTCAGGACATATCCATATCTCTTCCGAGATTTGGACGGATATGCCGAAACGTGTGTCTGGGAACTCGCATGCAGGGCTTGAGATCTCATGAGATGTGGGTCAGGGCCTCAAAATTTACACTGCGATCCCATGAGTTTAGCTGCTCGAGACCCCTGACTGGGGTGAGACCTCAGGGATTTGGCTCCGTTCTAATGACAATTGGATTTCAAACCCCTGGGGATTGCTTCTGGATCTCGCTAACTGGGCCAGAGGTCCCCCCGGAATTTGCGTGTGTGTTCCCGTGTTACGCCTAAAGTCAATGAACTTAGATGCTGTTTCTCACGCAACGGACATTGGCTCCGCAAGATTTGAGTGCGTTCTTCCGAGGCTGGGGCTGTGATCACGTGACCTATGCCCGTGAATCTCCCTGACAGGGCCAGGGTTTGTTGACATTTGGATGGGTTCTCCTGGGCATCGGCCGAGATCACCCCGGAGTGGCACCGGGATCCCCTAACTTGGCAACATACACTCAAGATGTTTTGACGAGTTCTGGCTCGATTTGGAATCAGATCCCACGAGACTGGCTCCTGGCATCCACGGATTGGACCAGCGCTCTCCCAAGTGTCGGAGGTGGCGAGGCACATTCAGACGGAGACCACGTGACATGTACCCCTGGATCTCGTCGAGTACACCTGACATTCCGAGACTTTGGCACAGTTGTCCTGAGATACGGACACCTACCCGAGACGTTTGCCTGGGAGTGGCCTATCAGGCCTGAGTTCTCACGGGATTTGGATCCGGTGTTCCAAGGTTTGGACTGCGGCCCCATGGGATTTGGCCCTGGATCTGGCTTCCAGGGCCTGAGGTCCGACGAGATGTCCACAAGCACTGCTGAGAATTGGATTCAAGTCCCCCGCGAATTGCCCGCGGAAGCCACTGAGGCATCCTGAGGTTTGACGAGATGGGGTTTGTTCTCCAAGGTTCGCACGAAAGCACGCAGGTTTCGAGCCTGGTTCGCACCGTCCGGACGTGAGCACTCAGGAGCATTGGATGAGTTCTGCCGCAAAGGTGATTTAGAGCTCAGGAGTTGGACACTGGGTCTCCCTGAGGGTGACCGGGATCGACTGCGGTTTGGAGGAGTACTCCCGAGATTTGGACTGAGATATGCTGAAGTTGAACCCTCTGTCTAACAGAGAGGCCTTGGCCTGAGATCCCGAAGGATTGGAGTCAGCGCCTCCGACCGGAGATCACGGGAGGTTTGCCTGTGAATCTCCCTGAAAGGGCCCGAGAACCCTGAAGCTGGGGAGGACACCTCCCGAGATTTGGACTGAGATCAGCTGAGATTTGCCCCCTGATCTCACGGAAAGGGGCCGAGGTCTCAAGAGGGTTTGCGGAGCTCTGTCGACATTTGAACTCAGAAACGGCGCACGTGGCCACAGGTTGTAGAGGAACGGGCCAGAGCTCCAACGTCGTTGGGAGAACTCGAACGCGATGCCGACGGAGATCACGTGCCGTGTGTCCCTGGGTCTCGCTGAATTTTCCTGAGATCTCCGGGGACTCGCGCATTTCTACCGAGATTTGGACGGCTATCTTGAGCCAAGCGACCTCCTTATCCTCCCCAAGGCCCGAGATCTCGTTCCCTTGGGGCCAGGTGTCCCCAGACGAGGGCTGGGATCCCATTTGATTTGCCCTTCCATCTGGCTACCTGGCTCCGTGGTCTCCTGCGGTTTGGAGGCGCTCTTCCGAGATGCAGACTAAAACCACGGGAATTTTGCCCCCCGGTACTGCAGAGGGGGCCTGTGCTGCCATGACTTGCGGTTTGTTCCCCCCAAGATTTGGCCTGAAACCACGCGGGGTTGGAACCCGGGCCTTGATATCTGGACCTGAGCGCTCTGGAACTTCAGGGCCCCTCCTGAAATTGGGATGGAAATCACGTGAGCATTGCCCCCTGGATCTCGAGGACTGGGTATGGGATCACGGCAGATTTGCATGAGCCGTCCCGAGATTTGGACGGAGCTCCCCTGAAGTCAGGTGCTCTCTGTCCCACAGAGCTCCCCGAGATCCCAGGAGTTTTGAGTGAGTTCTTCCGAGGCTTGGATGGAGGAGACACCATATTTGATCCCGAATCTCCCTGACTGGGCCCGACAGTGCTCGAACATTGCATGTGGTCCCCTAGGTTTGGACTGAGAAGGGGCGAGCTTTGCCCTGCCGCTCACTGACTGCGCCCGAGGTCTCAAGAGATTTGGATGAGTTCTGGGGAGGTCTGGACTACGATCCGGTGACCTCGGGCCCTGCCAGTGGCCGAACGGACCGGAGATTCCACCAGATTCGGAGATTCCTCGTGAGATTCGCCCTGAGAACAACGAGACAGGTGCCTCTCGATCTTTCTGATCATTCCTGACATCTCAGGACATTTCCATAGCTCTTCCGATATTTGGACGGATATGCCGACACGTGATTCCAGGAACTCGCAGGCAGGGCCTGAGATCTCATGAGATGTGGGTCAGGGCCTCCAAAATTTAGACTGCGATCCCATGAGTTTAGTTGCTTGAGACCCCTGACTGGGGTGAGACCTCAGGGATTTGGTTTCGTTCTAATGACAATTGGATTTCAACCCCCTGGGGATTGCTTCTGGATCTCGCTAACTGGGCCAGAGGTCCCCCCGGAATTTGCGTGTGGGTTCCCGTGTTACGCCTAAAGTCAGATGAACTTAGATGCTGTTTCTCACGCAACGGACAGTGGCCCCGCAAGATTTGAGTGCGTTCTTCCGAGCCTGGGGCTGTGATCACGTGACATATGTCCGTGAATCTCCCTGACAGGGCCAGGGGTTCTTGACATTTGAATGAGTTCTCCTGGACTTTGGCTGAGATCACCCGGATTCCATAACTTGGGCACAAACCACTAAAGAGATTTTGACGAGTTCCAGCTCGATTTGGAATCAGATCCCACGAGACTGGCTCCTGGCATTCACGGATTGGACCAGCGTTCTCACAAGTGTCGGAGGTGGCGAGCCTCATTCAGACGGACACCACGTGACATGTGCCCCTCGATCTCGTCGAGTACACCTGACATTTCGAGACTTTGGCACAGTTGTCCTGAGATTCGGACACCTACACGGAGACGTTTGCCTGGGAGTGTCCGACGGGTCCTGAGTTCTCACAGGATTTGGATCCGGTGTTCCGAGGTGTGGACTGCGGCCCCATGAGATTTGGCCCTGGATTTGGCTTCCTGGGCCTGTGGTCCCATGAGATGTCGACGAGCACTCCTGAGAATTGGATTCAAGTCCCCTGCGAATAGCCCTCGGAAGCCACTGAGGGGTCCCGAGGTTTGACGAGATGGGGTTTGTTCTCCAAGGTTCGCATGAAAGCACTCAGGTTTGGAGCCTGGTTCGCACCGTCCGGACGTGAGGACTCAGGAGCATTGGGTGAGTTCTGCTGCAAAGGTGATTGAGAGCTCAGGAGTTGGGCCCTGGGTCGCCCTTATGGTGACCGGGGTCGACCGAGGTTTGGAGGCTTTCTCCCGAGATTTGGACTGAGATTTGATGAAGTTGAACCCTGTGTCTAACAGAGAGGCCTTGGCCTGAGATCCCGTGGGTTGGAGTCAGCGCCTCCGACTGGAGATCACGGGAGCTTTGCCTGTGAATCTCCCTGAAAGTGTCCGAGAACCCTGAAGCTGGGGAGGAGACCTCCTGAGATTTGGACTGAGATAAGCTGAGATTCGCCCCCGGATCTGACCGAAAGGGGTCGAAGTCTCAAGATGGTTTGAGGAGCTCTGGCGACATTTGAAATCCGAAACGGTGCACGTAGCCACAGGTTGTATTGGAACGCACCAGAGCTCCCACGAGGTTGGGAGATTTCAAACGCGATGTCGACGGAGATCATGTGCGTGTCTCCCTGGGTCTTGCTGACGTTTCCTGAGACCTCAGGGCATTCGCGCAGTTCTACCGAGATTTGGACGACTATCCTGAGCCAAGCGACCTCCATATCCTCACAAGGCCCGAGATCTTGTTCCATTGGGGCCAGGTGTCCCCAGACGTGTGCTGGGATCCCACTTGGTTTGTCTTTCCATCTCGCTGCCTGGCCCCGTTGTATCCTGCGGTTTGGAGGCGCTCTCCCGAGATGCGGACTAAAACCATGAGAGGTTTGCCCCCGGGTCTTGCAGAGGGGGCCTGTGCTGCCATGACTTGCTGTTTGTTCCCCCCAAGACTTGGCCTGAAACCACGCGGGTTCGGAACCGGGGCCTTGATGTCTTGACGTGAGTGCTCTGGATCTTCAGGGCCCCTCCTGAAATTGGGATGGAGATCATGTGAGCATTGCCCCCTGGAACTCGAGGACTGGGCATGGGATCACACCAGATTTGCATGAGCCGTCCCGAGATTTGGATGGAGCTCCCCTGAAGTCAGACGCTCTTGGTCCCAGAGAGCTCCCCGAGATCCCAGGAGCATTGAGTGCGTTCCTCCGACGCATGGACGGAGGAGACGCCAGATTTGACCGCGAATCTCCCTGACTGGGCCCGACAGCACTCGAACATTGCATGTGGTCACCTCGGTTTGGACTGAGAAGGGGCGAGCTATGCCCTGCAGCTCACTGACTGCGCCCGAGGTCTCAAGAGATTTGGATGAGTTCTGGGGAGGTCCAGACTACGATCCGCTGACCAAGGGCCCTGCGAGTGGCCGAACAGACGGGAGATTCCACCAGATTCGGAGATTCCTCACGAGATTCGCACTAAGATCAACGAGACAGGTGCCTCACCATCACTCTGATCTTTCCTGACATCTCAGGACATATCCATATCTCTTCCGAGATTTGGACGGATATGCCGAAACGTGTGTCCGGGAACTCGCATGCAGGGCTTGAGATCTCATGAGATGTGGGTCAGGGCCTCCAAAATTTAGACTGCGATCCCATGAGTTTAGCTGCTCGAGACCCCTGACTGGGGTGAGACCTCAGGGATTTGGCTCCGTTCTAATGACAATTGGATTTCAACCCCCTGGGGATTGCTTCTGGATCTCGCTAACTGGGCCAGAGATCCCCGCGAGATTTGCCTGAGCATTCCCGCGTTTGACCTGAAGTCTGATGGACTTAGATGCTGTTTCTCACCCAGTGGCCGGTGGCCCCAGGAGACTTGAGTGCGTTCTTCCGAGGCTGGGGCTGTGATCACGTGACCTATGCCCGTGAATCTCCATGACAGGGCCAGGGGTTGCTGACACTTGGATGGGTTCTCCTGGGCATCGGCCGAGATCACCCCGGAGTGGCACCTGGATCCCCTAACTTGGGCACAATCACTCAAGATGTTTTGACGAGTTCTGGCTCGATTTGGAATCAGATCCCACGAGACTGGCTCCTGGCATCCACGGATTGGACCAGCGCTCTCCCAAGTGTCGGAGGTGGCGAGGCACATTCAGACGGAGACCACGTGACATGTACCCCTGGATCTCGTCGAGTACACCTGACATTCCGAGACTTTGGCACAGTTGTCCTGAGATACGGACACCTACCCGAGACGTTTGCCTGGGAGTGGCCGATCAGGCCTGAGTTCTCACGGGATTTGGATCCGGTGTTCCGAGGTTTGGACTGCGGCCCCATGGGATTTGGCCCTCGATCTGGCTTCCAGGGCCTGAGGTCCGACGAGATGTCCACAAGCACTGCTGAGAATTGGATTCAAGTCCCCCACGAATTGCCCGCGGAAGCCACTGAGGCATCCTGAGGTTTGACGAGATGGGGTTTGTTCTCCAAGGTTCGCACGAAAGCACTCAGGTTTGGAGCCTGGTTCGCACCGTCCGGACGTGAGCACTCAGGAGCATTGGATGAGTTCTGTCGCAAAGGTGATTGAGAGCTCAGGAGTTGGACACTGGGTCTCCCTGATGGTGACTGGGATCGACCGCGGTTTGGAGGAGTACTCCCGAGATTTGGACTGAGATATGCTGAAGTTGAACCCTCTGTCTAACAGAGAGACCTTGGCCTGAGATCCCGAAGGATTGGAGTCAGCGCCTCCGACCGGAGATCACGGGAGGTTTGCCTGTGAATCTCCCTGAAAGGGCCCGAGAACCCTGAAGCTGGGGAGGACACCTCCCGAGATTTGGACTGAGATCAGCTGAGATTTGCCCCCTGATCTCACGGAAAGGGGCCGAGGTCTCAAGAGGGTTTGCGGAGCTCTGTCGACATTTGAACTCAGAAACGGCGCACGTGGCCACAGGTTGTAGAGGAACGGGCCAGAGCTCCAACGTCGTTGGGAGAACTCGAACGCGATGCCGACGGAGATCACGTGCCGTGTGTCCCTGGGTCTCGCTGAATTTTCCTGAGATCTCCGGGGATTCGCGCATTTCTACCGAGATTTGGACGGCTATCTTGAGCCAAGCGACCTCCTTATCCTCCCCAAGGCCCGAGATCTCGTTCCCTTGGGGCCAGGTGTCCCCAGACGAGGGCTGGGATCCCATTTGATTTGCCCTTCCATCTGGCTGCCTGGCTCCGTGGTCTCCTGCGGTTTGGAGGCGCTCTTCCTAGATGCAGACTAAAACCACGGGAATTTTGCCCCCCGGTACTGCAGAGGGGGCCTGTGCTGCCATGACTTGCGGTTTGTTCCCCCCAAGATTTGGCCTGAAACCACGCGGGGTTGGAACCCGGGCCTTGATATCTGGACCTGAGCGCTCTGGAACTTCAGGGCCCCTCCTGAAATTGGGATGGAAATCACGTGAGCATTGCCCCCTGGATCTCGAGGACTGGGTATGGGATCACGGCAGATTTGCATGAGCCGTCCCGAGATTTGGACGGAGCTCCCCTGAAGTCAGGTGCTCTCTGTCCCACAGAGCTCCCCGAGATCCCAGGAGTTTTGAGTGAGTTCTTCCGAGGCTTGGATGGAGGAGACACCATATTTGATCCCGAATCTCCCTGACTGGGCCCGACAGTGCTCGAACATTGCATGTGGTCCCCTAGGTTTGGACTGAGAAGGGGCGAGCTTTGCCCTGCCGCTCACTGACTGCGCCCGAGGTCTCAAGAGATTTGGATGAGTTCTGGGGAGGTCTGGACTACGATCCGGTGACCTCGGGCCCTGCCAGTGGCCGAACGGACCGGAGATTCCACCAGATTCGGAGATTCCTCGTGAGATTCGCCCTGAGAACAACGAGACAGGTGCCTCTCGATCTTTCTGATCATTCCTGACATCTCAGGACATTTCCATAGCTCTTCCGATATTTGGACGGATATGCCGACACGTGATTCCAGGAACTCGCAGGCAGGGCCTGAGATCTCATGAGATGTGGGTCAGGGCCTCCAAAATTTAGACTGCGATCCCATGAGTTTAGTTGCTTGAGACCCCTGACTGGGGTGAGACCTCAGGGATTTGGTTTCGTTCTAATGACAATTGGATTTCAACCCCCTGGGGATTGCTTCTGGATCTCGCTAACTGGGCCAGAGGTCCCCCCGGAATTTGCGTGTGGGTTCCCGTGTTACGCCTAAAGTCAGATGAACTTAGATGCTGTTTCTCACGCAACGGACAGTGGCCCCGCAAGATTTGAGTGCGTTCTTCCGAGCCTGGGGCTGTGATCACGTGACATATGTCCGTGAATCTCCCTGACAGGGCCAGGGGTTCTTGACATTTGAATGAGTTCTCCTGGACTTTGGCTGAGATCACCCGGATTCCATAACTTGGGCACAAACCACTAAAGAGATTTTGACGAGTTCCAGCTCGATTTGGAATCAGATCCCACGAGACTGGCTCCTGGCATTCACGGATTGGACCAGCGTTCTCACAAGTGTCGGAGGTGGCGAGCCTCATTCAGACGGACACCACGTGACATGTGCCCCTCGATCTCGTCGAGTACACCTGACATTTCGAGACTTTGGCACAGTTGTCCTGAGATTCGGACACCTACACGGAGACGTTTGCCTGGGAGTGTCCGACGGGTCCTGAGTTCTCACAGGATTTGGATCCGGTGTTCCGAGGTGTGGACTGCGGCCCCATGAGATTTGGCCCTGGATTTGGCTTCCTGGGCCTGTGGTCCCATGAGATGTCGACGAGCACTCCTGAGAATTGGATTCAAGTCCCCTGCGAATAGCCCTCGGAAGCCACTGAGGGGTCCCGAGGTTTGACGAGATGGGGTTTGTTCTCCAAGGTTCGCATGAAAGCACTCAGGTTTGGAGCCTGGTTCGCACCGTCCGGACGTGAGGACTCAGGAGCATTGGGTGAGTTCTGCTGCAAAGGTGATTGAGAGCTCAGGAGTTGGGCCCTGGGTCGCCCTTATGGTGACCGGGGTCGACCGAGGTTTGGAGGCTTTCTCCCGAGATTTGGACTGAGATTTGATGAAGTTGAACCCTGTGTCTAACAGAGAGGCCTTGGCCTGAGATCCCGTGGGTTGGAGTCAGCGCCTCCGACTGGAGATCACGGGAGCTTTGCCTGTGAATCTCCCTGAAAGTGTCCGAGAACCCTGAAGCTGGGGAGGAGACCTCCTGAGATTTGGACTGAGATAAGCTGAGATTCGCCCCCGGATCTGACCGAAAGGGGTCGAAGTCTCAAGATGGTTTGAGGAGCTCTGGCGACATTTGAAATCCGAAACGGTGCACGTAGCCACAGGTTGTATTGGAACGCACCAGAGCTCCCACGAGGTTGGGAGATTTCAAACGCGATGTCGACGGAGATCATGTGCGTGTCTCCCTGGGTCTTGCTGACGTTTCCTGAGACCTCAGGGCATTCGCGCAGTTCTACCGAGATTTGGACGACTATCCTGAGCCAAGCGACCTCCATATCCTCACAAGGCCCGAGATCTTGTTCCATTGGGGCCAGGTGTCCCCAGACGTGTGCTGGGATCCCACT
Organism: Mirounga angustirostris; assembly: GCF_029215605.1. Lineage (NCBI taxonomy): Eukaryota > Metazoa > Chordata > Mammalia > Carnivora > Phocidae > Mirounga > Mirounga angustirostris. Next base: position 345,528 of record NW_026991736.1, on the reverse strand, counting down.
TGGTTTGTCTTTCCATCTCGCTGCCTGGCCCCGTTGTATCCTGCGGTTTGGAGGCGCTCTCCCGAGATGCGGACTAAAACCATGAGAGGTTTGCCCCCGGGTCTTGCAGAGGGGGCCTGTGCTGCCATGACTTGCTGTTTGTTCCCCCCAAGACTTGGCCTGAAACCACGCGGGTTCGGAACCGGGGCCTTGATGTCTTGACGTGAGTGCTCTGGATCTTCAGGGCCCCTCCTGAAATTGGGATGGAGATCATGTGAGCATTGCCCCCTGGAACTCGAGGACTGGGCATGGGATCACACCAGATTTGCATGAGCCGTCCCGAGATTTGGATGGAGCTCCCCTGAAGTCAGACGCTCTTGGTCCCAGAGAGCTCCCCGAGATCCCAGGAGCATTGAGTGCGTTCCTCCGACGCATGGACGGAGGAGACGCCAGATTTGACCGCGAATCTCCCTGACTGGGCCCGACAGCACTCGAACATTGCATGTGGTCCCCTCGGTTTGGACTGAGAAGGGGCGAGCTATGCCCTGCAGCTCACTGACTGCGCCCGAGGTCTCAAGAGATTTGGATGAGTTCTGGGGAGGTCCAGACTACGATCCGCTGACCAAGGGCCCTGCGAGTGGCCGAACAGACGGGAGATTCCACCAGATTCGGAGATTCCTCACGAGATTCGCACTAAGATCAACGAGACAGGTGCCTCACCATCACTCTGATCTTTCCTGACATCTCAGGACATATCCATATCTCTTCCGAGATTTGGACGGATATGCCGAAACGTGTGTCCGGGAACTCGCATGCAGGGCTTGAGATCTCATGAGATGTGGGTCAGGGCCTCCAAAATTTAGACTGCGATCCCATGAGTTTAGGTGCTCGAGACCCCTGACTGGGGTGAGACCTCAGGGATTTGGCTCCGTTCTAATGACAATTGGATTTCAACCCCCTGGGGATTGCTTCTGGATCTCGCTAACTGGGCCAGAGATCCCCGCGAGATTTGCCTGAGCATTCCCGCGTTTGACCTGAAGTCTGATGGACTTAGATGCTGTTTCTCACCCAGTGGCCGGTGGCCTCAGGAGACTTGAGTGCGTTCTTCCGAGGCTGGGGCTGTGATCACGTGACCTATGCCCGTGAATCTCCCTGACAGGGCCAGGGGTTGTTGACACTTGGATGGGTTCTCCAGGGCATCGGCCGAGATCACCCCGGAGTGGCACCGGGATCCCCTAACTTGGGCACAAACACTCAAGATGTTTTGACGAGTTCTGGCTCGATTTGGAATTAGATCCCACGAGACTGGCTCCTGGCATCCACGGATTGGACCAGCGCTCTCCCAAGTGTCGGAGGTGGCGAGGCACATTCAGACGGAGACCACGTGACATGTACCCCTGGATCTCGTCGAGTACACCTGACATTCCGAGACTTTGGCACAGTTGTCCTGAGATACGGACACCTACCCGAGACGTTTGCCTGGGAGTGGCCGATCAGGCCTGAGTTCTCACGGGATTTGGATCCGGTGTTCCGAGGTTTGGACTGCGGCCCCATGGGATTTGGCCCTGGATCTGGCTTCCAGGGCCTGAGGTCCGACGAGATGTCCTCAAGCACTGCTGAGAATTGGATTCAAGTCCCCCACGAATTGCCCGCGGAAGCCACTGAGGCATCCTGAGGTTTGACGAGATGGGGTTTGTTCTCCAAGGTTCGCACGAAAGCACTCAGGTTTGGAGCCTGGTTCGCACCGTCCGGACGTGAGCACTCAGGAGCATTGGATGAGTTCTGTCGCAAAGGTGATTGAGAGCTCAGGAGTTGGACACTGGGTCTCCCTGATGGTGACTGGGATCGACCGCGGTTTGGAGGAGTACTCCCGAGATTTGGACTGAGATATGCTGAAGTTGAACCCTCTGTCTAACAGAGAGGCCTTGGCCTGAGATCCCGAAGGATTGGAGTCAGCGCCTCCGACCGGAGATCACGGGAGGTTTGCCTGTGAATCTCCCTGAAAGGGCCCGAGAACCCTGAAGCTGGGGAGGACACCTCCCTAGATTTGGACTGAGATCAGCTGAGATTTGCCCCCTGATCTCACGGAAAGGGGCCGAGGTCTCAAGAGGTTTTGTGGAGCTCTGTCGACATTTGAACTTCGAAACGGCGCACGTGGCCACAGGTTGTAGAGGAACGGGCCAGAGCTCCAACGTCGTTGGGAGATCTCGAACGCGATGCCGACGGAGATCACGTGCCGTGTGTCCCTGGGTCTCGCTGACTTTTCCTGAGATCTCCGGTGATTCGAGCAGTTCTACCGAGATTTGGACGGCTATCTTGAGCCAAGCGACCTCCTTATCCTCCCCAAGGCCCGAGATCTCGTTCCCTTGGGGCCAGGTGTCCCCAGACGTGGGCTGGGATCCCATTTGATTTGCCCTTGCATCTGGCTGCCTGGCTCCGTGGTCTCCTGCGGTTTGGAGGCGCTCTTCCGAGATGCAGACTAAAACCACGAGAATTTTGCCCCCCGGTACTGCAGAAGGGGCCTGTGCTGCCATGACTTGCGGTTTGTTCCCCCCAAGATTTGGCCTGAAACCACGCGGGGTTGGAACCCGGGCCTTGATATCTGGACCTGAGCGCTCTGGAACTTCAGGACCCCTCCTGAAATTGGGATGGAAATCACGTGAGCATTGCCCCCTGGATCTCGAGGACTGGGTATGGGATCACGGCAGATTTGCATGAGCCGTCCCGAGGTTTGGACGGAGCTCCCCTGAAGTCAGGTGCTCTCTGTCCCACAGAGCTCCCCGAGATCCCAGGAGTTTTGAGTGAGTTCTTCCGAGGCTTGGACGGAGGAGACACCATATTTGATCCCGAATCTCCCTGACTGGGCCCGACAGTGCTCGAACATTGCATGTGGTCCCCTAGGTTTGGACTGAGAAGGGGCGAGCTTTGCCCTGCCGCTCACTGACTGCGCCCGAGGTCTCAAGATATTTGGATGAGTTCTGGGGAGGTCTGGACTACGATCCGGTGACCTCGGGCCCTGCCAGTGGCCGAACGGACCGGTGATTCCACCAGATTCGGAGATTCCTCGTGAGATTCGCCCTGAGAACAACGAGACAGGTGCCTCTCGATCTCTCTGATCATTCCTGACATCTCAGGACATTTCCATAGCTCTTCCGATATTTGGACGGATATGCCGACACGTGTTTCCAGGAACTCGCAGGCAGGGCCTGAGATCTCATGAGATGTGGGTCAGGGCCTCCAAAATTTAGACTGCGATCCCATGAGTTTAGTTGCTTGAGACCCCTGACTGGGGTGAGACCTCAGGGATTTGGTTTCGTGCTAATGACAATTGGATTTCAACCCCCTGGGGATTGCTTCTGGATCTCGCTAACTGGGCCAGAGGTCCCCCCGGAATTTGCATGTGTGTTCCCGTGTTACGCCTAAAGTCAGATGAACTTAGATGCTGTTTCTCACGCAACGGACAGTGGCCCCGCAAGATTTGAGTGCGTTCTTCCGAGCCTGGGGCTGTGATCACGTGACATATGTCCGTGAATCTCCCTGACGGGGCCAGGGGTTCTTGACATTTGAATGAGTTCTCCTGGACTTTGGCTGAGATCACCCGGATTCCATAACTTGGGCACAAACCACTAAAGAGATTTTGACGAGTTCCAGCTCGAATTGGAATCAGATCCCACGAGACTGGCTCCTGGCATTCACGGATTGGACCAGCGTTCTCACAAGTGTCGGAGGTGGCGAGCCTCATTCAGACGGAGACCACGTGACATGTGCCCCTCGATCTCGTCGAGTACACCTGACATTTCGAGGCTTTCGCACAGTTGTCCTGAGATTCGGACACCTACACGGAGACGTTTGCCTGGGAGTGTCCGACGGGTCCTGAGTTCTCACAGGATTTGGATCCGGTGTTCCGAGGTGTGGACTGCGGCCCCATGAGATTTGGCCCTGAATTTGGCTTCCTGGGCCTGTGGTCCCATGAGATGTCGACGAGCACTCCTGAGAATTGGTTTCAAGTCCCCTGCGAATTGCCCTCGGAAGCCACTGAGGGGTCCCGAGGTTTGACGAGATGGGGTTTGTTCTGCAAGGTTCGCACGAAAGCACTCAGGTTTGGAGCCTGGTTCGCACCGTCCGGACGTGAGGACTCAGGAGCATTGGGTGAGTTCTGCTGCAAAGGTGATTGAGAGCTCAGGAGTTGGGCCCTGGGTCGCCCTGATGGTGACCGGGGTCGACCGAGGTTTGGAGGCTTTCTCCCGAGATTTGGACTGAGATTTGATGAAGTTGAACCCTGTGTCTAACAGAGAGGCCTTGGCCTGAGATCCCGTGGGTTGGAGTCAGCGCCTCCGACTGGAGATCACGGGAGCTTTGCCTGTGAATCTCCCTGAAATTGTCCGAGAACCCTGAAGCTGGGGAGGAGACCTCCCGAGATTTGGACTGAGATCAGCTGAGATTCGCCCCCGGATCTCACCGAAAGGGGTCGAAGTCTCAAGATGGTTTGAGGAGCTCTGGCGACATTTTAAATCAGAAACGGTGCACGTAGCCACAGGTTGTAGTGGAACGCACCAGAGCTCCCACGAGGTTGGGAGATTGCAAACGCGATGTTGACGGAGATCATGTGCGTGTCTCCCTGGGTCTCGCTGAAGTTTCCTGAGACCTCAGGGCATTCGCGCAGTTCTACCGAGATTTGGACGACTATCCTGAGCCAAGCGACCTCCATATCCTCCACAAGGCCCGAGATCTTGTTCCATTGGGGCCAGGTGTCCCCAGACGTGTGCTGGGATCCCACTTGGTTTGTCTTTCCATCTCGCTGCCTGGCCCCGTTGTATCCTGCGGTTTGGAGGCGCTCTCCCGAGATGCAGACTAAAACCATGAGAGGTTTGCCCCCGGGTCTTGCAGAGGGGGCCTGTGCTGCCATGACTTGCTGTTTGTTCCCCCCAAGACTTGGCCTGAAACCACGCGGTTTCGGAACCGGGGCCTTGATGTCTTGACGTGAGCGCTCTGGATTTGCAGGGCCCCTCCTGAAATTGGGATGGCGATGATGTGAGCATTGCCCCCTGGAACTCGAGGACTGGGCATGGGATCACACCAGTTTTGCATGAGCCGTCCCGAGATTTGGATGGAGCTCCCCTGAAGTCAGACGCTCTTTGTCCCAGAGAGCTCCCCGAGAACCCAGGAGCATTGAGTGCGTTCCTCCGACGCATGGACTGAGGAGACGCCAGATTTGACCGCGAATCTCCCTGACTGGGCCCGACAGCACTCGAACATTGCATGTGGTCCCCTCGGTTTGGACTGAGAAGGGGCGAGCTATGCCCTGCAGCCCACGGACGGCGCCCGAGGTCTCAAGAGATTTGGATGAGTTCTGGGGAGGTCCGGACTACGATCCGGTGACCCCGGGCCCTGCGAGTGGCCGAACAGACGGGAGATTCCACCAGATTCGGAGATTCCGCACGAGATTCGCACTAAGATCAACGAGACAGGTGCCTCACCATCACTCTGATCTTTCCTGACATCTCAGGACATATCCATATCTCTTCCGAGATTTGGACGGATATGCCGAAACGTGTGTCTGGGAACTCGCATGCAGGGCTTGAGATCTCATGAGATGTGGGTCAGGGCCTCCAAAATTTAGACTGCGATCCCATGAGTTTAGCTGCTCGAGACCCCTGACTGGGGTGAGACCTCAGGGATTTGGCTCCGTTCTAATGACAATTGGATTTCAACACCCTGGGGATTGCTTCTGGATCTCGCTAACTGGGCCAGAGATCCCCGCGAGATTTGCCTGAGCATTCCCGCGTTTGACCTGAAGTCTGATGGACTTAGATGCTGTTTCTCACCCAGTGGCCGGTGGCCCCAGGAGACTTGAGTGCGTTCTTCCGAGGCTGGGGCTGTGATCACGTGACCTATGCCCGTGAATCTCCCTGACAGGGCCAGGGTTTGTTGACATTTGGATGGGTTCTCCTGGGCATCGGCCGAGATCACCCCGGAGTGGCACCGGGATCCCCTAACTTGGGCACAAACACTCAAGATGTTTTGACGAGTTCTGGCTCGATTTGGAATCAGATCCCACGAGACTGGCTCCTGGCATCCACGGATTGGACCAGCGCTCTCCCAAGTGTCGGAGGTGGCGAGGCACATTCAGACGGAGACCACGTGACATGTACCCCTGGATCTCGTCGAGTACACCTGACATTCCGAGACTTTGGCACAGTTGTCCTGAGATACGGACACCTACCCGAGACGTTTGCCTGGGAGTGGCCGATCAGGCCTGAGTTCTCACGGGATTTGGATCCGGTGTTCCGAGGTTTGGACTGCGGCCCCATGGGATTTGGCCCTGGATCTGGCTTCCAGGGCCTGAGGTCCGACGAGATGTCCACAAGCACTGCTGAGAATTGGATTCAAGTCCCCCGCGAATTGCCCGCGGAAGCCACTGAGGCATCCTGAGGTTTGACGAGATGGGGTTTGTTCTCCAAGGTTCGCACGAAAGCACGCAGGTTTGGAGCCTGGTTCGCACCGTCCGGACGTGAGCACTCAGGAGCATTGGATGAGTTCTGTCGCAAAGGTGATTGAGAGCTCAGGAGTTGGACACTGGGTCTCCCTGAGGGTGACCGGGGTCGACTGCGGTTTGGAGGAGTACTCCCGAGATTTGGACTGAGATATGCTGAAGTGGAACCCTCTGTCTAACAGAGAGGCCTTGGCCTGAGATCCCGAAGGATTGGAGTCAGCGCCTCCGACAGGAGATCACGGGAGGTTTGCCTGTGAATCTCCCTGAAAGGGCCCGAGAACCCTGAAGCTGGGGAGGACACCTCCCTAGATTTGGACTGAGATCAGCTGAGATTTGCCCCCTGATCTCACGGAAAGGGGCCGAGGTCTCAAGAGGTTTTGTGGAGCTCTGTCGACATTTGAACTTCGAAACGGCGCACGTGGCCACAGGTTGTAGAGGAACGGGCCAGAGCTCCAACGTCGTTGGGAGAACTCGAACGCGATGCCGACGGAGATCACGTGCCGTGTGTCCCTGGGTCTCGCTGACTTTTCCTGAGATCTCCGGGGATTCGCGCCGTTCTACCGAAATTTGGACGGCTATCTTGAGCCAAGCGACCTCCTTATCCTCCCCAAGGCCCGAGATCTCGTTCCCTTGGGGCCAGGTGTCCCCAGACGTGGGCTGGGATCCCATTTGATTTGCCCTTGCATCTGGCTGCCTGGCTCCGTGGTCTCCTGCGGTTTGGAGGCGCTCTTCCGAGATGCAGACTAAAACCACGAGAATTTTGCCCCCCGGTACTGCAGAAGGGGCCTGTGCTGCCATGACTTGCGGTTTGTTCCCCCCAAGATTTGGCCTGAAACCACGCGGGGTTGGAACCCGGGCCTTGATATCTGGACCTGAGCGCTCTGGAACTTCAGGAACCCTCCTGAAATTGGGATGGAAATCACGTGAGCATTGCCCCCTGGATCTCGAGGACTGGGTATGGGATCACGGCAGATTTGCATGAGCCGTCCCGAGGTTTGGACAGAGCTCCCCTGAAGTCAGGTGCTCTCTGTCCCACAGAGCTCCCCGAGATCCCAGGAGTTTTGAGTGAGTTCTTCCGAGGCTTGGACGGAGGAGACACCATATTTGATCCCGAATCTCCCTGACTGGGCCCGACAGTGCTCGAACATTGCATGTGGTCCCCTAGGTTTGGACTGAGAAGGGGCGAGCTTTGCCCTGCCGCTCACTGACTGCGCCCGAGGTCTCAAGAGATTTGGATGAGTTCTGGGGAGGTCTGGACTACGATCCGGTGACCTCGGGCCCTGCCAGTGGCCGAACGGACCGGAGATTCCACCAGATTCGGAGATTCCTCGTGAGATTCGCCCTGAGAACAACGAGACACGTGCCTCTCGATCTCTCTGATCATTCCTGACATCTCAGGACATTTCCATAGCTCTTCCGATATTTGGACGGATATGCCGACACGTGTTTCCAGGAACTCGCAGGCAGGGCCTGAGATCTCATGAGATGTGGGTCAGGGCCTCCAAAATTTAGACTGCGATCCCATGAGTTTAGTTGCTTGAGACCCCTGACTGGGGTGAGACCTCAGGGATTTGGTTTCGTGCTAATGACAATTGGATTTCAACCCCCTGGGGATTGCTTCTGGATCTCGCTAACTGGGCCAGAGGTCCCCCCGGAATTTGCGTGTGTGTTCCCGTGTTATGCCTAAAGTCAGATGAACTTAGATGCTGTTTCTCACGCAACGGACAGTGGCCCCGCAAGATTTGAGTGCGTTCTTCCGAGCCTGGGGCTGTGATCACGTGACATATGTCCGTGAATCCACCTGACGGGGCCAGGGGTTCTTGACATTTGAATGAGTTCTCCTGGACTTTGGCTGAGATCACCCGGATTCCATAACTTGGGCACAAACCACTAAAGAGATTTTGACGAGTTCCAGCTCGATTTGGAATCAGATCCCACGAGACTGGCTCCTGGCATTCACGGATTGGACCAGCGTTCTCACAAGTGTCGGAGGTGGCGAGCCTCATTCAGACGGAGACCACGTGACATGTGCCCCTCGATCTCGTCGAGTACACCTGACATTTCGAGGCTTTGGCACAGTTGTCCTGAGATTCGGACACCTACACGGAGACGTTTGCCTGGGAGTGTCCGACGGGTCCTGAGTTCTCACAGGATTTGGATCCGGTGTTCCGAGGTGTGGACTGCGGCCCCATGAGATTTGGCCCTGAATTTGGCTTCCTGGGCCTGTGGTCCCATGAGATGTCGACGAGCACTCCTGAGAATTGGATTCAAGTCCCCTGCGAATTGCCCTCGGAAGCCACTGAGGGGTCCCGAGGTTTGACGAGATGGGGTTTGTTCTCCAAGGTTCGCACGAAAGCACTCAGGTTTGGAGCCTGGTTCGCACCGTCCGGACGTGAGGACTCAGGAGCATTGGGTGAGTTCTGCTGCAAAGGTGTTTGAGAGCTCAGGAGTTGGGCCCTGGGTCGCCCTGATGGTGACCGGGGTCGACCGAGGTTTGGAGGCTTTCTCCCGAGATTTGGACTGAGATTTGATGAAGTTGAACCCTGTGTCTAACAGAGAGGCCTTGGCCTGAGATCCCGTGTGTTGGAGTCAGCGCCTCCGACTGGAGATCACGGGAGCTTTTCCTGTGAATCTCCCTGAAATTGTCCGAGAACCCTGAAGCTGGGGAGGAGACCTCCCGAGATTTGGACTGAGATCAGCTGAGATTCGCCCCCGGATCTCACCGAAAGGGGTCGAAATCTCAAGATGGTTTGAGGAGCTCTGGCGACATTTTAAATCAGAAACGGTGCACGTAGCCACAGGTTGTAGTGGAACGCACCAGAGCTCCCACGAGGTTGGGAGATTGCAAACGCGATGTTGACGGAGACCATGTGCGTGTCTCCCTGGGTCTCGCTGACGTTTCCTGAGACCTCAGGGCATTCGCGCAGTTCTACCGAGATTTGGACGAGTATCCTGAGCCAAGCGACCTCCATATCCTCCACAAGGCCCGAGATCTTGTTCCATTGGGGCCAGGTGTCCCCAGACGTGTGCTGGGATCCCACTTGGTTTGTCTTTCCATCTCGCTGCCTGGCCCCGTTGTATCCTGCGGTTTGGAGGCGCTCTCCCGAGATGCAGACTAAAACCATGAGAGGTTTGCCCCCGGGTCTTGCAGAGGGGGCCTGTGCTGCCATGACTTGCTGTTTGTTCCCCCCAAGACTTGGCCTGAAACCACGCGGTTTCGGAACCGGGGCCTTGATGTCTTGACGTGAGCGCTCTGGATTTGCAGGGCCCCTCCTGAAATTGGGATGGCGATGATGTGAGCATTGCCCCCTGGAACTCGAGGACTGGGCATGGGATCACACCAGTTTTGCATGAGCCGTCCCGAGATTTGGATGGAGCTCCCCTGAAGTCAGACGCTCTTTGTCCCAGAGAGCTCCCCGAGAACCCAGGAGCATTGAGTGCGTTCCTCCGACGCATGGACTGAGGAGACGCCAGATTTGACCGCGAATCTCCCTGACTGGGCCCGACAGCACTCGAAGATTGCATGTGGTCCCCTCGGTTTGGACTGAGAAGGGGCGAGCTATGCCCTGCAGCCCACTGACGGCGCCCGAGGTCTCAAGAGATTTGGATGAGTTCTGGGGAGGTCCGGACTACGATCCGGTGACCCCGGGCCCTGCGAGTGGCCGAACAGACGGGAGATTCCACCAGATTCGGAGATTCCGCACGAGATTCGCACTAAGATCAACGAGACAGGTGCCTCACCATCACTCTGATCTTTCCTGACATCTCAGGACATATCCATATCTCTTCCGAGATTTGGACGGATATGCCGAAACGTGTGTCTGGGAACTCGCATGCAGGGCTTGAGATCTCATGAGATGTGGGTCAGGGCCTCCAAAATTTAGACTGCGATCCCATGAGTTTAGCTGCTCGAGACCCCTGACTGGGGTGAGACCTCAGGGATTTGGCTCCGTTCTAATGACAATTGGATTTCAACACCCTGGGGATTGCTTCTGGATCTCGCTAACTGGGCCAGAGATCCCCGCGAGATTTGCCTGAGCATTCCCGCGTTTGACCTGAAGTCTGATGGACTTAGATGCTGTTTCTCACCCAGTGGCCGGTGGCCCCAGGAGACTTGAGTGCGTTCTTCCGAGGCTGGGGCTGTGATCACGTGACCTATGCCCGTGAATATCCCTGACAGGGCCAGAGTTTGTTGACACTTGGATGGGTTCTCCTGGGCCTCGGCCGAGATCACCCCGGAGTGGCACCTGGATCCCCTAACTTGGGCAAAATCACTCAAGATGTTTTGACGAGTTCTGGCTCGATTTGGAATCAGATCCCACGAGACTGGCTCCTGGCATCCACGGATTGGACCAGCGCTCTCCCAAGTGTCGGAGGTGGCGAGGCACATTCAGACGGAGACCACGTGACATGTACCCCTGGATCTCGTCGAGTACACCTGACATTCCGAGACTTTGGCACAGTTGTCCTGAGATACGGACACCTACCCGAGACGTTTGCCTGGGAGTGGCCGATCAGGCCTGAGTTCTCACGGGATTTGGATCCGGTGTTCCGAGGTTTGGACTGCGGCCCCATGGGATTTGGCCCTGGATCTGACTTCCAGGGCCTGAGGTCCGACGAGATGTCCTCAAGCACTGCTGAGAATTGGATTCAAGTCCCCCGCGAATTGCCCGCGGAAGCCACTGAGGCATCCTGAGGTTTGACGAGATGGGGTTTGTTCTCCAAGGTTCGCAAGAAAGCACTCAGGTTTGGAGCCTGGTTCGCACCGTCCGGACATGAGCACTCAGGAGCATTGGATGAGTTCTGCCGCAAAGGTGATTTAGAGCTCAGGAGTTGGATACTGGGTCTCCCTGAGGGTGACCGGGGTCGACTGCGGTTTGGAGGAGTACTCCCGAGATTTGGACTGAGATATGCTGAAGTTGAAACCTCTGTCTAACAGAGAGGCCTTGGCCTGAGATCCCGAAGGATTGGAGTCAGCGCCTCCGACAGGAGATCACGGGAGGTTTGCCTGTGAATCTCCCTGAAAGGGCCCGAGAACCCTGAAGCTGGGGAGGACACCTCCCGAGATTTGGACTGAGAGCAGCTGAGATTCGCCCCCGGATCTCACGGAAAGGGGCCGACGTCTCAAGAGGGTTTGTGGAGCTCTGTCGACATTTGAACTCAGAAACGGCGCACGTGGCCACAGGTTTTAGAGGAACGGGCCAGAGCTCCAACGTCGTTGGGAGATCTCGAACGCGATGCCGACGGAGATCACGTGCCTTGTGTCCCTGGGTCTCGCTGACTTTTCCTGAGATCTCCGGGGATTCGCGCAGTTCTACCGAGATTTGGACGGCTATCTTGAGCCAAGCGACCTCCTTATCCTCCCCAAGGCCGAGATCTCGTTCCCTTGGGGCCAGATGTCCCCAGACGTGGGCTGGGATCCCATTTGATTTGCCCTTCCATCTGGCTGCCTGGCTCCGTGGTCTCCTGCGGTTTGGAGGCGCTCTTCCGAGATGCAGACTAAAACCACGAGAATTTTGCCCCCCGGTACTGCAGAGGGGGCCTGTGCTGGCATGACTTGCGGTTTGTTCCCCCCAAGATTTGGCCTGAAACCACGTGGGGTTGGAACGCGGGCCTTGATATCCGGACATGAGCGCTCTGGAACTTCAGGAACCCTCCTGAAATTGGGATGGAAATCACGTGAGCATTGCCCCCTGGATCTCGAGGACTGGGTATGGGATCACGGCAGATTTGCATGAGCCGTCCCGAGGTTTGGACAGAGCTCCCCTGAAGTCAGGTGCTCTCTGTCCCACAGAGCTCCCCGAGATCCCAGGAGTTTTGAGTGAGTTCTTCCGAGGCTTGGACGGAGGAGACACCATATTTGATCCCGAATCTCCCTGACTGGGCCCGACAGTGCTCGAACATTGCATGTGGTCCCCTAGGTTTGGACTGAGAAGGGGCGAGCTTTGCCCTGCCGCTCACTGACTGCGCCCGAGGTCTCAAGAGATTTGGATGAGTTCTGGGGAGGTCTGGACTACGATCCGGTGACCTCGGGCCCTGCCAGTGGCCGAACGGACCGGAGATTCCACCAGATTCGGAGATTCCTCGTGAGATTCGCCCTGAGAACAACGAGACACGTGCCTCTCGATCTCTCTGATCATTCCTGACATCTCAGGACATTTCCATAGCTCTTCCGATATTTGGACGGATATGCCGACACGTGTTTCCAGGAACTCGCAGGCAGGGCCTGAGATCTCATGAGATGTGGGTCAGGGCCTCCAAAATTTAGACTGCGATCCCATGAGTTTAGTTGCTTGAGACCCCTGACTGGGGTGAGACCTCAGGGATTTGGTTTCGTGCTAATGACAATTGGATTTCAACCCCCTGGGGATTGCTTCTGGATCTCGCTAACTGGGCCAGAGGTCCCCCCGGAATTTGCGTGTGTGTTCCCGTGTTATGCCTAAAGTCAGATGAACTTAGATGCTGTTTCTCACGCAACGGACAGTGGCCCCGCAAGATTTGAGTGCGTTCTTCCGAGCCTGGGGCTGTGATCACGTGACATATGTCCGTGAATCCACCTGACGGGGCCAGGGGTTCTTGACATTTGAATGAGTTCTCCTGGACTTTGGCTGAGATCACCCGGATTCCATAACTTGGGCACAAACCACTAAAGAGATTTTGACGAGTTCCAGCTCGATTTGGAATCAGATCCCACGAGACTGGCTCCTGGCATTCACGGATTGGACCAGCGTTCTCACAAGTGTCGGAGGTGGCGAGCCTCATTCAGACGGAGACCACGTGACATGTGCCCCTCGATCTCGTCGAGTACACCTGACATTTCGAGGCTTTGGCACAGTTGTCCTGAGATTCGGACACCTACACGGAGACGTTTGCCTGGGAGTGTCCGACGGGTCCTGAGTTCTCACAGGATTTGGATCCGGTGTTCCGAGGTGTGGACTGCGGCCCCATGAGATTTGGCCCTGAATTTGGCTTCCTGGGCCTGTGGTCCCATGAGATGTCGACGAGCACTCCTGAGAATTGGATTCAAGTCCCCTGCGAATTGCCCTCGGAAGCCACTGAGGGGTCCCGAGGTTTGACGAGATGGGGTTTGTTCTCCAAGGTTCGCACGAAAGCACTCAGGTTTGGAGCCTGGTTCGCACCGTCCGGACGTGAGGACTCAGGAGCATTGGGTGAGTTCTGCTGCAAAGGTGTTTGAGAGCTCAGGAGTTGGGCCCTGGGTCGCCCTGATGGTGACCGGGGTCGACCGAGGTTTGGAGGCTTTCTCCCGAGATTTGGACTGAGATTTGATGAAGTTGAACCCTGTGTCTAACAGAGAGGCCTTGGCCTGAGATCCCGTGTGTTGGAGTCAGCGCCTCCGACTGGAGATCACGGGAGCTTTTCCTGTGAATCTCCCTGAAATTGTCCGAGAACCCTGAAGCTGGGGAGGAGACCTCCCGAGATTTGGACTGAGATCAGCTGAGATTCGCCCCCGGATCTCACCGAAAGGGGTCGAAATCTCAAGATGGTTTGAGGAGCTCTGGCGACATTTTAAATCAGAAACGGTGCACGTAGCCACAGGTTGTAGTGGAACGCACCAGAGCTCCCACGAGGTTGGGAGATTGCAAACGCGATGTTGACGGAGACCATGTGCGTGTCTCCCTGGGTCTCGCTGACGTTTCCTGAGACCTCAGGGCATTCGCGCAGTTCTACCGAGATTTGGACGAGTATCCTGAGCCAAGCGACCTCCATATCCTCCACAGGGCCCGAGATCTTGTTCCATTGGGGCCAGGTGTCCCCAGACGTGTGCTGGGATCCCACTTGGTTTGTCTTTCCATCTCGCTGCCTGGCCCCGTTGTATCCTGCGGTTTGGAGGCGCTCTCCCGAGATGCAGACTAAAACCATGAGAGGTTTGCCCCCGGGTCTTGCAGAGGGGGCCTGTGCTGCCATGACTTGCTGTTTGTTCCCCCCAAGACTTGGCCTGAAACCACGCGGTTTCGGAACCGGGGCCTTGATGTCTTGACGTGAGCGCTCTGGATTTGCAGGGCCCCTCCTGAAATTGGGATGGCGATGATGTGAGCATTGCCCCCTGGAACTCGAGGACTGGGCATGGGATCACACCAGTTTTGCATGAGCCGTCCCGAGATTTGGATGGAGCTCCCCTGAAGTCAGACGCTCTTTGTCCCAGAGAGCTCCCCGAGAACCCAGGAGCATTGAGTGCGTTCCTCCGACGCATGGACTGAGGAGACGCCAGATTTGACCGCGAATCTCCCTGACTGGGCCCGACAGCACTCGAAGATTGCATGTGGTCCCCTCGGTTTGGACTGAGAAGGGGCGAGCTATGCCCTGCAGCCCACTGACGGCGCCCGAGGTCTCAAGAGATTTGGATGAGTTCTGGGGAGGTCCGGACTACGATCCGGTGACCCCGGGCCCTGCGAGTGGCCGAACAGACGGGAGATTCCACCAGATTCGGAGATTCCGCACGAGATTCGCACTAAGATCAACGAGACAGGTGCCTCACCATCACTCTGATCTTTCCTGACATCTCAGGACATATCCATATCTCTTCCGAGATTTGGACGGATATGCCGAAACGTGTGTCTGGGAACTCGCATGCAGGGCTTGAGATCTCATGAGATGTGGGTCAGGGCCTCCAAAATTTAGACTGCGATCCCATGAGTTTAGCTGCTCGAGACCCCTGACTGGGGTGAGACCTCAGGGATTTGGCTCCGTTCTAATGACAATTGGATTTCAACACCCTGGGGATTGCTTCTGGATCTCGCTAACTGGGCCAGAGATCCCCGCGAGATTTGCCTGAGCATTCCCGCGTTTGACCTGAAGTCTGATGGACTTAGATGCTGTTTCTCACCCAGTGGCCGGTGGCCCCAGGAGACTTGAGTGCGTTCTTCCGAGGCTGGGGCTGTGATCACGTGACCTATGCCCGTGAATATCCCTGACAGGGCCAGAGTTTGTTGACACTTGGATGGGTTCTCCTGGGCCTCGGCCGAGATCACCCCGGAGTGGCACCTGGATCCCCTAACTTGGGCAAAATCACTCAAGATGTTTTGACGAGTTCTGGCTCGATTTGGAATCAGATCCCACGAGACTGGCTCCTGGCATCCACGGATTGGACCAGCGCTCTCCCAAGTGTCGGAGGTGGCGAGGCACATTCAGACGGAGACCACGTGACATGTACCCCTGGATCTCGTCGAGTACACCTGACATTCCGAGACTTTGGCACAGTTGTCCTGAGATACGGACACCTACCCGAGACGTTTGCCTGGGAGTGGCCGATCAGGCCTGAGTTCTCACGGGATTTGGATCCGGTGTTCCGAGGTTTGGACTGCGGCCCCATGGGATTTGGCCCTGGATCTGACTTCCAGGGCCTGAGGTCCGACGAGATGTCCTCAAGCACTGCTGAGAATTGGATTCAAGTCCCCCGCGAATTGCCCGCGGAAGCCACTGAGGCATCCTGAGGTTTGACGAGATGGGGTTTGTTCTCCAAGGTTCGCAAGAAAGCACTCAGGTTT
The DNA here is from genome assembly GCF_029215605.1 of Mirounga angustirostris. Classification (NCBI taxonomy): domain Eukaryota; kingdom Metazoa; phylum Chordata; class Mammalia; order Carnivora; family Phocidae; genus Mirounga; species Mirounga angustirostris. The sequence goes on along the minus strand of NW_026991736.1, from coordinate 329,550 downwards.
GGAGCCTGGTTCGCACCGTCCGGACATGAGCACTCAGGAGCATTGGATGAGTTCTGCCGCAAAGGTGATTTAGAGCTCAGGAGTTGGATACTGGGTCTCCCTGAGGGTGACCGGGGTCGACTGCGGTTTGGAGGAGTACTCCCGAGATTTGGACTGAGATATGCTGAAGTTGAAACCTCTGTCTAACAGAGAGGCCTTGGCCTGAGATCCCGAAGGATTGGAGTCAGCGCCTCCGACAGGAGATCACGGGAGGTTTGCCTGTGAATCTCCCTGAAAGGGCCCGAGAACCCTGATGCTGGGGAGGACACCTCCCGAGATTTGGACTGAGAGCAGCTGAGATTCGCCCCCGGATCTCACGGAAAGGGGCCGACGTCTCAAGAGGGTTTGTGGAGCTCTGTCGACATTTGAACTCAGAAACGGCGCACGTGGCCACAGGTTTTAGAGGAACGGGCCAGAGCTCCAACGTCGTTGGGAGATCTCGAACGCGATGCCGACGGAGATCACGTGCCTTGTGTCCCTGGGTCTCGCTGACTTTTCCTGAGATCTCCGGGGATTCGCGCAGTTCTACCGAGATTTGGACGGCTATCTTGAGCCAAGCGACCTCCTTATCCTCCCCAAGGCCGAGATCTCGTTCCCTTGGGGCCAGATGTCCCCAGACGTGGGCTGGGATCCCATTTGATTTGCCCTTCCATCTGGCTGCCTGGCTCCGTGGTCTCCTGCGGTTTGGAGGCGCTCTTCCGAGATGCAGACTAAAACCACGAGAATTTTGCCCCCCGGTACTGCAGAGGGGGCCTGTGCTGGCATGACTTGCGGTTTGTTCCCCCCAAGATTTGGCCTGAAACCACGTGGGGTTGGAACGCGGGCCTTGATATCCGGACATGAGCGCTCTGGAACTTCAGGGCCCCTCCTGAAATTGGGATGGAAATCACGTGATCATTGCCCCCTGGATCTCGAGGACTGGGAATGGGATCACGGCAGATTTGCATGAGCCGTCCCGATATTTGGACGGAGCTCCCCTGAAGTCAGGTGCTCTCTGTCCCACAGAGCTCCCCGAGATCCCAGGAGTTTTGAGTGAGTTCTTCCGAGGCTTGGACGGAGGAGACACCATATTTGATCCCGAATCTCCCTGACTGGGCCCGACAGTGCTCGAACATTGCATGTGGTCCCCTAGGTTTGGACTGAGAAGGGGCGAGCTTTGCCCTGCCGCTCACTGACTGCGCCCGAGGTCTCAAGAGATTTGGATGAGTTCTGGGGAGGTCTGGACTACGATCTGGTGACCTCGGGCCCTGCCAGTGGCCGAACGGACCGGAGATTCCACCAGATTCGGAGATTCCTCGTGAGATTCGCCCTGAGAACAACGAGACAGGTGCCTCTCGATCTCTCTGATCATTCCTGACATCTCAGGACATTTCCATAGCTCTTCCGATATTTGGACGGATATGCCGACACGTGTTTCCAGGAACTCGCAGGCAGGGCCTGAGATCTCATGAGATGTGGGTCAGGGCCTCCAAAATTTAGACTGCGATCCCATGAGTTTAGTTGCTTGAGACCCCTGACTGGGGTGAGACCTCAGGGATTTGGTTTCGTGCTAATGACAATTGGATTTCAACCCCCTGGGGATTGCTTCTGGATCTCGCTAACTGGGCCAGAGGTCCCCCCGGAATTTGCGTGTGTGTTCCTGTGTTACGCCTAAAGTCAGATGAACTTAGATGCTGTTTCTCACGCAACGGACAGTGGCCCCGCAAGATTTGAGTGCGTTCTTCCGAGCCTGGGGCTGTGATCACGTGACATATGTCCGTGAATCTCCCTGACGGGGCCAGGGGTTCTTGACATTTGAATGATTTCTCCTGGACTTTGGCTGAGATCACCCGGATTCCATAACTTGGGCACAAACCACTAAAGAGATTTTGACGAGTTCCAGCTCGATTTGGAATCAGATCCCACGAGACTGGCTCCTGGCATTCACGGATTGGACCAGCGTTCTCACAAGTGTCGGAGGTGGCGAGCCTCATTCAGACGGACACCACGTGACATGTGCCCCTCGATCTCGTCGAGTACACCTGACATTTCGAGGCTTTGGCACAGTTGTCCTGAGATTCGGACACCTACACGGAGACGTTTGCCTGGGAGTGTCCGACGGGTCCTGAGTTCTCACAGGATTTGGATCCGGTGTTCCGAGGTGTGGACTGCGGCCCCATGAGATTTGGCCCTGAATTTGACTTCCTGGGCCTGTGGTCCCATGAGATGTCGACGAGCACTCCTGAGAATTGGATTCAAGTCCCCTGCGAATTGCCCTCGGAAGCCACTGAGGGGTCCCGAGGTTTGACGAGATGGGGTTTGTTCTCCAAGGTTCGCACGAAAGCACTCAGGTTTGGAGCCTGGTTCGCACCGTCCGGACGTGAGGACTCAGGAGCATTGGGTGAGTTCTGCTGCAAAGGTGATTGAGAGCTCAGGAGTTGGGCCCTGGGTCGCCCTGATGGTGACTGGGGTCGACCGAGGTTTGGAGGCTTTCTCCCGAGATTTGGACTGAGATTTGATGAAGTTGAACCCTGTGTCTAACAGAGAGGCCTTGGCCTGAGATCCCGTGGGTTGGAGTCAGCGCCTCCGACTGGAGATCACGGGAGCTTTGCCTGTGAATCTCCCTGAAATTGTCCGAGAACCCTGAAGCTGGGGAGGAGACCTCCCGAGATTTGGACTGAGATCAGCTGAGATTCGCCCCCGGATCTCACCGAAAGGGGTCGAAGGCTCAAGATGGTTTGAGGAGCTCTGGCGACATTTTAAATCAGAAACGGTGCACGTAGCCACAGGTTGTAGTGGAACGCACCAGAGCTCCCACGAGGTTGGGAGATTTCAAACGCGATGTCGACGGAGATCATGTGCGTGTCTCCCTGGGTCTCGCTGACGTTTCCTGAGACCTCAGGGCATTCGCGCAGTTCTACCGAGATTTGGACGACTACCCTGAGCCAAGCGACCTCCATATCCTCCACAAGGCCCGAGATCTTGTTCCATTGGGGCCAGGTGTCCCCAGACGTGTGCTGGGATCCCACTTGGTTTGTCTTTCCATCTCGCTGCCTGGCCCCGTTGTATCCTGCGGTTTGGAGGCGCTCTCCCGAGATGCAGACTAAAACCATGAGAGGTTTGCCCCCGGGTCTTGCAGAGGGGGCCTGTGCTGCCATGACTTGCTGTTTGTTCCCCCCAAGACATGGCCTGAAACCACGCGGTTTCGGAACTGGGGCCTTGATGTCTTGACGAGAGCGCTCTGGATTTGCAGGGCCCCTCCTGAAATTGGGATGGCGATGATGTGAGCATTGCCCCCTGGAACTCGAGGACTGGGCATGGGATCACACCAGTTTTGCATGAGCCGTCCCGAGATTTGGATGGAGCTCCCCTGAAGTCAGACGCTCTTTGTCCCAGAGAGCTCCCCGAGAACCCAGGAGCATTGAGTGCGTTCCTCCGACGCATGGACTGAGGAGACGCCAGATTTGACCGCGAATCTCCCTGACTGGGCCCGACAGCACTCGAACATTGCATGTGGTCCCCTCGGTTTGGACTGAGAAGGGGCGAGCTATGCCCTGCAGCTCACTGACGGCGCCCGAGGTCTCAAGAGATTTGGATGAGTGCTGGGGAGGTCCGGACTACGATCCGGTGACCCCGGGCCCTGCGAGTGGCCGAACAGACGGGAGATTCCACCAGATTCGGAGATTCCTCACGAGATTCGCACTAAGATCAACGAGACAGGTGCCTCACCATCACTCTGATCTTTCCTGACATCTCAGGACATATCCATATCTCTTCCGAGATTTGGACGGATATGCCGAAACGTGTGTCTGGGAACTCGCATGCAGGGCTTGAGATCTCATGAGATGTGGGTCAGGGCCTCCAAAATTTAGACTGCGATCCCATGAGTTTAGCTGCTCGAGACCCCTGACTGGGGTGAGACCTCAGGGATTTGGCTCCGTTCTAATGACAATTGGATTTCAACCCCCTGGGGATTGCTTCTGGATCTCGCTAACTGGGCCAGAGATCCCCGCGAGATTTGCCTGAGCATTCCCGCGTTTGACCTGAAGTCTGATGGACTTAGATGCTGTTTCTCACCCAGTGGCCGGTGGCCTCAGGAGACTTGAGTGCGTTCTTCCGAGGCTGGGGCTGTGATCACGTGACCTATGCCCGTGAATCTCCCTGACAGGGCCAGGGGTTGTTGACACTTGGATGGGTTCTCCAGGGCATCGGCCGAGATCACCCCGGAGTGGCACCGGGATCCCCTAACTTGGGCACAAACACTCAAGATGTTTTGACGAGTTCTGGCTCGATTTGGAATTAGATCCCACGAGACTGGCTCCTGGCATCCACGGATTGGACCAGCGCTCTCCCAAGTGTCGGAGGTGGCGAGGCACATTCAGACGGAGACCACGTGACATGTACCCCTGGATCTCGTCGAGTACACCTGACATTCCGAGACTTTGGCACAGTTGTCCTGAGATACGGACACCTACCCGAGACGTTTGCCTGGGAGTGGCCGATCAGGCCTGAGTTCTCACGGGATTTGGATCCGGTGTTCCGAGGTTTGGACTGCGGCCCCATGGGATTTGGCCCTGGATCTGGCTTCCAGGGCCTGAGGTCCGACGAGATGTCCTCAAGCACTGCTGAGAATTGGATTCAAGTCCCCCACGAATTGCCCGCGGAAGCCACTGAGGCATCCTGAGGTTTGACGAGATGGGGTTTGTTCTCCAAGGTTCGCACGAAAGCACTCAGGTTTGGAGCCTGGTTCGCACCGTCCGGACGTGAGCACTCAGGAGCATTGGATGAGTTCTGTCGCAAAGGTGATTGAGAGCTCAGGAGTTGGACACTGGGTCTCCCTGATGGTGACTGGGATCGACCGCGGTTTGGAGGAGTACTCCCGAGATTTGGACTGAGATATGCTGAAGTTGAACCCTCTGTCTAACAGAGAGGCCTTGGCCTGAGATCCCGAAGGATTGGAGTCAGCGCCTCCGACCGGAGATCACGGGAGGTTTGCCTGTGAATCTCCCTGAAAGGGCCCGAGAACCCTGAAGCTGGGGAGGACACCTCCCTAGATTTGGACTGAGATCAGCTGAGATTTGCCCCCTGATCTCACGGAAAGGGGCCGAGGTCTCAAGAGGTTTTGTGGAGCTCTGTCGACATTTGAACTTCGAAACAGCGCACGTGGCCACAGGTTGTAGAGGAACGGGCCAGAGCTCCAACGTCGTTGGGAGATCTCGAACGCGATGCCGACGGAGATCACGTGCCGTGTGTCCCTGGGTCTCGCTGACTTTTCCTGAGATCTCCGGGGATTCGAGCAGTTCTACCGAGATTTGGACGGCTATCTTGAGCCAAGCGACCTCCTTATCCTCCCCAAGGCCCGAGATCTCGTTCCCTTGGGGCCAGGTGTCCCCAGACGTGGGCTGGGATCCCATTTGATTTGCCCTTGCATCTGGCTGCCTGGCTCCGTGGTCTCCTGCGGTTTGGAGGCGCTCTTCCGAGATGCAGACTAAAACCACGAGAATTTTGCCCCCCGGTACTGCAGAAGGGGCCTGTGCTGCCATGACTTGCGGTTTGTTCCCCCCAAGATTTGGCCTGAAACCACGCGGGGTTGGAACCCGGGCCTTGATATCTGGACCTGAGCGCTCTGGAACTTCAGGACCCCTCCTGAAATTGGGATGGAAATCACGTGAGCATTGCCCCCTGGATCTCGAGGACTGGGTATGGGATCACGGCAGATTTGCATGAGCCGTCCCGAGGTTTGGACGGAGCTCCCCTGAAGTCAGGTGCTCTCTGTCCCACAGAGCTCCCCGAGATCCCAGGAGTTTTGAGTGAGTTCTTCCGAGGCTTGGACGGAGGAGACACCATATTTGATCCCGAATCTCCCTGACTGGGCCCGACAGTGCTCGAACATTGCATGTGGTCCCCTAGGTTTGGACTGAGAAGGGGCGAGCTTTGCCCTGCCGCTCACTGACTGCGCCCGAGGTCTCAAGAGATTTGGATGAGTTCTGGGGAGGTCTGGACTACGATCCGGTGACCTCGGGCCCTGCCAGTGGCCGAACGGACCGGTGATTCCACCAGATTCGGAGATTCCTCGTGAGATTCGCCCTGAGAACAACGAGACAGGTGCCTCTCGATCTCTCTGATCATTCCTGACATCTCAGGACATTTCCATAGCTCTTCCGATATTTGGACGGATATGCCGACACGTGTTTCCAGGAACTCGCAGGCAGGGCCTGAGATCTCATGAGATGTGGGTCAGGGCCTCCAAAATTTAGACTGCGATCCCATGAGTTTAGTTGCTTGAGACCCCTGACTGGGGTGAGACCTCAGGGATTTGGTTTCGTGCTAATGACAATTGGATTTCAACCCCCTGGGGATTGCTTCTGGATCTCGCTAACTGGGCCAGAGGTCCCCCCGGAATTTGCATGTGTGTTCCCGTGTTACGCCTAAAGTCAGATGAACTTAGATGCTGTTTCTCACGCAACGGACAGTGGCCCCGCAAGATTTGAGTGCGTTCTTCCGAGCCTGGGGCTGTGATCACGTGACATATGTCCGTGAATCTCCCTGACGGGGCCAGGGGTTCTTGACATTTGAATGAGTTCTCCTGGACTTTGGCTGAGATCACCCGGATTCCATAACTTGGGCACAAACCACTAAAGAGATTTTGACGAGTTCCAGCTCGAATTGGAATCAGATCCCACGAGACTGGCTCCTGGCATTCACGGATTGGACCAGCGTTCTCACAAGTGTCGGAGGTGGCGAGCCTCATTCAGACGGAGACCACGTGACATGTGCCCCTCGATCTCGTCGAGTACACCTGACATTTCGAGGCTTTCGCACAGTTGTCCTGAGATTCGGACACCTACACGGAGACGTTTGCCTGGGAGTGTCCGACGGGTCCTGAGTTCTCACAGGATTTGGATCCGGTGTTCCGAGGTGTGGACTGCGGCCCCATGAGATTTGGCCCTGAATTTGGCTTCCTGGGCCTGTGGTCCCATGAGATGTCGACGAGCACTCCTGAGAATTGGTTTCAAGTCCCCTGCGAATTGCCCTCGGAAGACACTGAGGGGTCCCGAGGTTTGACGAGATGGGGTTTGTTCTGCAAGGTTCGCACGAAAGCACTCAGGTTTGGAGCCTGGTTCGCACCGTCCGGACGTGAGGACTCAGGAGCATTGGGTGAGTTCTGCTGCAAAGGTGATTGAGAGCTCAGGAGTTGGGCCCTGGGTCGCCCTGATGGTGACCGGGGTCGACCGAGGTTTGGAGGCTTTCTCCCGAGATTTGGACTGAGATTTGATGAAGTTGAACCCTGTGTCTAACAGAGAGGCCTTGGCCTGAGATCCCGTGGGTTGGAGTCAGCGCCTCCGACTGGAGATCACGGGAGCTTTGCCTGTGAATCTCCCTGAAATTGTCCGAGAACCCTGAAGCTGGGGAGGAGACCTCCCGAGATTTGGACTGAGATCAGCTGAGATTCGCCCCCGGATCTCACCGAAAGGGGTCGAAGTCTCAAGATGGTTTGAGGAGCTCTGGCGACATTTTAAATCAGAAACGGTGCACGTAGCCACAGGTTGTAGTGGAACGCACCAGAGCTCCCACGAGGTTGGGAGATTGCAAACGCGATGTTGACGGAGATCATGTGCGTGTCTCCCTGGGTCTCGCTGAAGTTTCCTGAGACCTCAGGGCATTCGCGCAGTTCTACCGAGATTTGGACGACTATCCTGAGCCAAGCGACCTCCATATCCTCCACAAGGCCCGAGATCTTGTTCCATTGGGGCCAGGTGTCCCCAGACGTGTGCTGGGATCCCACTTGGTTTGTCTTTCCATCTCGCTGCCTGGCCCCGTTGTATCCTGCGGTTTGGAGGCGCTCTCCCGAGATGCAGACTAAAACCATGAGAGGTTTGCCCCCGGGTCTTGCAGAGGGGGCCTGTGCTGCCATGACTTGCTGTTTGTTCCCCCCAAGACTTGGCCTGAAACCACGCGGTTTCGGAACCGGGGCCTTGATGTCTTGACGTGAGCGCTCTGGATTTGCAGGGCCCCTCCTGAAATTGGGATGGCGATGATGTGAGCATTGCCCCCTGGAACTCGAGGACTGGGCATGGGATCACACCAGTTTTGCATGAGCCGTCCCGAGATTTGGATGGAGCTCCCCTGAAGTCAGACGCTCTTTGTCCCAGAGAGCTCCCCGAGAACCCAGGAGCATTGAGTGCGTTCCTCCGACGCATGGACTGAGGAGACGCCAGATTTGACCGTGAATCTCCGTGACTGGGCCCGACAGCACTCGAACATTGCATGTGGTCCCCTCGGTTTGGACTGAGAAGGGGCGAGCTATGCCCTGCAGCCCACTGACGGCGCCCGAGGTCTCAAGAGATTTGGATGAGTTCTGGGGAGGTCCGGACTACGATCCGGTGACCCCGGGCCCTGCGAGTGGCCGAACAGACGGGAGATTCCACCAGATTCGGAGATTCCGCACGAGATTCGCACTAAGATCAACGAGACAGGTGCCTCACCATCACTCTGATCTTTCCTGACATCTCAGGACATATCCATATCTCTTCCGAGATTTGGACGGATATGCCGAAACGTGTGTCTGGGAACTCGCATGCAGGGCTTGAGATCTCATGAGATGTGGGTCAGGGCCTCCAAAATTTAGACTGCGATCCCATGAGTTTAGCTGCTCGAGACCCCTGACTGGGGTGAGACCTCAGGGATTTGGCTCCGTTCTAATGACAATTGGATTTCAACACCCTGGGGATTGCTTCTGGATCTCGCTAACTGGGCCAGAGATCCCCGCGAGATTTGCCTGAGCATTCCCGCGTTTGACCTGAAGTCTGATGGACTTAGATGCTGTTTCTCACCCAGTGGCCGGTGGCCCCAGGAGACTTGAGTGCGTTCTTCCGAGGCTGGGGCTGTGATCACGTGACCTATGCCCGTGAATCTCCCTGACAGGGCCAGGGTTTGTTGACATTTGGATGGGTTCTCCTGGGCATCGGCCGAGATCACCCCGGAGTGGCACCGGGATCCCCTAACTTGGGCACAAACACTCAAGATGTTTTGACGAGTTCTGGCTCGATTTGGAATCAGATCCCACGAGACTGGCTCCTGGCATCCACGGATTGGACCAGCGCTCTCCCAAGTGTCGGAGGTGGCGAGGCACATTCAGACGGAGACCACGTGACATGTACCCCTGGATCTCATCGAGTACACCTGACATTCCGAGACTTTGGCACAGTTGTCCTGAGATACGGACACCTACCCGAGACGTTTGCCTGGGAGTGGCCGATCAGGCCTGAGTTCTCACGGGATTTGGATCCGGTGTTCCGAGGTTTGGACTGCGGCCCCATGGGATTTGGCCCTGGATCTGGCTTCCAGGGCCTGAGGTCCGACGAGATGTCCACAAGCACTGCTGAGAATTGGATTCAAGTCCCCCGCGAATTGCCCGCGGAAGCCACTGAGGCATCCTGAGGTTTGACGAGATGGGGTTTGTTCTCCAAGGTTCGCACGAAAGCACGCAGGTTTGGAGCCTGGTTCGCACCGTCCGGACGTGAGCACTCAGGAGCATTGGATGAGTTCTGTCGCAAAGGTGATTGAGAGCTCAGGAGTTGGACACTGGGTCTCCCTGAGGGTGACCGGGGTCGACTGCGGTTTGGAGGAGTACTCCCGAGATTTGGACTGAGATATGCTGAAGTGGAACCCTCTGTCTAACAGAGAGGCCTTGGCCTGAGATCCCGAAGGATTGGAGTCAGCGCCTCCGACAGGAGATCACGGGAGGTTTGCCTGTGAATCTCCCTGAAAGGGCCCGAGAACCCTGAAGCTGGGGAGGACACCTCCCTAGATTTGGACTGAGATCAGCTGAGATTTGCCCCCTGATCTCACGGAAAGGGGCCGAGGTCTCAAGAGGTTTTGTGGAGCTCTGTCGACATTTGAACTTCGAAACGGCGCACGTGGCCACAGGTTGTAGAGGAACGGGCCAGAGCTCCAACGTCGTTGGGAGAACTCGAACGCGATGCCGACGGAGATCACGTGCCGTGTGTCCCTGGGTCTCGCTGACTTTTCCTGAGATCTCCGGGGATTCGCGCAGTTCTACCGAAATTTGGACGGCTATCTTGAGCCAAGCGACCTCCTTATCCTCCCCAAGGCCCGAGATCTCGTTCCCTTGGGGCCAGGTGTCCCCAGACGTGGGCTGGGATCCCATTTGATTTGCCCTTGCATCTGGCTGCCTGGCTCCGTGGTCTCCTGCGGTTTGGAGGCGCTCTTCCGAGATGCAGACTAAAACCACGAGAATTTTGCCCCCCGGTACTGCAGAAGGGGCCTGTGCTGCCATGACTTGCGGTTTGTTCCCCCCAAGATTTGGCCTGAAACCACGCGGGGTTGGAACCCGGGCCTTGATATCTGGACCTGAGCGCTCTGGAACTTCAGGAACCCTCCTGAAATTGGGATGGAAATCACGTGAGCATTGCCCCCTGGATCTCGAGGACTGGGTATGGGATCACGGCAGATTTGCATGAGCCGTCCCGAGGTTTGGACAGAGCTCCCCTGAAGTCAGGTGCTCTCTGTCCCACAGAGCTCCCCGAGATCCCAGGAGTTTTGAGTGAGTTCTTCCGAGGCTTGGACGGAGGAGACACCATATTTGATCCCGAATCTCCCTGACTGGGCCCGACAGTGCTCGAACATTGCATGTGGTCCCCTAGGTTTGGACTGAGAAGGGGCGAGCTTTGCCCTGCCGCTCACTGACTGCGCCCGAGGTCTCAAGAGATTTGGATGAGTTCTGGGGAGGTCTGGACTACGATCCGGTGACCTCGGGCCCTGCCAGTGGCCGAACGGACCGGAGATTCCACCAGATTCGGAGATTCCTCGTGAGATTCGCCCTGAGAACAACGAGACACGTGCCTCTCGATCTCTCTGATCATTCCTGACATCTCAGGACATTTCCATAGCTCTTCCGATATTTGGACGGATATGCCGACACGTGTTTCCAGGAACTCGCAGGCAGGGCCTGAGATCTCATGAGATGTGGGTCAGGGCCTCCAAAATTTAGACTGCGATCCCATGAGTTTAGTTGCTTGAGACCCCTGACTGGGGTGAGACCTCAGGGATTTGGTTTCGTGCTAATGACAATTGGATTTCAACCCCCTGGGGATTGCTTCTGGATCTCGCTAACTGGGCCAGAGGTCCCCCCGGAATTTGCGTGTGTGTTCCCGTGTTATGCCTAAAGTCAGATGAACTTAGATGCTGTTTCTCACGCAACGGACAGTGGCCCCGCAAGATTTGAGTGCGTTCTTCCGAGCCTGGGGCTGTGATCACGTGACATATGTCCGTGAATCCACCTGACGGGGCCAGGGGTTCTTGACATTTGAATGAGTTCTCCTGGACTTTGGCTGAGATCACCCGGATTCCATAACTTGGGCACAAACCACTAAAGAGATTTTGACGAGTTCCAGCTCGATTTGGAATCAGATCCCACGAGACTGGCTCCTGGCATTCACGGATTGGACCAGCGTTCTCACAAGTGTCGGAGGTGGCGAGCCTCATTCAGACGGAGACCACGTGACATGTGCCCCTCGATCTCGTCGAGTACACCTGACATTTCGAGGCTTTGGCACAGTTGTCCTGAGATTCGGACACCTACACGGAGACGTTTGCCTGGGAGTGTCCGACGGGTCCTGAGTTCTCACAGGATTTGGATCCGGTGTTCCGAGGTGTGGACTGCGGCCCCATGAGATTTGGCCCTGAATTTGGCTTCCTGGGCCTGTGGTCCCATGAGATGTCGACGAGCACTCCTGAGAATTGGTTTCAAGTCCCCTGCGAATTGCCCTCGGAAGCCACTGAGGGGTCCCGAGGTTTGACGAGATGGGGTTTGTTCTGCAAGGTTCGCACGAAAGCACTCATGTTTGGAGCCTGGTTCGCACCGTCCGGACGTGAGGACTCAGGAGCATTGGGTGAGTTCTGCTGCAAAGGTGATTGAGAGCTCAGGAGTTGGGCCCTGGGTCGCCCTGATGGTGACCGGGGTCGACCGAGGTTTGGAGGCTTTCTCCCGAGATTTGGACTGAGATTTGATGAAGTTGAACCCTGTGTCTAACAGAGAGGCCTTGGCCTGAGATCCCGTGGGTTGGAGTCAGCGCCTCCGACTGGAGATCACGGGAGCTTTGCCTGTGAATCTCCCTGAAATTGTCCGAGAACCCTGAAGCTGGGGAGGAGACCTCCCGAGATTTGGACTGAGATCAGCTGAGATTCGCCCCCGGATCTCACCGAAAGGGGTCGAAGTCTCAAGATGGTTTGAGGAGCTCTGGCGACATTTTAAATCAGAAACGGTGCACGTAGCCACAGGTTGTAGTGGAACGCACCAGAGCTCCCACGAGGTTGGGAGATTGCAAACGCGATGTTGACGGAGATCATGTGCGTGTCTCCCTGGGTCTCGCTGAAGTTTCCTGAGACCTCAGGGCATTCGCGCAGTTCTACCGAGATTTGGACGACTATCCTGAGCCAAGCGACCTCCATATCCTCCACAAGGCCCGAGATCTTGTTCCATTGGGGCCAGGTGTCCCCAGACGTGTGCTGGGATCCCACTTGGTTTGTCTTTCCATCTCGCTGCCTGGCCCCGTTGTATCCTGCGGTTTGGAGGCGCTCTCCCGAGATGCAGACTAAAACCATGAGAGGTTTGCCCCCGGGTCTTGCAGAGGGGGCCTGTGCTGCCATGACTTGCTGTTTGTTCCCCCCAAGACTTGGCCTGAAACCACGCGGTTTCGGAACCGGGGCCTTGATGTCTTGACGTGAGCGCTCTGGATTTGCAGGGCCCCTCCTGAAATTGGGATGGCGATGATGTGAGCATTGCCCCCTGGAACTCGAGGACTGGGCATGGGATCACACCAGTTTTGCATGAGCCGTCCCGAGATTTGGATGGAGCTCCCCTGAAGTCAGACGCTCTTTGTCCCAGAGAGCTCCCCGAGAACCCAGGAGCATTGAGTGCGTTCCTCCGACGCATGGACTGAGGAGACGCCAGATTTGACCGCGAATCTCCCTGACTGGGCCCGACAGCACTCGAACATTGCATGTGGTCCCCTCGGTTTGGACTGAGAAGGGGCGAGCTATGCCCTGCAGCCCACGGACGGCGCCCGAGGTCTCAAGAGATTTGGATGAGTTCTGGGGAGGTCCGGACTACGATCCGGTGACCCCGGGCCCTGCGAGTGGCCGAACAGACGGGAGATTCCACCAGATTCGGAGATTCCGCACGAGATTCGCACTAAGATCAACGAGACAGGTGCCTCACCATCACTCTGATCTTTCCTGACATCTCAGGACATATCCATATCTCTTCCGAGATTTGGACGGATATGCCGAAACGTGTGTCTGGGAACTCGCATGCAGGGCTTGAGATCTCATGAGATGTGGGTCAGGGCCTCCAAAATTTAGACTGCGATCCCATGAGTTTAGCTGCTCGAGACCCCTGACTGGGGTGAGACCTCAGGGATTTGGCTCCGTTCTAATGACAATTGGATTTCAACACCCTGGGGATTGCTTCTGGATCTCGCTAACTGGGCCAGAGATCCCCGCGAGATTTGCCTGAGCATTCCCGCGTTTGACCTGAAGTCTGATGGACTTAGATGCTGTTTCTCACCCAGTGGCCGGTGGCCCCAGGAGACTTGAGTGCGTTCTTCCGAGGCTGGGGCTGTGATCACGTGACCTATGCCCGTGAATCTCCCTGACAGGGCCAGGGTTTGTTGACATTTGGATGGGTTCTCCTGGGCATCGGCCGAGATCACCCCGGAGTGGCACCGGGATCCCCTAACTTGGGCACAAACACTCAAGATGTTTTGACGAGTTCTGGCTCGATTTGGAATCAGATCCCACGAGACTGGCTCCTGGCATCCACGGATTGGACCAGCGCTCTCCCAAGTGTCGGAGGTGGCGAGGCACATTCAGACGGAGACCACGTGACATGTACCCCTGGATCTCGTCGAGTACACCTGACATTCCGAGACTTTGGCACAGTTGTCCTGAGATACGGACACCTACCCGAGACGTTTGCCTGGGAGTGGCCGATCAGGCCTGAGTTCTCACGGGATTTGGATCCGGTGTTCCGAGGTTTGGACTGCGGCCCCATGGGATTTGGCCCTGGATCTGGCTTCCAGGGCCTGAGGTCCGACGAGATGTCCACAAGCACTGCTGAGAATTGGATTCAAGTCCCCCGCGAATTGCCCGCGGAAGCCACTGAGGCATCCTGAGGTTTGACGAGATGGGGTTTGTTCTCCAAGGTTCGCACGAAAGCACGCAGGTTTGGAGCCTGGTTCGCACCGTCCGGACGTGAGCACTCAGGAGCATTGGATGAGTTCTGTCGCAAAGGTGATTGAGAGCTCAGGAGTTGGACACTGGGTCTCCCTGAGGGTGACCGGGGTCGACTGCGGTTTGGAGGAGTACTCCCGAGATTTGGACTGAGATATGCTGAAGTGGAACCCTCTGTCTAACAGAGAGGCCTTGGCCTGAGATCCCGAAGGATTGGAGTCAGCGCCTCCGACAGGAGATCACGGGAGGTTTGCCTGTGAATCTCCCTGAAAGGGCCCGAGAACCCTGAAGCTGGGGAGGACACCTCCCTAGATTTGGACTGAGATCAGCTGAGATTTGCCCCCTGATCTCACGGAAAGGGGCCGAGGTCTCAAGAGGTTTTGTGGAGCTCTGTCGACATTTGAACTTCGAAACGGCGCACGTGGCCACAGGTTGTAGAGGAACGGGCCAGAGCTCCAACGTCGTTGGGAGAACTCGAACGCGATGCCGACGGAGATCACGTGCCGTGTGTCCCTGGGTCTCGCTGACTTTTCCTGAGATCTCCGGGGATTCGCGCAGTTCTACCGAAATTTGGACGGCTATCTTGAGCCAAGCGACCTCCTTATCCTCCCCAAGGCCCGAGATCTCGTTCCCTTGGGGCCAGGTGTCCCCAGACGTGGGCTGGGATCCCATTTGATTTGCCCTTGCATCTGGCTGCCTGGCTCCGTGGTCTCCTGCGGTTTGGAGGCGCTCTTCCGAGATGCAGACTAAAACCACGAGAATTTTGCCCCCCGGTACTGCAGAAGGGGCCTGTGCTGCCATGACTTGCGGTTTGTTCCCCCCAAGATTTGGCCTGAAACCACGCGGGGTTGGAACCCGGGCCTTGATATCTGGACCTGAGCGCTCTGGAACTTCAGGAACCCTCCTGAAATTGGGATGGAAATCACGTGAGCATTGCCCCCTGGATCTCGAGGACTGGGTATGGGATCACGGCAGATTTGCATGAGCCGTCCCGAGGTTTGGACAGAGCTCCCCTGAAGTCAGGTGCTCTCTGTCCCACAGAGCTCCCCGAGATCCCAGGAGTTTTGAGTGAGTTCTTCCGAGGCTTGGACGGAGGAGACACCATATTTGATCCCGAATCTCCCTGACTGGGCCCGACAGTGCTCGAACATTGCATGTGGTCCCCTAGGTTTGGACTGAGAAGGGGCGAGCTTTGCCCTGCCGCTCACTGACTGCGCCCGAGGTCTCAAGAGATTTGGATGAGTTCTGGGGAGGTCTGGACTACGATCCGGTGACCTCGGGCCCTGCCAGTGGCCGAACGGACCGGAGATTCCACCAGATTCGGAGATTCCTCGTGAGATTCGCCCTGAGAACAACGAGACACGTGCCTCTCGATCTCTCTGATCATTCCTGACATCTCAGGACATTTCCATAGCTCTTCCGATATTTGGACGGATATGCCGACACGTGTTTCCAGGAACTCGCAGGCAGGGCCTGAGATCTCATGAGATGTGGGTCAGGGCCTCCAAAATTTAGACTGCGATCCCATGAGTTTAGTTGCTTGAGACCCCTGACTGGGGTGAGACCTCAGGGATTTGGTTTCGTGCTAATGACAATTGGATTTCAACCCCCTGGGGATTGCTTCTGGATCTCGCTAACTGGGCCAGAGGTCCCCCCGGAATTTGCGTGTGTGTTCCCGTGTTATGCCTAAAGTCAGATGAACTTAGATGCTGTTTCTCACGCAACGGACAGTGGCCCCGCAAGATTTGAGTGCGTTCTTCCGAGCCTGGGGCTGTGATCACGTGACATATGTCCGTGAATCCACCTGACGGGGCCAGGGGTTCTTGACATTTGAATGAGTTCTCCTGGACTTTGGCTGAGATCACCCGGATTCCATAACTTGGGCACAAACCACTAAAGAGATTTTGACGAGTTCCAGCTCGATTTGGAATCAGATCCCACGAGACTGGCTCCTGGCATTCACGGATTGGACCAGCGTTCTCACAAGTGTCGGAGGTGGCGAGCCTCATTCAGACGGAGACCACGTGACATGTGCCCCTCGATCTCGTCGAGTACACCTGACATTTCGAGGCTTTGGCACAGTTGTCCTGAGATTCGGACACCTACACGGAGACGTTTGCCTGGGAGTGTCCGACGGGTCCTGAGTTCTCACAGGATTTGGATCCGGTGTTCCGAGGTGTGGACTGCGGCCCCATGAGATTTGGCCCTGAATTTGGCTTCCTGGGCCTGTGGTCCCATGAGATGTCGACGAGCACTCCTGAGAATTGGATTCAAGTCCCCTGCGAATTGCCCTCGGAAGCCACTGAGGGGTCCCGAGGTTTGACGAGATGGGGTTTGTTCTCCAAGGTTCGCACGAAAGCACTCAGGTTTGGAGCCTGGTTCGCACCGTCCGGACGTGAGGACTCAGGAGCATTGGGTGAGTTCTGCTGCAAAGGTGTTTGAGAGCTCAGGAGTTGGGCCCTGGGTCGCCCTGATGGTGACCGGGGTCGACCGAGGTTTGGAGGCTTTCTCCCGAGATTTGGACTGAGATTTGATGAAGTTGAACCCTGTGTCTAACAGAGAGGCCTTGGCCTGAGATCCCGTGTGTTGGAGTCAGCGCCTCCGACTGGAGATCACGGGAGCTTTTCCTGTGAATCTCCCTGAAATTGTCCGAGAACCCTGAAGCTGGGGAGGAGACCTCCCGAGATTTGGACTGAGATCAGCTGAGATTCGCCCCCGGATCTCACCGAAAGGGGTCGAAATCTCAAGATGGTTTGAGGAGCTCTGGCGACATTTTAAATCAGAAACGGTGCACGTAGCCACAGGTTGTAGTGGAACGCACCAGAGCTCCCACGAGGTTGGGAGATTGCAAACGCGATGTTGACGGAGACCATGTGCGTGTCTCCCTGGGTCTCGCTGACGTTTCCTGAGACCTCAGGGCATTCGCGCAGTTCTACCGAGATTTGGACGAGTATCCTGAGCCAAGCGACCTCCATATCCTCCACAAGGCCCGAGATCTTGTTCCATTGGGGCCAGGTGTCCCCAGACGTGTGCTGGGATCCCACTTGGTTTGTCTTTCCATCTCGCTGCCTGGCCCCGTTGTATCCTGCGGTTTGGAGGCGCTCTCCCGAGATGCAGACTAAAACCATGAGAGGTTTGCCCCCGGGTCTTGCAGAGGGGGCCTGTGCTGCCATGACTTGCTGTTTGTTCCCCCCAAGACTTGGCCTGAAACCACGCGGTTTCGGAACCGGGGCCTTGATGTCTTGACGTGAGCGCTCTGGATTTGCAGGGCCCCTCCTGAAATTGGGATGGCGATGATGTGAGCATTGCCCCCTGGAACTCGAGGACTGGGCATGGGATCACACCAGTTTTGCATGAGCCGTCCCGAGATTTGGATGGAGCTCCCCTGAAGTCAGACGCTCTTTGTCCCAGAGAGCTCCCCGAGAACCCAGGAGCATTGAGTGCGTTCCTCCGACGCATGGACTGAGGAGACGCCAGATTTGACCGCGAATCTCCCTGACTGGGCCCGACAGCACTCGAAGATTGCATGTGGTCCCCTCGGTTTGGACTGAGAAGGGGCGAGCTATGCCCTGCAGCCCACTGACGGCGCCCGAGGTCTCAAGAGATTTGGATGAGTTCTGGGGAGGTCCGGACTACGATCCGGTGACCCCGGGCCCTGCGAGTGGCCGAACAGACGGGAGATTCCACCAGATTCGGAGATTCCGCACGAGATTCGCACTAAGATCAACGAGACAGGTGCCTCACCATCACTCTGATCTTTCCTGACATCTCAGGACATATCCATATCTCTTCCGAGATTTGGACGGATATGCCGAAACGTGTGTCTGGGAACTCGCATGCAGGGCTTGAGATCTCATGAGATGTGGGTCAGGGCCTCCAAAATTTAGACTGCGATCCCATGAGTTTAGCTGCTCGAGACCCCTGACTGGGGTGAGACCTCAGGGATTTGGCTCCGTTCTAATGACAATTGGATTTCAACACCCTGGGGATTGCTTCTGGATCTCGCTAACTGGGCCAGAGATCCCCGCGAGATTTGCCTGAGCATTCCCGCGTTTGACCTGAAGTCTGATGGACTTAGATGCTGTTTCTCACCCAGTGGCCGGTGGCCCCAGGAGACTTGAGTGCGTTCTTCCGAGGCTGGGGCTGTGATCACGTGACCTATGCCCGTGAATATCCCTGACAGGGCCAGAGTTTGTTGACACTTGGATGGGTTCTCCTGGGCCTCGGCCGAGATCACCCCGGAGTGGCACCTGGATCCCCTAACTTGGGCAAAATCACTCAAGATGTTTTGACGAGTTCTGGCTCGATTTGGAATCAGATCCCACGAGACTGGCTCCTGGCATCCACGGATTGGACCAGCGCTCTCCCAAGTGTCGGAGGTGGCGAGGCACATTCAGACGGAGACCACGTGACATGTACCCCTGGATCTCGTCGAGTACACCTGACATTCCGAGACTTTGGCACAGTTGTCCTGAGATACGGACACCTACCCGAGACGTTTGCCTGGGAGTGGCCGATCAGGCCTGAGTTCTCACGGGATTTGGATCCGGTGTTCCGAGGTTTGGACTGCGGCCCCATGGGATTTGGCCCTGGATCTGACTTCCAGGGCCTGAGGTCCGACGAGATGTCCTCAAGCACTGCTGAGAATTGGATTCAAGTCCCCCGCGAATTGCCCGCGGAAGCCACTGAGGCATCCTGAGGTTTGACGAGATGGGGTTTGTTCTCCAAGGTTCGCAAGAAAGCACTCAGGTTTGGAGCCTGGTTCGCACCGTCCGGACATGAGCACTCAGGAGCATTGGATGAGTTCTGCCGCAAAGGTGATTTAGAGCTCAGGAGTTGGATACTGGGTCTCCCTGAGGGTGACCGGGGTCGACTGCGGTTTGGAGGAGTACTCCCGAGATTTGGACTGAGATATGCTGAAGTTGAAACCTCTGTCTAACAGAGAGGCCTTGGCCTGAGATCCCGAAGGATTGGAGTCAGCGCCTCCGACAGGAGATCACGGGAGGTTTGCCTGTGAATCTCCCTGAAAGGGCCCGAGAACCCTGAAGCTGGGGAGGACACCTCCCGAGATTTGGACTGAGAGCAGCTGAGATTCGCCCCCGGATCTCACGGAAAGGGGCGGACGTCTCAAGAGGGTTTGTGGAGCTCTGTCGACATTTGAACTCAGAAACGGCGCACGTGGCCACAGGTTTTAGAGGAACGGGCCAGAGCTCCAACGTCGTTGGGAGATCTCGAACGCGATGCCGACGGAGATCACGTGCCTTGTGTCCCTGGGTCTCGCTGACTTTTCCTGAGATCTCCGGGGATTCGCGCAGTTCTACCGAGATTTGGACGGCTATCTTGAGCCAAGCGACCTCCTTATCCTCCCCAAGGCCGAGATCTCGTTCCCTTGGGGCCAGATGTCCCCAGACGTGGGCTGGGATCCCATTTGATTTGCCCTTCCATCTGGCTGCCTGGCTCCGTGGTCTCCTGCGGTTTGGAGGCGCTCTTCCGAGATGCAGACTAAAACCACGAGAATTTTGCCCCCCGGTACTGCAGAGGGGGCCTGTGCTGGCATGACTTGCGGTTTGTTCCCCCCAAGATTTGGCCTGAAACCACGTGGGGTTGGAACGCGGGCCTTGATATCCGGACATGAGCGCTCTGGAACTTCAGGAACCCTCCTGAAATTGGGATGGAAATCACGTGAGCATTGCCCCCTGGATCTCGAGGACTGGGTATGGGATCACGGCAGATTTGCATGAGCCGTCCCGAGGTTTGGACAGAGCTCCCCTGAAGTCAGGTGCTCTCTGTCCCACAGAGCTCCCCGAGATCCCAGGAGTTTTGAGTGAGTTCTTCCGAGGCTTGGACGGAGGAGACACCATATTTGATCCCGAATCTCCCTGACTGGGCCCGACAGTGCTCGAACATTGCATGTGGTCCCCTAGGTTTGGACTGAGAAGGGGCGAGCTTTGCCCTGCCGCTCACTGACTGCGCCCGAGGTCTCAAGAGATTTGGATGAGTTCTGGGGAGGTCTGGACTACGATCCGGTGACCTCGGGCCCTGCCAGTGGCCGAACGGACCGGAGATTCCACCAGATTCGGAGATTCCTCGTGAGATTCGCCCTGAGAACAACGAGACACGTGCCTCTCGATCTCTCTGATCATTCCTGACATCTCAGGACATTTCCATAGCTCTTCCGATATTTGGACGGATATGCCGACACGTGTTTCCAGGAACTCGCAGGCAGGGCCTGAGATCTCATGAGATGTGGGTCAGGGCCTCCAAAATTTAGACTGCGATCCCATGAGTTTAGTTGCTTGAGACCCCTGACTGGGGTGAGACCTCAGGGATTTGGTTTCGTGCTAATGACAATTGGATTTCAACCCCCTGGGGATTGCTTCTGGATCTCGCTAACTGGGCCAGAGGTCCCCCCGGAATTTGCGTGTGTGTTCCCGTGTTATGCCTAAAGTCAGATGAACTTAGATGCTGTTTCTCACGCAACGGACAGTGGCCCCGCAAGATTTGAGTGCGTTCTTCCGAGCCTGGGGCTGTGATCACGTGACAAATGTCCGTGAATCCACCTGACGGGGCCAGGGGTTCTTGACATTTGAATGAGTTCTCCTGGACTTTGGCTGAGATCACCCGGATTCCATAACTTGGGCACAAACCACTAAAGAGATTTTGACGAGTTCCAGCTCGATTTGGAATCAGATCCCACGAGACTGGCTCCTGGCATTCACGGATTGGACCAGCGTTCTCACAAGTGTCGGAGGTGGCGAGCCTCATTCAGACGGAGACCACGTGACATGTGCCCCTCGATCTCGTCGAGTACACCTGACATTTCGAGGCTTTGGCACAGTTGTCCTGAGATTCGGACACCTACACGGAGACGTTTGCCTGGGAGTGTCCGACGGGTCCTGAGTTCTCACAGGATTTGGATCCGGTGTTCCGAGGTGTGGACTGCGGCCCCATGAGATTTGGCCCTGAATTTGGCTTCCTGGGCCTGTGGTCCCATGAGATGTCGACGAGCACTCCTGAGAATTGGATTCAAGTCCCCTGCGAATTGCCCTCGGAAGCCACTGAGGGGTCCCGAGGTTTGACGAGATGGGGTTTGTTCTCCAAGGTTCGCACGAAAGCACTCAGGTTTGGAGCCTGGTTCGCACCGTCCGGACGTGAGGACTCAGGAGCATTGGGTGAGTTCTGCTGCAAAGGTGTTTGAGAGCTCAGGAGTTGGGCCCTGGGTCGCCCTGATGGTGACCGGGGTCGACCGAGGTTTGGAGGCTTTCTCCCGAGATTTGGACTGAGATTTGATGAAGTTGAACCCTGTGTCTAACAGAGAGGCCTTGGCCTGAGATCCCGTGTGTTGGAGTCAGCGCCTCCGACTGGAGATCACGGGAGCTTTTCCTGTGAATCTCCCTGAAATTGTCCGAGAACCCTGAAGCTGGGGAGGAGACCTCCCGAGATTTGGACTGAGATCAGCTGAGATTCGCCCCCGGATCTCACCGAAAGGGGTCGAAATCTCAAGATGGTTTGAGGAGCTCTGGCGACATTTTAAATCAGAAACGGTGCACGTAGCCACAGGTTGTAGTGGAACGCACCAGAGCTCCCACGAGGTTGGGAGATTGCAAACGCGATGTTGACGGAGACCATGTGCGTGTCTCCCTGGGTCTCGCTGACGTTTCCTGAGACCTCAGGGCATTCGCGCAGTTCTACCGAGATTTGGACGAGTATCCTGAGCCAAGCGACCTCCATATCCTCCACAAGGCCCGAGATCTTGTTCCATTGGGGCCAGGTGTCCCCAGACGTGTGCTGGGATCCCACTTGGTTTGTCTTTCCATCTCGCTGCCTGGCCCCGTTGTATCCTGCGGTTTGGAGGCGCTCTCCCGAGATGCAGACTAAAACCATGAGAGGTTTGCCCCCGGGTCTTGCAGAGGGGGCCTGTGCTGCCATGACTTGCTGTTTGTTCCCCCCAAGACTTGGCCTGAAACCACGCGGTTTCGGAACCGGGGCCTTGATGTCTTGACGTGAGCGCTCTGGATTTGCAGGGCCCCTCCTGAAATTGGGATGGCGATGATGTGAGCATTGCCCCCTGGAACTCGAGGACTGGGCATGGGATCACACCAGTTTTGCATGAGCCGTCCCGAGATTTGGATGGAGCTCCCCTGAAGTCAGACGCTCTTTGTCCCAGAGAGCTCCCCGAGAACCCAGGAGCATTGAGTGCGTTCCTCCGACGCATGGACTGAGGAGACGCCAGATTTGACCGCGAATCTCCCTGACTGGGCCCGACAGCACTCGAAGATTGCATGTGGTCCCCTCGGTTTGGACTGAGAAGGGGCGAGCTATGCCCTGCAGCCCACTGACGGCGCCCGAGGTCTCAAGAGATTTGGATGAGTTCTGGGGAGGTCCGGACTACGATCCGGTGACCCCGGGCCCTGCGAGTGGCCGAACAGACGGGAGATTCCACCAGATTCGGAGATTCCGCACGAGATTCGCACTAAGATCAACGAGACAGGTGCCTCACCATCACTCTGATCTTTCCTGACATCTCAGGACATATCCATATCTCTTCCGAGATTTGGACGGATATGCCGAAACGTGTGTCTGGGAACTCGCATGCAGGGCTTGAGATCTCATGAGATGTGGGTCAGGGCCTCCAAAATTTAGACTGCGATCCCATGAGTTTAGCTGCTCGAGACCCCTGACTGGGGTGAGACCTCAGGGATTTGGCTCCGTTCTAATGACAATTGGATTTCAACACCCTGGGGATTGCTTCTGGATCTCGCTAACTGGGCCAGAGATCCCCGCGAGATTTGCCTGAGCATTCCCGCGTTTGACCTGAAGTCTGATGGACTTAGATGCTGTTTCTCACCCAGTGGCCGGTGGCCCCAGGAGACTTGAGTGCGTTCTTCCGAGGCTGGGGCTGTGATCACGTGACCTATGCCCGTGAATATCCCTGACAGGGCCAGAGTTTGTTGACACTTGGATGGGTTCTCCTGGGCCTCGGCCGAGATCACCCCGGAGTGGCACCTGGATCCCCTAACTTGGGCAAAATCACTCAAGATGTTTTGACGAGTTCTGGCTCGATTTGGAATCAGATCCCACGAGACTGGCTCCTGGCATCCACGGATTGGACCAGCGCTCTCCCAAGTGTCGGAGGTGGCGAGGCACATTCAGACGGAGACCACGTGACATGTACCCCTGGATCTCGTCGAGTACACCTGACATTCCGAGACTTTGGCACAGTTGTCCTGAGATACGGACACCTACCCGAGACGTTTGCCTGGGAGTGGCCGATCAGGCCTGAGTTCTCACGGGATTTGGATCCGGTGTTCCGAGGTTTGGACTGCGGCCCCATGGGATTTGGCCCTGGATCTGACTTCCAGGGCCTGAGGTCCGACGAGATGTCCTCAAGCACTGCTGAGAATTGGATTCAAGTCCCCCGCGAATTGCCCGCGGAAGCCACTGAGGCATCCTGAGGTTTGACGAGATGGGGTTTGTTCTCCAAGGTTCGCAAGAAAGCACTCAGGTTTGGAGCCTGGTTCGCACCGTCCGGACATGAGCACTCAGGAGCATTGGATGAGTTCTGCCGCAAAGGTGATTTAGAGCTCAGGAGTTGGATACTGGGTCTCCCTGAGGGTGACCGGGGTCGACTGCGGTTTGGAGGAGTACTCCCGAGATTTGGACTGAGATATGCTGAAGTTGAAACCTCTGTCTAACAGAGAGGCCTTGGCCTGAGATCCCGAAGGATTGGAGTCAGCGCCTCCGACAGGAGATCACGGGAGGTTTGCCTGTGAATCTCCCTGAAAGGGCCCGAGAACCCTGATGCTGGGGAGGACACCTCCCGAGATTTGGACTGAGAGCAGCTGAGATTCGCCCCCGGATCTCACGGAAAGGGGCCGACGTCTCAAGAGGGTTTGTGGAGCTCTGTCGACATTTGAACTCAGAAACGGCGCACGTGGCCACAGGTTTTAGAGGAACGGGCCAGAGCTCCAACGTCGTTGGGAGATCTCGAACGCGATGCCGACGGAGATCACGTGCCTTGTGTCCCTGGGTCTCGCTGACTTTTCCTGAGATCTCCGGGGATTCGCGCAGTTCTACCGAGATTTGGACGGCTATCTTGAGCCAAGCGACCTCCTTATCCTCCCCAAGGCCTAGATCTCGTTCCCTTGGGGCCAGATGTCCCCAGACGTGGGCTGGGATCCCATTTGATTTGCCCTTCCATCTGGCTGCCTGGCTCCGTGGTCTCCTGCGGTTTGGAGGCGCTCTTCCGAGATGCAGACTAAAACCACGAGAATTTTGCCCCCCGGTACTGCAGAGGGGGCCTGTGCTGGCATGACTTGCGGTTTGTTCCCCCCAAGATTTGGCCTGAAACCACGTGGGGTTGGAACGCGGGCCTTGATATCCGGACATGAGCGCTCTGGAACTTCAGGGCCCCTCCTGAAATTGGGATGGAAATCACGTGAGCATTGCCCCCTGGATCTCGAGGACTGGGAATGGGATCACGGCAGATTTGCATGAGCCGTCCCGATATTTGGACGGAGCTCCCCTGAAGTCAGGTGCTCTCTGTCCCACAGAGCTCCCCGAGATCCCAGGAGTTTTGAGTGAGTTCTTCCGAGGCTTGGACGGAGGAGACACCATATTTGATCCCGAATCTCCCTGACTGGGCCCGACAGTGCTCGAACATTGCATGTGGTCCCCTAGGTTTGGACTGAGAAGGGGCGAGCTTTGCCCTGCCGCTCACTGACTGCGCCCGAGGTCTCAAGAGATTTGGATGAGTTCTGGGGAGGTCTGGACTACGATCTGGTGACCTCGGGCCCTGCCAGTGGCCGAACGGACCGGAGATTCCACCAGATTCGGAGATTCCTCGTGAGATTCGCCCTGAGAACAACGAGACAGGTGCCTCTCGATCTCTCTGATCATTCCTGACATCTCAGGACATTTCCATAGCTCTTCCGATATTTGGACGGATATGCCGACACGTGTTTCCAGGAACTCGCAGGCAGGGCCTGAGATCTCATGAGATGTGGGTCAGGGCCTCCAAAATTTAGACTGCGATCCCATGAGTTTAGTTGCTTGAGACCCCTGACTGGGGTGAGACCTCAGGGATTTGGTTTCGTGCTAATGACAATTGGATTTCAACCCCCTGGGGATTGCTTCTGGATCTCGCTAACTGGGCCAGAGGTCCCCCCGGAATTTGCGTGTGTGTTCCTGTGTTACGCCTAAAGTCAGATGAACTTAGATGCTGTTTCTCACGCAACGGACAGTGGCCCCGCAAGATTTGAGTGCGTTCTTCCGAGCCTGGGGCTGTGATCACGTGACATATGTCCGTGAATCTCCCTGACGGGGCCAGGGGTTCTTGACATTTGAATGATTTCTCCTGGACTTTGGCTGAGATCACCCGGATTCCATAACTTGGGCACAAACCACTAAAGAGATTTTGACGAGTTCCAGCTCGATTTGGAATCAGATCCCACGAGACTGGCTCCTGGCATTCACGGATTGGACCAGCGTTCTCACAAGTGTCGGAGGTGGCGAGCCTCATTCAGACGGACACCACGTGACATGTGCCCCTCGATCTCGTCGAGTACACCTGACATTTCGAGGCTTTGGCACAGTTGTCCTGAGATTCGGACACCTACACGGAGACGTTTGCCTAGGAGTGTCCGACGGGTCCTGAGTTCTCACAGGATTTGGATCCGGTGTTCCGAGGTGTGGACTGCGGCCCCATGAGATTTGGCCCTGAATTTGACTTCCTGGGCCTGTGGTCCCATGAGATGTCGACGAGCACTCCTGAGAATTGGATTCAAGTCCCCTGCGAATTGCCCTCGGAAGCCACTGAGGGGTCCCGAGGTTTGACGAGATGGGGTTTGTTCTCCAAGGTTCGCACGAAAGCACTCAGGTTTGGAGCCTGGTTCGCACCGTCCGGACGTGAGGACTCAGGAGCATTGGGTGAGTTCTGCTGCAAAGGTGATTGAGAGCTCAGGAGTTGGGCCCTGGGTCGCCCTGATGGTGACTGGGGTCGACCGAGGTTTGGAGGCTTTCTCCCGAGATTTGGACTGAGATTTGATGAAGTTGAACCCTGTGTCTAACAGAGAGGCCTTGGCCTGAGATCCCGTGGGTTGGAGTCAGCGCCTCCGACTGGAGATCACGGGAGCTTTGCCTGTGAATCTCCCTGAAATTGTCCGAGAACCCTGAAGCTGGGGAGGAGACCTCCCGAGATTTGGACTGAGATCAGCTGAGATTCGCCCCCGGATCTCACCGAAAGGGGTCGAAGGCTCAAGATGGTTTGAGGAGCTCTGGCGACATTTTAAATCAGAAACGGTGCACGTAGCCACAGGTTGTAGTGGAACGCACCAGAGCTCCCACGAGGTTGGGAGATTTCAAACGCGATGTCGACGGAGATCATGTGCGTGTCTCCCTGGGTCTCGCTGACGTTTCCTGAGACCTCAGGGCATTCGCGCAGTTCTACCGAGATTTGGACGACTACCCTGAGCCAAGCGACCTCCATATCCTCCACAAGGCCCGAGATCTTGTTCCATTGGGGCCAGGTGTCCCCAGACGTGTGCTGGGATCCCACTTGGTTTGTCTTTCCATCTCGCTGCCTGGCCCCGTTGTATCCTGCGGTTTGGAGGCGCTCTCCCGAGATGCAGACTAAAACCATGAGAGGTTTGCCCCCGGGTCTTGCAGAGGGGGCCTGTGCTGCCATGACTTGCTGTTTGTTCCCCCCAAGACATGGCCTGAAACCACGCGGTTTCGGAACTGGGGCCTTGATGTCTTGACGAGAGCGCTCTGGATTTGCAGGGCCCCTCCTGAAATTGGGATGGCGATGATGTGAGCATTGCCCCCTGGAACTCGAGGACTGGGCATGGGATCACACCAGTTTTGCATGAGCCGTCCCGAGATTTGGATGGAGCTCCCCTGAAGTCAGACGCTCTTTGTCCCAGAGAGCTCCCCGAGAACCCAGGAGCATTGAGTGCGTTCCTCCGACGCATGGACTGAGGAGACGCCAGATTTGACCGCGAATCTCCCTGACTGGGCCCGACAGCACTCGAACATTGCATGTGGTCCCCTCGGTTTGGACTGAGAAGGGGCGAGCTATGCCCTGCAGCTCACTGACGGCGCCCGAGGTCTCAAGAGATTTGGATGAGTGCTGGGGAGGTCCGGACTACGATCCGGTGACCCCGGGCCCTGCGAGTGGCCGAACAGACGGGAGATTCCACCAGATTCGGAGATTCCTCACGAGATTCGCACTAAGATCAACGAGACAGGTGCCTCACCATCACTCTGATCTTTCCTGACATCTCAGGACATATCCATATCTCTTCCGAGATTTGGACGGATATGCCGAAACGTGTGTCTGGGAACTCGCATGCAGGGCTTGAGATCTCATGAGATGTGGGTCAGGGCCTCCAAAATTTAGACTGCGATCCCATGAGTTTAGCTGCTCGAGACCCCTGACTGGGGTGAGACCTCAGGGATTTGGCTCCGTTCTAATGACAATTGGATTTCAACCCCCTGGGGATTGCTTCTGGATCTCGCTAACTGGGCCAGAGATCCCCGCGAGATTTGCCTGAGCATTCCCGCGTTTGACCTGAAGTCTGATGGACTTAGATGCTGTTTCTCACCCAGTGGCCGGTGGCCTCAGGAGACTTGAGTGCGTTCTTCCGAGGCTGGGGCTGTGATCACGTGACCTATGCCCGTGAATCTCCCTGACAGGGCCAGGGGTTGTTGACACTTGGATGGGTTCTCCAGGGCATCGGCCGAGATCACCCCGGAGTGGCACCGGGGTCCCCTAACTTGGGCACAAACACTCAAGATGTTTTGACGAGTTCTGGCTCGATTTGGAATTAGATCCCACGAGACTGGCTCCTGGCATCCACGGATTGGACCAGCGCTCTCCCAAGTGTCGGAGGTGGCGAGGCACATTCAGACGGAGACCACGTGACATGTACCCCTGGATCTCGTCGAGTACACCTGACATTCCGAGACTTTGGCACAGTTGTCCTGAGATACGGACACCTACCCGAGACGTTTGCCTGGGAGTGGCCGATCAGGCCTGAGTTCTCACGGGATTTGGATCCGGTGTTCCGAGGTTTGGACTGCGGCCCCATGGGATTTGGCCCTGGATCTGGCTTCCAGGGCCTGAGGTCCGACGAGATGTCCTCAAGCACTGCTGAGAATTGGATTCAAGTCCCCCACGAATTGCCCGCGGAAGCCACTGAGGCATCCTGAGGTTTGACGAGATGGGGTTTGTTCTCCAAGGTTCGCACGAAAGCACTCAGGTTTGGAGCCTGGTTCGCACCGTCCGGACGTGAGCACTCAGGAGCATTGGATGAGTTCTGTCGCAAAGGTGATTGAGAGCTCAGGAGTTGGACACTGGGTCTCCCTGATGGTGACTGGGATCGACCGCGGTTTGGAGGAGTACTCCCGAGATTTGGACTGAGATATGCTGAAGTTGAACCCTCTGTCTAACAGAGAGGCCTTGGCCTGAGATCCCGAAGGATTGGAGTCAGCGCCTCCGACCGGAGATCACGGGAGGTTTGCCTGTGAATCTCCCTGAAAGGGCCCGAGAACCCTGAAGCTGGGGAGGACACCTCCCTAGATTTGGACTGAGATCAGCTGAGATTTGCCCCCTGATCTCACGGAAAGGGGCCGAGGTCTCAAGAGGTTTTGTGGAGCTCTGTCGACATTTGAACTTCGAAACAGCGCACGTGGCCACAGGTTGTAGAGGAACGGGCCAGAGCTCCAACGTCGTTGGGAGATCTCGAACGCGATGCCGACGGAGATCACGTGCCGTGTGTCCCTGGGTCTCGCTGACTTTTCCTGAGATCTCCGGGGATTCGAGCAGTTCTACCGAGATTTGGACGGCTATCTTGAGCCAAGCGACCTCCTTATCCTCCCCAAGGCCCGAGATCTCGTTCCCTTGGGGCCAGGTGTCCCCAGACGTGGGCTGGGATCCCATTTGATTTGCCCTTGCATCTGGCTGCCTGGCTCCGTGGTCTCCTGCGGTTTGGAGGCGCTCTTCCGAGATGCAGACTAAAACCACGAGAATTTTGCCCCCCGGTACTGCAGAAGGGGCCTGTGCTGCCATGACTTGCGGTTTGTTCCCCCCAAGATTTGGCCTGAAACCACGCGGGGTTGGAACCCGGGCCTTGATATCTGGACCTGAGCGCTCTGGAACTTCAGGACCCCTCCTGAAATTGGGATGGAAATCACGTGAGCATTGCCCCCTGGATCTCGAGGACTGGGTATGGGATCACGGCAGATTTGCATGAGCCGTCCCGAGGTTTGGACGGAGCTCCCCTGAAGTCAGGTGCTCTCTGTCCCACAGAGCTCCCCGAGATCCCAGGAGTTTTGAGTGAGTTCTTCCGAGGCTTGGACGGAGGAGACACCATATTTGATCCCGAATCTCCCTGACTGGGCCCGACAGTGCTCGAACATTGCATGTGGTCCCCTAGGTTTGGACTGAGAAGGGGCGAGCTTTGCCCTGCCGCTCACTGACTGCGCCCGAGGTCTCAAGAGATTTGGATGAGTTCTGGGGAGGTCTGGACTACGATCCGGTGACCTCGGGCCCTGCCAGTGGCCGAACGGACCGGTGATTCCACCAGATTCGGAGATTCCTCGTGAGATTCGCCCTGAGAACAACGAGACAGGTGCCTCTCGATCTCTCTGATCATTCCTGACATCTCAGGACATTTCCATAGCTCTTCCGATATTTGGACGGATATGCCGACACGTGTTTCCAGGAACTCGCAGGCAGGGCCTGAGATCTCATGAGATGTGGGTCAGGGCCTCCAAAATTTAGACTGCGATCCCATGAGTTTAGTTGCTTGAGACCCCTGACTGGGGTGAGACCTCAGGGATTTGGTTTCGTGCTAATGACAATTGGATTTCAACCCCCTGGGGATTGCTTCTGGATCTCGCTAACTGGGCCAGAGGTCCCCCCGGAATTTGCATGTGTGTTCCCGTGTTACGCCTAAAGTCAGATGAACTTAGATGCTGTTTCTCACGCAACGGACAGTGGCCCCGCAAGATTTGAGTGCGTTCTTCCGAGCCTGGGGCTGTGATCACGTGACATATGTCCGTGAATCTCCCTGACGGGGCCAGGGGTTCTTGACATTTGAATGAGTTCTCCTGGACTTTGGCTGAGATCACCCGGATTCCATAACTTGGGCACAAACCACTAAAGAGATTTTGACGAGTTCCAGCTCGAATTGGAATCAGATCCCACGAGACTGGCTCCTGGCATTCACGGATTGGACCAGCGTTCTCACAAGTGTCGGAGGTGGCGAGCCTCATTCAGACGGAGACCACGTGACATGTGCCCCTCGATCTCGTCGAGTACACCTGACATTTCGAGGCTTTCGCACAGTTGTCCTGAGATTCGGACACCTACACGGAGACGTTTGCCTGGGAGTGTCCGACGGGTCCTGAGTTCTCACAGGATTTGGATCCGGTGTTCCGAGGTGTGGACTGCGGCCCCATGAGATTTGGCCCTGAATTTGGCTTCCTGGGCCTGTGGTCCCATGAGATGTCGACGAGCACTCCTGAGAATTGGTTTCAAGTCCCCTGCGAATTGCCCTCGGAAGACACTGAGGGGTCCCGAGGTTTGACGAGATGGGGTTTGTTCTGCAAGGTTCGCACGAAAGCACTCAGGTTTGGAGCCTGGTTCGCACCGTCCGGACGTGAGGACTCAGGAGCATTGGGTGAGTTCTGCTGCAAAGGTGATTGAGAGCTCAGGAGTTGGGCCCTGGGTCGCCCTGATGGTGACCGGGGTCGACCGAGGTTTGGAGGCTTTCTCCCGAGATTTGGACTGAGATTTGATGAAGTTGAACCCTGTGTCTAACAGAGAGGCCTTGGCCTGAGATCCCGTGGGTTGGAGTCAGCGCCTCCGACTGGAGATCACGGGAGCTTTGCCTGTGAATCTCCCTGAAATTGTCCGAGAACCCTGAAGCTGGGGAGGAGACCTCCCGAGATTTGGACTGAGATCAGCTGAGATTCGCCCCCGGATCTCACCGAAAGGGGTCGAAGTCTCAAGATGGTTTGAGGAGCTCTGGCGACATTTTAAATCAGAAACGGTGCACGTAGCCACAGGTTGTAGTGGAACGCACCAGAGCTCCCACGAGGTTGGGAGATTGCAAACGCGATGTTGACGGAGATCATGTGCGTGTCTCCCTGGGTCTCGCTGAAGTTTCCTGAGACCTCAGGGCATTCGCGCAGTTCTACCGAGATTTGGACGACTATCCTGAGCCAAGCGACCTCCATATCCTCCACAAGGCCCGAGATCTTGTTCCATTGGGGCCAGGTGTCCCCAGACGTGTGCTGGGATCCCACTTGGTTTGTCTTTCCATCTCGCTGCCTGGCCCCGTTGTATCCTGCGGTTTGGAGGCGCTCTCCCGAGATGCAGACTAAAACCTTGAGAGGTTTGCCCCCGGGTCTTGCAGAGGGGGCCTGTGCTGCCATGACTTGCTGTTTGTTCCCCCCAAGACTTGGCCTGAAACCACGCGGTTTCGGAACCGGGGCCTTGATGTCTTGACGTGAGCGCTCTGGATTTGCAGGGCCCCTCCTGAAATTGGGATGGCGATGATGTGAGCATTGCCCCCTGGAACTCGAGGACTGGGCATGGGATCACACCAGTTTTGCATGAGCCGTCCCGAGATTTGGATGGAGCTCCCCTGAAGTCAGACGCTCTTTGTCCCAGAGAGCTCCCCGAGAACCCAGGAGCATTGAGTGCGTTCCTCCGACGCATGGACTGAGGAGACGCCAGATTTGACCGTGAATCTCCCTGACTGGGCCCGACAGCACTCGAACATTGCATGTGGTCCCCTCGGTTTGGACTGAGAAGGGGCGAGCTATGCCCTGCAGCCCACTGACGGCGCCCGAGGTCTCAAGAGATTTGGATGAGTTCTGGGGAGGTCCGGACTACGATCCGGTGACCCCGGGCCCTGCGAGTGGCCGAACAGACGGGAGATTCCACCAGATTCGGAGATTCCGCACGAGATTCGCACTAAGATCAACGAGACAGGTGCCTCACCATCACTCTGATCTTTCCTGACATCTCAGGACATATCCATATCTCTTCCGAGATTTGGACGGATATGCCGAAACGTGTGTCTGGGAACTCGCATGCAGGGCTTGAGATCTCATGAGATGTGGGTCAGGGCCTCCAAAATTTAGACTGCGATCCCATGAGTTTAGCTGCTCGAGACCCCTGACTGGGGTGAGACCTCAGGGATTTGGCTCCGTTCTAATGACAATTGGATTTCAACACCCTGGGGATTGCTTCTGGATCTCGCTAACTGGGCCAGAGATCCCCGCGAGATTTGCCTGAGCATTCCCGCGTTTGACCTGAAGTCTGATGGACTTAGATGCTGTTTCTCACCCAGTGGCCGGTGGCCCCAGGAGACTTGAGTGCGTTCTTCCGAGGCTGGGGCTGTGATCACGTGACCTATGCCCGTGAATCTCCCTGACAGGGCCAGGGTTTGTTGACATTTGGATGGGTTCTCCTGGGCATCGGCCGAGATCACCCCGGAGTGGCACCGGGATCCCCTAACTTGGGCACAAACACTCAAGATGTTTTGACGAGTTCTGGCTCGATTTGGAATCAGATCCCACGAGACTGGCTCCTGGCATCCACGGATTGGACCAGCGCTCTCCCAAGTGTCGGAGGTGGCGAGGCACATTCAGACGGAGACCACGTGACATGTACCCCTGGATCTCATCGAGTACACCTGACATTCCGAGACTTTGGCACAGTTGTCCTGAGATACGGACACCTACCCGAGACGTTTGCCTGGGAGTGGCCGATCAGGCCTGAGTTCTCACGGGATTTGGATCCGGTGTTCCGAGGTTTGGACTGCGGCCCCATGGGATTTGGCCCTGGATCTGGCTTCCAGGGCCTGAGGTCCGACGAGATGTCCACAAGCACTGCTGAGAATTGGATTCAAGTCCCCCGCGAATTGCCCGCGGAAGCCACTGAGGCATCCTGAGGTTTGACGAGATGGGGTTTGTTCTCCAAGGTTCGCACGAAAGCACGCAGGTTTGGAGCCTGGTTCGCACCGTCCGGACGTGAGCACTCAGGAGCATTGGATGAGTTCTGTCGCAAAGGTGATTGAGAGCTCAGGAGTTGGACACTGGGTCTCCCTGAGGGTGACCGGGGTCGACTGCGGTTTGGAGGAGTACTCCCGAGATTTGGACTGAGATATGCTGAAGTGGAACCCTCTGTCTAACAGAGAGGCCTTGGCCTGAGATCCCGAAGGATTGGAGTCAGCGCCTCCGACAGGAGATCACGGGAGGTTTGCCTGTGAATCTCCCTGAAAGGGCCCGAGAACCCTGAAGCTGGGGAGGACACCTCCCTAGATTTGGACTGAGATCAGCTGAGATTTGCCCCCTGATCTCACGGAAAGGGGCCGAGGTCTCAAGAGGTTTTGTGGAGCTCTGTCGACATTTGAACTTCGAAACGGCGCACGTGGCCACAGGTTGTAGAGGAACGGGCCAGAGCTCCAACGTCGTTGGGAGAACTCGAACGCGATGCCGACGGAGATCACGTGCCGTGTGTCCCTGGGTCTCGCTGACTTTTCCTGAGATCTCTGGGGATTCGCGCAGTTCTACCGAAATTTGGACGGCTATCTTGAGCCAAGCGACCTCCTTATCCTCCCCAAGGCCCGAGATCTCGTTCCCTTGGGGCCAGGTGTCCCCAGACGTGGGCTGGGATCCCATTTGATTTGCCCTTGCATCTGGCTGCCTGGCTCCGTGGTCTCCTGCGGTTTGGAGGCGCTCTTCCGAGATGCAGACTAAAACCACGAGAATTTTGCCCCCCGGTACTGCAGAAGGGGCCTGTGCTGCCATGACTTGCGGTTTGTTCCCCCCAAGATTTGGCCTGAAACCACGCGGGGTTGGAACCCGGGCCTTGATATCTGGACCTGAGCGCTCTGGAACTTCAGGAACCCTCCTGAAATTGGGATGGAAATCACGTGAGCATTGCCCCCTGGATCTCGAGGACTGGGTATGGGATCACGGCAGATTTGCATGAGCCGTCCCGAGGTTTGGACAGAGCTCCCCTGAAGTCAGGTGCTCTCTGTCCCACAGAGCTCCCCGAGATCCCAGGAGTTTTGAGTGAGTTCTTCCGAGGCTTGGACGGAGGAGACACCATATTTGATCCCGAATCTCCCTGACTGGGCCCGACAGTGCTCGAACATTGCATGTGGTCCCCTAGGTTTGGACTGAGAAGGGGCGAGCTTTGCCCTGCCGCTCACTGACTGCGCCCGAGGTCTCAAGAGATTTGGATGAGTTCTGGGGAGGTCTGGACTACGATCCGGTGACCTCGGGCCCTGCCAGTGGCCGAACGGACCGGAGATTCCACCAGATTCGGAGATTCCTCGTGAGATTCGCCCTGAGAACAACGAGACACGTGCCTCTCGATCTCTCTGATCATTCCTGACATCTCAGGACATTTCCATAGCTCTTCCGATATTTGGACGGATATGCCGACACGTGTTTCCAGGAACTCGCAGGCAGGGCCTGAGATCTCATGAGATGTGGGTCAGGGCCTCCAAAATTTAGACTGCGATCCCATGAGTTTAGTTGCTTGAGACCCCTGACTGGGGTGAGACCTCAGGGATTTGGTTTCGTGCTAATGACAATTGGATTTCAACCCCCTGGGGATTGCTTCTGGATCTCGCTAACTGGGCCAGAGGTCCCCCCGGAATTTGCGTGTGTGTTCCCGTGTTATGCCTAAAGTCAGATGAACTTAGATGCTGTTTCTCACGCAACGGACAGTGGCCCCGCAAGATTTGAGTGCGTTCTTCCGAGCCTGGGGCTGTGATCACGTGACATATGTCCGTGAATCCACCTGACGGGGCCAGGGGTTCTTGACATTTGAATGAGTTCTCCTGGACTTTGGCTGAGATCACCCGGATTCCATAACTTGGGCACAAACCACTAAAGAGATTTTGACGAGTTCCAGCTCGATTTGGAATCAGATCCCACGAGACTGGCTCCTGGCATTCACGGATTGGACCAGCGTTCTCACAAGTGTCGGAGGTGGCGAGCCTCATTCAGACGGAGACCACGTGACATGTGCCCCTCGATCTCGTCGAGTACACCTGACATTTCGAGGCTTTGGCACAGTTGTCCTGAGATTCGGACACCTACACGGAGACGTTTGCCTGGGAGTGTCCGACGGGTCCTGAGTTCTCACAGGATTTGGATCCGGTGTTCCGAGGTGTGGACTGCGGCCCCATGAGATTTGGCCCTGAATTTGGCTTCCTGGGCCTGTGGTCCCATGAGATGTCGACGAGCACTCCTGAGAATTGGATTCAAGTCCCCTGCGAATTGCCCTCGGAAGCCACTGAGGGGTCCCGAGGTTTGACGAGATGGGGTTTGTTCTCCAAGGTTCGCACGAAAGCACTCAGGTTTGGAGCCTGGTTCGCACCGTCCGGACGTGAGGACTCAGGAGCATTGGGTGAGTTCTGCTGCAAAGGTGTTTGAGAGCTCAGGAGTTGGGCCCTGGGTCGCCCTGATGGTGACCGGGGTCGACCGAGGTTTGGAGGCTTTCTCCCGAGATTTGGACTGAGATTTGATGAAGTTGAACCCTGTGTCTAACAGAGAGGCCTTGGCCTGAGATCCCGTGTGTTGGAGTCAGCGCCTCCGACTGGAGATCACGGGAGCTTTTCCTGTGAATCTCCCTGAAATTGTCCGAGAACCCTGAAGCTGGGGAGGAGACCTCCCGAGATTTGGACTGAGATCAGCTGAGATTCGCCCCCGGATCTCACCGAAAGGGGTCGAAATCTCAAGATGGTTTGAGGAGCTCTGGCGACATTTTAAATCAGAAACGGTGCACGTAGCCACAGGTTGTAGTGGAACGCACCAGAGCTCCCACGAGGTTGGGAGATTGCAAACGCGATGTTGACGGAGACCATGTGCGTGTCTCCCTGGGTCTCGCTGACGTTTCCTGAGACCTCAGGGCATTCGCGCAGTTCTACCGAGATTTGGACGAGTATCCTGAGCCAAGCGACCTCCATATCCTCCACAAGGCCCGAGATCTTGTTCCATTGGGGCCAGGTGTCCCCAGACGTGTGCTGGGATCCCACTTGGTTTGTCTTTCCATCTCGCTGCCTGGCCCCGTTGTATCCTGCGGTTTGGAGGCGCTCTCCCGAGATGCAGACTAAAACCATGAGAGGTTTGCCCCCGGGTCTTGCAGAGGGGGCCTGTGCTGCCATGACTTGCTGTTTGTTCCCCCCAAGACTTGGCCTGAAACCACGCGGTTTCGGAACCGGGGCCTTGATGTCTTGACGTGAGCGCTCTGGATTTGCAGGGCCCCTCCTGAAATTGGGATGGCGATGATGTGAGCATTGCCCCCTGGAACTCGAGGACTGGGCATGGGATCACACCAGTTTTGCATGAGCCGTCCCGAGATTTGGATGGAGCTCCCCTGAAGTCAGACGCTCTTTGTCCCAGAGAGCTCCCCGAGAACCCAGGAGCATTGAGTGCGTTCCTCCGACGCATGGACTGAGGAGACGCCAGATTTGACCGCGAATCTCCCTGACTGGGCCCGACAGCACTCGAACATTGCATGTGGTCCCCTCGGTTTGGACTGAGAAGGGGCGAGCTATGCCCTGCAGCCCACTGACGGCGCCCGAGGTCTCAAGAGATTTGGATGAGTTCTGGGGAGGTCCGGACTACGATCCGGTGACCCCGGGCCCTGCGAGTGGCCGAACAGACGGGAGATTCCACCAGATTCGGAGATTCCGCACGAGATTCGCACTAAGATCAACGAGACAGGTGCCTCACCATCACTCTGATCTTTCCTGACATCTCAGGACATATCCATATCTCTTCCGAGATTTGGACGGATATGCCGAAACGTGTGTCTGGGAACTCGCATGCAGGGCTTGAGATCTCATGAGATGTGGGTCAGGGCCTCCAAAATTTAGACTGCGATCCCATGAGTTTAGCTGCTCGAGACCCCTGACTGGGGTGAGACCTCAGGGATTTGGCTCCGTTCTAATGACAATTGGATTTCAACACCCTGGGGATTGCTTCTGGATCTCGCTAACTGGGCCAGAGATCCCCGCGAGATTTGCCTGAGCATTCCCGCGTTTGACCTGAAGTCTGATGGACTTAGATGCTGTTTCTCACCCAGTGGCCGGTGGCCCCAGGAGACTTGAGTGCGTTCTTCCGAGGCTGGGGCTGTGATCACGTGACCTATGCCCGTGAATATCCCTGACAGGGCCAGAGTTTGTTGACACTTGGATGGGTTCTCCTGGGCCTCGGCCGAGATCACCCCGGAGTGGCACCTGGATCCCCTAACTTGGGCAAAATCACTCAAGATGTTTTGACGAGTTCTGGCTCGATTTGGAATCAGATCCCACGAGACTGGCTCCTGGCATCCACGGATTGGACCAGCGCTCTCCCAAGTGTCGGAGGTGGCGAGGCACATTCAGACGGAGACCACGTGACATGTACCCCTGGATCTCGTCGAGTACACCTGACATTCCGAGACTTTGGCACAGTTGTCCTGAGATACGGACACCTACCCGAGACGTTTGCCTGGGAGTGGCCGATCAGGCCTGAGTTCTCACGGGATTTGGATCCGGTGTTCCGAGGTTTGGACTGCGGCCCCATGGGATTTGGCCCTGGATCTGACTTCCAGGGCCTGAGGTCCGACGAGATGTCCTCAAGCACTGCTGAGAATTGGATTCAAGTCCCCCGCGAATTGCCCGCGGAAGCCACTGAGGCATCCTGAGGTTTGACGAGATGGGGTTTGTTCTCCAAGGTTCGCAAGAAAGCACTCAGGTTTGGAGCCTGGTTCGCACCGTCCGGACATGAGCACTCAGGAGCATTGGATGAGTTCTGCCGCAAAGGTGATTTAGAGCTCAGGAGTTGGATACTGGGTCTCCCTGAGGGTGACCGGGGTCGACTGCGGTTTGGAGGAGTACTCCCGAGATTTGGACTGAGATATGCTGAAGTTGAAACCTCTGTCTAACAGAGAGGCCTTGGCCTGAGATCCCGAAGGATTGGAGTCAGCGCCTCCGACAGGAGATCACGGGAGGTTTGCCTGTGAATCTCCCTGAAAGGGCCCGAGAACCCTGAAGCTGGGGAGGACACCTCCCGAGATTTGGACTGAGAGCAGCTGAGATTCGCCCCCGGATCTCACGGAAAGGGGCCGACGTCTCAAGAGGGTTTGTGGAGCTCTGTCGACATTTGAACTCAGAAACGGCGCACGTGGCCACAGGTTTTAGAGGAACGGGCCAGAGCTCCAACGTCGTTGGGAGATCTCGAACGCGATGCCGACGGAGATCACGTGCCGTGTGTCCCTGGGTCTCGCTGACTTTTCCTGAGATCTCTGGGGATTCGCGCAGTTCTACCGAAATTTGGACGGCTATCTTGAGCCAAGCGACCTCCTTATCCTCCCCAAGGCCCGAGATCTCGTTCCCTTGGGGCCAGGTGTCCCCAGACGTGGGCTGGGATCCCATTTGATTTGCCCTTGCATCTGGCTGCCTGGCTCCGTGGTCTCCTGCGGTTTGGAGGCGCTCTTCCGAGATGCAGACTAAAACCACGAGAATTTTGCCCCCCGGTACTGCAGAAGGGGCCTGTGCTGCCATGACTTGCGGTTTGTTCCCCCCAAGATTTGGCCTGAAACCACGCGGGGTTGGAACCCGGGCCTTGATATCTGGACCTGAGCGCTCTGGAACTTCAGGAACCCTCCTGAAATTGGGATGGAAATCACGTGAGCATTGCCCCCTGGATCTCGAGGACTGGGTATGGGATCACGGCAGATTTGCATGAGCCGTCCCGAGGTTTGGACAGAGCTCCCCTGAAGTCAGGTGCTCTCTGTCCCACAGAGCTCCCCGAGATCCCAGGAGTTTTGAGTGAGTTCTTCCGAGGCTTGGACGGAGGAGACACCATATTTGATCCCGAATCTCCCTGACTGGGCCCGACAGTGCTCGAACATTGCATGTGGTCCCCTAGGTTTGGACTGAGAAGGGGCGAGCTTTGCCCTGCCGCTCACTGACTGCGCCCGAGGTCTCAAGAGATTTGGATGAGTTCTGGGGAGGTCTGGACTACGATCCGGTGACCTCGGGCCCTGCCAGTGGCCGAACGGACCGGAGATTCCACCAGATTCGGAGATTCCTCGTGAGATTCGCCCTGAGAACAACGAGACACGTGCCTCTCGATCTCTCTGATCATTCCTGACATCTCAGGACATTTCCATAGCTCTTCCGATATTTGGACGGATATGCCGACACGTGTTTCCAGGAACTCGCAGGCAGGGCCTGAGATCTCATGAGATGTGGGTCAGGGCCTCCAAAATTTAGACTGCGATCCCATGAGTTTAGTTGCTTGAGACCCCTGACTGGGGTGAGACCTCAGGGATTTGGTTTCGTGCTAATGACAATTGGATTTCAACCCCCTGGGGATTGCTTCTGGATCTCGCTAACTGGGCCAGAGGTCCCCCCGGAATTTGCGTGTGTGTTCCCGTGTTATGCCTAAAGTCAGATGAACTTAGATGCTGTTTCTCACGCAACGGACAGTGGCCCCGCAAGATTTGAGTGCGTTCTTCCGAGCCTGGGGCTGTGATCACGTGACATATGTCCGTGAATCCACCTGACGGGGCCAGGGGTTCTTGACATTTGAATGAGTTCTCCTGGACTTTGGCTGAGATCACCCGGATTCCATAACTTGGGCACAAACCACTAAAGAGATTTTGACGAGTTCCAGCTCGATTTGGAATCAGATCCCACGAGACTGGCTCCTGGCATTCACGGATTGGACCAGCGTTCTCACAAGTGTCGGAGGTGGCGAGCCTCATTCAGACGGAGACCACGTGACATGTGCCCCTCGATCTCGTCGAGTACACCTGACATTTCGAGGCTTTGGCACAGTTGTCCTGAGATTCGGACACCTACACGGAGACGTTTGCCTGGGAGTGTCCGACGGGTCCTGAGTTCTCACAGGATTTGGATCCGGTGTTCCGAGGTGTGGACTGCGGCCCCATGAGATTTGGCCCTGAATTTGGCTTCCTGGGCCTGTGGTCCCATGAGATGTCGACGAGCACTCCTGAGAATTGGATTCAAGTCCCCTGCGAATTGCCCTCGGAAGCCACTGAGGGGTCCCGAGGTTTGACGAGATGGGGTTTGTTCTCCAAGGTTCGCACGAAAGCACTCAGGTTTGGAGCCTGGTTCGCACCGTCCGGACGTGAGGACTCAGGAGCATTGGGTGAGTTCTGCTGCAAAGGTGTTTGAGAGCTCAGGAGTTGGGCCCTGGGTCGCCCTGATGGTGACCGGGGTCGACCGAGGTTTGGAGGCTTTCTCCCGAGATTTGGACTGAGATTTGATGAAGTTGAACCCTGTGTCTAACAGAGAGGCCTTGGCCTGAGATCCCGTGTGTTGGAGTCAGCGCCTCCGACTGGAGATCACGGGAGCTTTTCCTGTGAATCTCCCTGAAATTGTCCGAGAACCCTGAAGCTGGGGAGGAGACCTCCCGAGATTTGGACTGAGATCAGCTGAGATTCGCCCCCGGATCTCACCGAAAGGGGTCGAAATCTCAAGATGGTTTGAGGAGCTCTGGCGACATTTTAAATCAGAAACGGTGCACGTAGCCACAGGTTGTAGTGGAACGCACCAGAGCTCCCACGAGGTTGGGAGATTGCAAACGCGATGTTGACGGAGACCATGTGCGTGTCTCCCTGGGTCTCGCTGACGTTTCCTGAGACCTCAGGGCATTCGCGCAGTTCTACCGAGATTTGGACGAGTATCCTGAGCCAAGCGACCTCCATATCCTCCACAAGGCCCGAGATCTTGTTCCATTGGGGCCAGGTGTCCCCAGACGTGTGCTGGGATCCCACTTGGTTTGTCTTTCCATCTCGCTGCCTGGCCCCGTTGTATCCTGCGGTTTGGAGGCGCTCTCCCGAGATGCAGACTAAAACCATGAGAGGTTTGCCCCCGGGTCTTGCAGAGGGGGCCTGTGCTGCCATGACTTGCTGTTTGTTCCCCCCAAGACTTGGCCTGAAACCACGCGGTTTCGGAACCGGGGCCTTGATGTCTTGACGTGAGCGCTCTGGATTTGCAGGGCCCCTCCTGAAATTGGGATGGCGATGATGTGAGCATTGCCCCCTGGAACTCGAGGACTGGGCATGGGATCACACCAGTTTTGCATGAGCCGTCCCGAGATTTGGATGGAGCTCCCCTGAAGTCAGACGCTCTTTGTCCCAGAGAGCTCCCCGAGAACCCAGGAGCATTGAGTGCGTTCCTCCGACGCATGGACTGAGGAGACGCCAGATTTGACCGCGAATCTCCCTGACTGGGCCCGACAGCACTCGAACATTGCATGTGGTCCCCTCGGTTTGGACTGAGAAGGGGCGAGCTATGCCCTGCAGCCCACTGACGGCGCCCGAGGTCTCAAGAGATTTGGATGAGTTCTGGGGAGGTCCGGACTACGATCCGGTGACCCCGGGCCCTGCGAGTGGCCGAACAGACGGGAGATTCCACCAGATTCGGAGATTCCGCACGAGATTCGCACTAAGATCAACGAGACAGGTGCCTCACCATCACTCTGATCTTTCCTGACATCTCAGGACATATCCATATCTCTTCCGAGATTTGGACGGATATGCCGAAACGTGTGTCTGGGAACTCGCATGCAGGGCTTGAGATCTCATGAGATGTGGGTCAGGGCCTCCAAAATTTAGACTGCGATCCCATGAGTTTAGCTGCTCGAGACCCCTGACTGGGGTGAGACCTCAGGGATTTGGCTCCGTTCTAATGA
Source organism: Mirounga angustirostris (assembly GCF_029215605.1). Classification (NCBI taxonomy): domain Eukaryota; kingdom Metazoa; phylum Chordata; class Mammalia; order Carnivora; family Phocidae; genus Mirounga; species Mirounga angustirostris. The sequence continues at coordinate 287,529 of NW_026991736.1, read as the reverse complement.
CAATTGGATTTCAACACCCTGGGGATTGCTTCTGGATCTCGCTAACTGGGCCAGAGATCCCCGCGAGATTTGCCTGAGCATTCCCGCGTTTGACCTGAAGTCTGATGGACTTAGATGCTGTTTCTCACCCAGTGGCCGGTGGCCCCAGGAGACTTGAGTGCGTTCTTCCGAGGCTGGGGCTGTGATCACGTGACCTATGCCCGTGAATATCCCTGACAGGGCCAGAGTTTGTTGACACTTGGATGGGTTCTCCTGGGCCTCGGCCGAGATCACCCCGGAGTGGCACCTGGATCCCCTAACTTGGGCAAAATCACTCAAGATGTTTTGACGAGTTCTGGCTCGATTTGGAATCAGATCCCACGAGACTGGCTCCTGGCATCCACGGATTGGACCAGCGCTCTCCCAAGTGTCGGAGGTGGCGAGGCACATTCAGACGGAGACCACGTGACATGTACCCCTGGATCTCGTCGAGTACACCTGACATTCCGAGACTTTGGCACAGTTGTCCTGAGATACGGACACCTACCCGAGACGTTTGCCTGGGAGTGGCCGATCAGGCCTGAGTTCTCACGGGATTTGGATCCGGTGTTCCGAGGTTTGGACTGCGGCCCCATGGGATTTGGCCCTGGATCTGACTTCCAGGGCCTGAGGTCCGACGAGATGTCCTCAAGCACTGCTGAGAATTGGATTCAAGTCCCCCGCGAATTGCCCGCGGAAGCCACTGAGGCATCCTGAGGTTTGACGAGATGGGGTTTGTTCTCCAAGGTTCGCAAGAAAGCACTCAGGTTTGGAGCCTGGTTCGCACCGTCCGGACATGAGCACTCAGGAGCATTGGATGAGTTCTGCCGCAAAGGTGATTTAGAGCTCAGGAGTTGGATACTGGGTCTCCCTGAGGGTGACCGGGGTCGACTGCGGTTTGGAGGAGTACTCCCGAGATTTGGACTGAGATATGCTGAAGTTGAAACCTCTGTCTAACAGAGAGGCCTTGGCCTGAGATCCCGAAGGATTGGAGTCAGCGCCTCCGACAGGAGATCACGGGAGGTTTGCCTGTGAATCTCCCTGAAAGGGCCCGAGAACCCTGAAGCTGGGGAGGACACCTCCCGAGATTTGGACTGAGAGCAGCTGAGATTCGCCCCCGGATCTCACGGAAAGGGGCCGACGTCTCAAGAGGGTTTGTGGAGCTCTGTCGACATTTGAACTCAGAAACGGCGCACGTGGCCACAGGTTTTAGAGGAACGGGCCAGAGCTCCAACGTCGTTGGGAGATCTCGAACGCGATGCCGACGGAGATCACGTGCCGTGTGTCCCTGGGTCTCGCTGACTTTTCCTGAGATCTCCGGGGATTCGCGCAGTTCTACCGAGATTTGGACGGCTATCTTGAGCCAAGCGACCTCCTTATCCTCCCCAAGGCCGAGATCTCGTTCCCTTGGGGCCAGATGTCCCCAGACGTGGGCTGGGATCCCATTTGATTTGCCCTTCCATCTGGCTGCCTGGCTCCGTGGTCTCCTGCGGTTTGGAGGCGCTCTTCCGAGATGCAGACTAAAACCACGAGAATTTTGCCCCCCGGTACTGCAGAGGGGGCCTGTGCTGGCATGACTTGCGGTTTGTTCCCCCCAAGATTTGGCCTGAAACCACGTGGGGTTGGAACGCGGGCCTTGATATCCGGACATGAGCGCTCTGGAACTTCAGGGCCCCTCCTGAAATTGGGATGGAAATCACGTGAGCATTGCCCCCTGGATCTCGAGGACTGGGAATGGGATCACGGCAGATTTGCATGAGCCGTCCCGATATTTGGACGGAGCTCCCCTGAAGTCAGGTGCTCTCTGTCCCACAGAGCTCCCCGAGATCCCAGGAGTTTTGAGTGAGTTCTTCCGAGGCTTGGACGGAGGAGACACCATATTTGATCCCGAATCTCCCTGACTGGGCCCGACAGTGCTCGAACATTGCATGTGGTCCCCTAGGTTTGGACTGAGAAGGGGCGAGCTTTGCCCTGCCGCTCACTGACTGCGCCCGAGGTCTCAAGAGATTTGGATGAGTTCTGGGGAGGTCTGGACTACGATCTGGTGACCTCGGGCCCTGCCAGTGGCCGAACGGACCGGAGATTCCACCAGATTCGGAGATTCCTCGTGAGATTCGCCCTGAGAACAACGAGACAGGTGCCTCTCGATCTCTCTGATCATTCCTGACATCTCAGGACATTTCCATAGCTCTTCCGATATTTGGACGGATATGCCGACACGTGTTTCCAGGAACTCGCAGGCAGGGCCTGAGATCTCATGAGATGTGGGTCAGGGCCTCCAAAATTTAGACTGCGATCCCATGAGTTTAGTTGCTTGAGACCCCTGACTGGGGTGAGACCTCAGGGATTTGGTTTCGTGCTAATGACAATTGGATTTCAACCCCCTGGGGATTGCTTCTGGATCTCGCTAACTGGGCCAGAGGTCCCCCCGGAATTTGCGTGTGTGTTCCTGTGTTACGCCTAAAGTCAGATGAACTTAGATGCTGTTTCTCACGCAACGGACAGTGGCCCCGCAAGATTTGAGTGCGTTCTTCCGAGCCTGGGGCTGTGATCACGTGACATATGTCCGTGAATCTCCCTGACGGGGCCAGGGGTTCTTGACATTTGAATGATTTCTCCTGGACTTTGGCTGAGATCACCCGGATTCCATAACTTGGGCACAAACCACTAAAGAGATTTTGACGAGTTCCAGCTCGATTTGGAATCAGATCCCACGAGACTGGCTCCTGGCATTCACGGATTGGACCAGCGTTCTCACAAGTGTCGGAGGTGGCGAGCCTCATTCAGACGGACACCACGTGACATGTGCCCCTCGATCTCGTCGAGTACACCTGACATTTCGAGGCTTTGGCACAGTTGTCCTGAGATTCGGACACCTACACGGAGACGTTTGCCTGGGAGTGTCCGACGGGTCCTGAGTTCTCACAGGATTTGGATCCGGTGTTCCGAGGTGTGGACTGCGGCCCCATGAGATTTGGCCCTGAATTTGACTTCCTGGGCCTGTGGTCCCATGAGATGTCGACGAGCACTCCTGAGAATTGGATTCAAGTCCCCTGCGAATTGCCCTCGGAAGCCACTGAGGGGTCCCGAGGTTTGACGAGATGGGGTTTGTTCTCCAAGGTTCGCACGAAAGCACTCAGGTTTGGAGCCTGGTTCGCACCGTCCGGACGTGAGGACTCAGGAGCATTGGGTGAGTTCTGCTGCAAAGGTGATTGAGAGCTCAGGAGTTGGGCCCTGGGTCGCCCTGATGGTGACTGGGGTCGACCGAGGTTTGGAGGCTTTCTCCCGAGATTTGGACTGAGATTTGATGAAGTTGAACCCTGTGTCTAACAGAGAGGCCTTGGCCTGAGATCCCGTGGGTTGGAGTCAGCGCCTCCGACTGGAGATCACGGGAGCTTTGCCTGTGAATCTCCCTGAAATTGTCCGAGAACCCTGAAGCTGGGGAGGAGACCTCCCGAGATTTGGACTGAGATCAGCTGAGATTCGCCCCCGGATCTCACCCAAAGGGGTCGAAGGCTCAAGATGGTTTGAGGAGCTCTGGCGACATTTTAAATCAGAAACGGTGCACGTAGCCACAGGTTGTAGTGGAACGCACCAGAGCTCCCACGAGGTTGGGAGATTTCAAACGCGATGTCGACGGAGATCATGTGCGTGTCTCCCTGGGTCTCGCTGACGTTTCCTGAGACCTCAGGGCATTCGCGCAGTTCTACCGAGATTTGGACGACTACCCTGAGCCAAGCGACCTCCATATCCTCCACAAGGCCCGAGATCTTGTTCCATTGGGGCCAGGTGTCCCCAGACGTGTGCTGGGATCCCACTTGGTTTGTCTTTCCATCTCGCTGCCTGGCCCCGTTGTATCCTGCGGTTTGGAGGCGCTCTCCCGAGATGCAGACTAAAACCATGAGAGGTTTGCCCCCGGGTCTTGCAGAGGGGGCCTGTGCTGCCATGACTTGCTGTTTGTTCCCCCCAAGACATGGCCTGAAACCACGCGGTTTCGGAACTGGGGCCTTGATGTCTTGACGAGAGCGCTCTGGATTTGCAGGGCCCCTCCTGAAATTGGGATGGCGATGATGTGAGCATTGCCCCCTGGAACTCGAGGACTGGGCATGGGATCACACCAGTTTTGCATGAGCCGTCCCGAGATTTGGATGGAGCTCCCCTGAAGTCAGACGCTCTTTGTCCCAGAGAGCTCCCCGAGAACCCAGGAGCATTGAGTGCGTTCCTCCGACGCATGGACTGAGGAGACGCCAGATTTGACCGCGAATCTCCCTGACTGGGCCCGACAGCACTCGAACATTGCATGTGGTCCCCTCGGTTTGGACTGAGAAGGGGCGAGCTATGCCCTGCAGCTCACTGACGGCGCCCGAGGTCTCAAGAGATTTGGATGAGTGCTGGGGAGGTCCGGACTACGATCCGGTGACCCCGGGCCCTGCGAGTGGCCGAACAGACGGGAGATTCCACCAGATTCGGAGATTCCTCACGAGATTCGCACTAAGATCAACGAGACAGGTGCCTCACCATCACTCTGATCTTTCCTGACATCTCAGGACATATCCATATCTCTTCCGAGATTTGGACGGATATGCCGAAACGTGTGTCTGGGAACTCGCATGCAGGGCTTGAGATCTCATGAGATGTGGGTCAGGGCCTCCAAAATTTAGACTGCGATCCCATGAGTTTAGCTGCTCGAGACCCCTGACTGGGGTGAGACCTCAGGGATTTGGCTCCGTTCTAATGACAATTGGATTTCAACCCCCTGGGGATTGCTTCTGGATCTCGCTAACTGGGCCAGAGATCCCCGCGAGATTTGCCTGAGCATTCCCGCGTTTGACCTGAAGTCTGATGGACTTAGATGCTGTTTCTCACCCAGTGGCCGGTGGCCTCAGGAGACTTGAGTGCGTTCTTCCGAGGCTGGGGCTGTGATCACGTGACCTATGCCCGTGAATCTCCCTGACAGGGCCAGGGGTTGTTGACACTTGGATGGGTTCTCCAGGGCATCGGCCGAGATCACCCCGGAGTGGCACCGGGATCCCCTAACTTGGGCACAAACACTCAAGATGTTTTGACGAGTTCTGGCTCGATTTGGAATTAGATCCCACGAGACTGGCTCCTGGCATCCACGGATTGGACCAGCGCTCTCCCAAGTGTCGGAGGTGGCGAGGCACATTCAGACGGAGACCACGTGACATGTACCCCTGGATCTCGTCGAGTACACCTGACATTCCGAGACTTTGGCACAGTTGTCCTGAGATACGGACACCTACCCGAGACGTTTGCCTGGGAGTGGCCGATCAGGCCTGAGTTCTCACGGGATTTGGATCCGGTGTTCCGAGGTTTGGACTGCGGCCCCATGGGATTTGGCCCTGGATCTGGCTTCCAGGGCCTGAGGTCCGACGAGATGTCCTCAAGCACTGCTGAGAATTGGATTCAAGTCCCCCACGAATTGCCCGCGGAAGCCACTGAGGCATCCTGAGGTTTGACGAGATGGGGTTTGTTCTCCAAGGTTCGCACGAAAGCACTCAGGTTTGGAGCCTGGTTCGCACCGTCCGGACGTGAGCACTCAGGAGCATTGGATGAGTTCTGTCGCAAAGGTGATTGAGAGCTCAGGAGTTGGACACTGGGTCTCCCTGATGGTGACTGGGATCGACCGCGGTTTGGAGGAGTACTCCCGAGATTTGGACTGAGATATGCTGAAGTTGAACCCTCTGTCTAACAGAGAGGCCTTGGCCTGAGATCCCGAAGGATTGGAGTCAGCGCCTCCGACCGGAGATCACGGGAGGTTTGCCTGTGAATCTCCCTGAAAGGGCCCGAGAACCCTGAAGCTGGGGAGGACACCTCCCTAGATTTGGACTGAGATCAGCTGAGATTTGCCCCCTGATCTCACGGAAAGGGGCCGAGGTCTCAAGAGGTTTTGTGGAGCTCTGTCGACATTTGAACTTCGAAACAGCGCACGTGGCCACAGGTTGTAGAGGAACGGGCCAGAGCTCCAACGTCGTTGGGAGATCTCGAACGCGATGCCGACGGAGATCACGTGCCGTGTGTCCCTGGGTCTCGCTGACTTTTCCTGAGATCTCCGGGGATTCGAGCAGTTCTACCGAGATTTGGACGGCTATCTTGAGCCAAGCGACCTCCTTATCCTCCCCAAGGCCCGAGATCTCGTTCCCTTGGGGCCAGGTGTCCCCAGACGTGGGCTGGGATCCCATTTGATTTGCCCTTGCATCTGGCTGCCTGGCTCCGTGGTCTCCTGCGGTTTGGAGGCGCTCTTCCGAGATGCAGACTAAAACCACGAGAATTTTGCCCCCCGGTACTGCAGAAGGGGCCTGTGCTGCCATGACTTGCGGTTTGTTCCCCCCAAGATTTGGCCTGAAACCACGCGGGGTTGGAACCCGGGCCTTGATATCTGGACCTGAGCGCTCTGGAACTTCAGGACCCCTCCTGAAATTGGGATGGAAATCACGTGAGCATTGCCCCCTGGATCTCGAGGACTGGGTATGGGATCACGGCAGATTTGCATGAGCCGTCCCGAGGTTTGGACGGAGCTCCCCTGAAGTCAGGTGCTCTCTGTCCCACAGAGCTCCCCGAGATCCCAGGAGTTTTGAGTGAGTTCTTCCGAGGCTTGGACGGAGGAGACACCATATTTGATCCCGAATCTCCCTGACTGGGCCCGACAGTGCTCGAACATTGCATGTGGTCCCCTAGGTTTGGACTGAGAAGGGGCGAGCTTTGCCCTGCCGCTCACTGACTGCGCCCGAGGTCTCAAGAGATTTGGATGAGTTCTGGGGAGGTCTGGACTACGATCCGGTGACCTCGGGCCCTGCCAGTGGCCGAACGGACCGGTGATTCCACCAGATTCGGAGATTCCTCGTGAGATTCGCCCTGAGAACAACGAGACAGGTGCCTCTCGATCTCTCTGATCATTCCTGACATCTCAGGACATTTCCATAGCTCTTCCGATATTTGGACGGATATGCCGACACGTGTTTCCAGGAACTCGCAGGCAGGGCCTGAGATCTCATGAGATGTGGGTCAGGGCCTCCAAAATTTAGACTGCGATCCCATGAGTTTAGTTGCTTGAGACCCCTGACTGGGGTGAGACCTCAGGGATTTGGTTTCGTGCTAATGACAATTGGATTTCAACCCCCTGGGGATTGCTTCTGGATCTCGCTAACTGGGCCAGAGGTCCCCCCGGAATTTGCATGTGTGTTCCCGTGTTACGCCTAAAGTCAGATGAACTTAGATGCTGTTTCTCACGCAACGGACAGTGGCCCCGCAAGATTTGAGTGCGTTCTTCCGAGCCTGGGGCTGTGATCACGTGACATATGTCCGTGAATCTCCCTGACGGGGCCAGGGGTTCTTGACATTTGAATGAGTTCTCCTGGACTTTGGCTGAGATCACCCGGATTCCATAACTTGGGCACAAACCACTAAAGAGATTTTGACGAGTTCCAGCTCGAATTGGAATCAGATCCCACGAGACTGGCTCCTGGCATTCACGGATTGGACCAGCGTTCTCACAAGTGTCGGAGGTGGCGAGCCTCATTCAGACGGAGACCACGTGACATGTGCCCCTCGATCTCGTCGAGTACACCTGACATTTCGAGGCTTTCGCACAGTTGTCCTGAGATTCGGACACCTACACGGAGACGTTTGCCTGGGAGTGTCCGACGGGTCCTGAGTTCTCACAGGATTTGGATCCGGTGTTCCGAGGTGTGGACTGCGGCCCCATGAGATTTGGCCCTGAATTTGGCTTCCTGGGCCTGTGGTCCCATGAGATGTCGACGAGCACTCCTGAGAATTGGTTTCAAGTCCCCTGCGAATTGCCCTCGGAAGACACTGAGGGGTCCCGAGGTTTGACGAGATGGGGTTTGTTCTGCAAGGTTCGCACGAAAGCACTCAGGTTTGGAGCCTGGTTCGCACCGTCCGGACGTGAGGACTCAGGAGCATTGGGTGAGTTCTGCTGCAAAGGTGATTGAGAGCTCAGGAGTTGGGCCCTGGGTCGCCCTGATGGTGACCGGGGTCGACCGAGGTTTGGAGGCTTTCTCCCGAGATTTGGACTGAGATTTGATGAAGTTGAACCCTGTGTCTAACAGAGAGGCCTTGGCCTGAGATCCCGTGGGTTGGAGTCAGCGCCTCCGACTGGAGATCACGGGAGCTTTGCCTGTGAATCTCCCTGAAATTGTCCGAGAACCCTGAAGCTGGGGAGGAGACCTCCCGAGATTTGGACTGAGATCAGCTGAGATTCGCCCCCGGATCTCACCGAAAGGGGTCGAAGTCTCAAGATGGTTTGAGGAGCTCTGGCGACATTTTAAATCAGAAACGGTGCACGTAGCCACAGGTTGTAGTGGAACGCACCAGAGCTCCCACGAGGTTGGGAGATTGCAAACGCGATGTTGACGGAGATCATGTGCGTGTCTCCCTGGGTCTCGCTGAAGTTTCCTGAGACCTCAGGGCATTCGCGCAGTTCTACCGAGATTTGGACGACTATCCTGAGCCAAGCGACCTCCATATCCTCCACAAGGCCCGAGATCTTGTTCCATTGGGGCCAGGTGTCCCCAGACGTGTGCTGGGATCCCACTTGGTTTGTCTTTCCATCTCGCTGCCTGGCCCCGTTGTATCCTGCGGTTTGGAGGCGCTCTCCCGAGATGCAGACTAAAACCTTGAGAGGTTTGCCCCCGGGTCTTGCAGAGGGGGCCTGTGCTGCCATGACTTGCTGTTTGTTCCCCCCAAGACTTGGCCTGAAACCACGCGGTTTCGGAACCGGGGCCTTGATGTCTTGACGTGAGCGCTCTGGATTTGCAGGGCCCCTCCTGAAATTGGGATGGCGATGATGTGAGCATTGCCCCCTGGAACTCGAGGACTGGGCATGGGATCACACCAGTTTTGCATGAGCCGTCCCGAGATTTGGATGGAGCTCCCCTGAAGTCAGACGCTCTTTGTCCCAGAGAGCTCCCCGAGAACCCAGGAGCATTGAGTGCGTTCCTCCGACGCATGGACTGAGGAGACGCCAGATTTGACCGTGAATCTCCCTGACTGGGCCCGACAGCACTCGAACATTGCATGTGGTCCCCTCGGTTTGGACTGAGAAGGGGCGAGCTATGCCCTGCAGCCCACTGACGGCGCCCGAGGTCTCAAGAGATTTGGATGAGTTCTGGGGAGGTCCGGACTACGATCCGGTGACCCCGGGCCCTGCGAGTGGCCGAACAGACGGGAGATTCCACCAGATTCGGAGATTCCGCACGAGATTCGCACTAAGATCAACGAGACAGGTGCCTCACCATCACTCTGATCTTTCCTGACATCTCAGGACATATCCATATCTCTTCCGAGATTTGGACGGATATGCCGAAACGTGTGTCTGGGAACTCGCATGCAGGGCTTGAGATCTCATGAGATGTGGGTCAGGGCCTCCAAAATTTAGACTGCGATCCCATGAGTTTAGCTGCTCGAGACCCCTGACTGGGGTGAGACCTCAGGGATTTGGCTCCGTTCTAATGACAATTGGATTTCAACACCCTGGGGATTGCTTCTGGATCTCGCTAACTGGGCCAGAGATCCCCGCGAGATTTGCCTGAGCATTCCCGCGTTTGACCTGAAGTCTGATGGACTTAGATGCTGTTTCTCACCCAGTGGCCGGTGGCCCCAGGAGACTTGAGTGCGTTCTTCCGAGGCTGGGGCTGTGATCACGTGACCTATGCCCGTGAATCTCCCTGACAGGGCCAGGGTTTGTTGACATTTGGATGGGTTCTCCTGGGCATCGGCCGAGATCACCCCGGAGTGGCACCGGGATCCCCTAACTTGGGCACAAACACTCAAGATGTTTTGACGAGTTCTGGCTCGATTTGGAATCAGATCCCACGAGACTGGCTCCTGGCATCCACGGATTGGACCAGCGCTCTCCCAAGTGTCGGAGGTGGCGAGGCACATTCAGACGGAGACCACGTGACATGTACCCCTGGATCTCATCGAGTACACCTGACATTCCGAGACTTTGGCACAGTTGTCCTGAGATACGGACACCTACCCGAGACGTTTGCCTGGGAGTGGCCGATCAGGCCTGAGTTCTCACGGGATTTGGATCCGGTGTTCCGAGGTTTGGACTGCGGCCCCATGGGATTTGGCCCTGGATCTGGCTTCCAGGGCCTGAGGTCCGACGAGATGTCCACAAGCACTGCTGAGAATTGGATTCAAGTCCCCCGCGAATTGCCCGCGGAAGCCACTGAGGCATCCTGAGGTTTGACGAGATGGGGTTTGTTCTCCAAGGTTCGCACGAAAGCACGCAGGTTTGGAGCCTGGTTCGCACCGTCCGGACGTGAGCACTCAGGAGCATTGGATGAGTTCTGTCGCAAAGGTGATTGAGAGCTCAGGAGTTGGACACTGGGTCTCCCTGAGGGTGACCGGGGTCGACTGCGGTTTGGAGGAGTACTCCCGAGATTTGGACTGAGATATGCTGAAGTGGAACCCTCTGTCTAACAGAGAGGCCTTGGCCTGAGATCCCGAAGGATTGGAGTCAGCGCCTCCGACAGGAGATCACGGGAGGTTTGCCTGTGAATCTCCCTGAAAGGGCCCGAGAACCCTGAAGCTGGGGAGGACACCTCCCTAGATTTGGACTGAGATCAGCTGAGATTTGCCCCCTGATCTCACGGAAAGGGGCCGAGGTCTCAAGAGGTTTTGTGGAGCTCTGTCGACATTTGAACTTCGAAACGGCGCACGTGGCCACAGGTTGTAGAGGAACGGGCCAGAGCTCCAACGTCGTTGGGAGAACTCGAACGCGATGCCGACGGAGATCACGTGCCGTGTGTCCCTGGGTCTCGCTGACTTTTCCTGAGATCTCTGGGGATTCGCGCAGTTCTACCGAAATTTGGACGGCTATCTTGAGCCAAGCGACCTCCTTATCCTCCCCAAGGCCCGAGATCTCGTTCCCTTGGGGCCAGGTGTCCCCAGACGTGGGCTGGGATCCCATTTGATTTGCCCTTGCATCTGGCTGCCTGGCTCCGTGGTCTCCTGCGGTTTGGAGGCGCTCTTCCGAGATGCAGACTAAAACCACGAGAATTTTGCCCCCCGGTACTGCAGAAGGGGCCTGTGCTGCCATGACTTGCGGTTTGTTCCCCCCAAGATTTGGCCTGAAACCACGCGGGGTTGGAACCCGGGCCTTGATATCTGGACCTGAGCGCTCTGGAACTTCAGGAACCCTCCTGAAATTGGGATGGAAATCACGTGAGCATTGCCCCCTGGATCTCGAGGACTGGGTATGGGATCACGGCAGATTTGCATGAGCCGTCCCGAGGTTTGGACAGAGCTCCCCTGAAGTCAGGTGCTCTCTGTCCCACAGAGCTCCCCGAGATCCCAGGAGTTTTGAGTGAGTTCTTCCGAGGCTTGGACGGAGGAGACACCATATTTGATCCCGAATCTCCCTGACTGGGCCCGACAGTGCTCGAACATTGCATGTGGTCCCCTAGGTTTGGACTGAGAAGGGGCGAGCTTTGCCCTGCCGCTCACTGACTGCGCCCGAGGTCTCAAGAGATTTGGATGAGTTCTGGGGAGGTCTGGACTACGATCCGGTGACCTCGGGCCCTGCCAGTGGCCGAACGGACCGGAGATTCCACCAGATTCGGAGATTCCTCGTGAGATTCGCCCTGAGAACAACGAGACACGTGCCTCTCGATCTCTCTGATCATTCCTGACATCTCAGGACATTTCCATAGCTCTTCCGATATTTGGACGGATATGCCGACACGTGTTTCCAGGAACTCGCAGGCAGGGCCTGAGATCTCATGAGATGTGGGTCAGGGCCTCCAAAATTTAGACTGCGATCCCATGAGTTTAGTTGCTTGAGACCCCTGACTGGGGTGAGACCTCAGGGATTTGGTTTCGTGCTAATGACAATTGGATTTCAACCCCCTGGGGATTGCTTCTGGATCTCGCTAACTGGGCCAGAGGTCCCCCCGGAATTTGCGTGTGTGTTCCCGTGTTATGCCTAAAGTCAGATGAACTTAGATGCTGTTTCTCACGCAACGGACAGTGGCCCCGCAAGATTTGAGTGCGTTCTTCCGAGCCTGGGGCTGTGATCACGTGACATATGTCCGTGAATCCACCTGACGGGGCCAGGGGTTCTTGACATTTGAATGAGTTCTCCTGGACTTTGGCTGAGATCACCCGGATTCCATAACTTGGGCACAAACCACTAAAGAGATTTTGACGAGTTCCAGCTCGATTTGGAATCAGATCCCACGAGACTGGCTCCTGGCATTCACGGATTGGACCAGCGTTCTCACAAGTGTCGGAGGTGGCGAGCCTCATTCAGACGGAGACCACGTGACATGTGCCCCTCGATCTCGTCGAGTACACCTGACATTTCGAGGCTTTGGCACAGTTGTCCTGAGATTCGGACACCTACACGGAGACGTTTGCCTGGGAGTGTCCGACGGGTCCTGAGTTCTCACAGGATTTGGATCCGGTGTTCCGAGGTGTGGACTGCGGCCCCATGAGATTTGGCCCTGAATTTGGCTTCCTGGGCCTGTGGTCCCATGAGATGTCGACGAGCACTCCTGAGAATTGGATTCAAGTCCCCTGCGAATTGCCCTCGGAAGCCACTGAGGGGTCCCGAGGTTTGACGAGATGGGGTTTGTTCTCCAAGGTTCGCACGAAAGCACTCAGGTTTGGAGCCTGGTTCGCACCGTCCGGACGTGAGGACTCAGGAGCATTGGGTGAGTTCTGCTGCAAAGGTGTTTGAGAGCTCAGGAGTTGGGCCCTGGGTCGCCCTGATGGTGACCGGGGTCGACCGAGGTTTGGAGGCTTTCTCCCGAGATTTGGACTGAGATTTGATGAAGTTGAACCCTGTGTCTAACAGAGAGGCCTTGGCCTGAGATCCCGTGTGTTGGAGTCAGCGCCTCCGACTGGAGATCACGGGAGCTTTTCCTGTGAATCTCCCTGAAATTGTCCGAGAACCCTGAAGCTGGGGAGGAGACCTCCCGAGATTTGGACTGAGATCAGCTGAGATTCGCCCCCGGATCTCACCGAAAGGGGTCGAAATCTCAAGATGGTTTGAGGAGCTCTGGCGACATTTTAAATCAGAAACGGTGCACGTAGCCACAGGTTGTAGTGGAACGCACCAGAGCTCCCACGAGGTTGGGAGATTGCAAACGCGATGTTGACGGAGACCATGTGCGTGTCTCCCTGGGTCTCGCTGACGTTTCCTGAGACCTCAGGGCATTCGCGCAGTTCTACCGAGATTTGGACGAGTATCCTGAGCCAAGCGACCTCCATATCCTCCACAAGGCCCGAGATCTTGTTCCATTGGGGCCAGGTGTCCCCAGACGTGTGCTGGGATCCCACTTGGTTTGTCTTTCCATCTCGCTGCCTGGCCCCGTTGTATCCTGCGGTTTGGAGGCGCTCTCCCGAGATGCAGACTAAAACCATGAGAGGTTTGCCCCCGGGTCTTGCAGAGGGGGCCTGTGCTGCCATGACTTGCTGTTTGTTCCCCCCAAGACTTGGCCTGAAACCACGCGGTTTCGGAACCGGGGCCTTGATGTCTTGACGTGAGCGCTCTGGATTTGCAGGGCCCCTCCTGAAATTGGGATGGCGATGATGTGAGCATTGCCCCCTGGAACTCGAGGACTGGGCATGGGATCACACCAGTTTTGCATGAGCCGTCCCGAGATTTGGATGGAGCTCCCCTGAAGTCAGACGCTCTTTGTCCCAGAGAGCTCCCCGAGAACCCAGGAGCATTGAGTGCGTTCCTCCGACGCATGGACTGAGGAGACGCCAGATTTGACCGCGAATCTCCCTGACTGGGCCCGACAGCACTCGAACATTGCATGTGGTCCCCTCGGTTTGGACTGAGAAGGGGCGAGCTATGCCCTGCAGCCCACTGACGGCGCCCGAGGTCTCAAGAGATTTGGATGAGTTCTGGGGAGGTCCGGACTACGATCCGGTGACCCCGGGCCCTGCGAGTGGCCGAACAGACGGGAGATTCCACCAGATTCGGAGATTCCGCACGAGATTCGCACTAAGATCAACGAGACAGGTGCCTCACCATCACTCTGATCTTTCCTGACATCTCAGGACATATCCATATCTCTTCCGAGATTTGGACGGATATGCCGAAACGTGTGTCTGGGAACTCGCATGCAGGGCTTGAGATCTCATGAGATGTGGGTCAGGGCCTCCAAAATTTAGACTGCGATCCCATGAGTTTAGCTGCTCGAGACCCCTGACTGGGGTGAGACCTCAGGGATTTGGCTCCGTTCTAATGACAATTGGATTTCAACACCCTGGGGATTGCTTCTGGATCTCGCTAACTGGGCCAGAGATCCCCGCGAGATTTGCCTGAGCATTCCCGCGTTTGACCTGAAGTCTGATGGACTTAGATGCTGTTTCTCACCCAGTGGCCGGTGGCCCCAGGAGACTTGAGTGCGTTCTTCCGAGGCTGGGGCTGTGATCACGTGACCTATGCCCGTGAATATCCCTGACAGGGCCAGAGTTTGTTGACACTTGGATGGGTTCTCCTGGGCCTCGGCCGAGATCACCCCGGAGTGGCACCTGGATCCCCTAACTTGGGCAAAATCACTCAAGATGTTTTGACGAGTTCTGGCTCGATTTGGAATCAGATCCCACGAGACTGGCTCCTGGCATCCACGGATTGGACCAGCGCTCTCCCAAGTGTCGGAGGTGGCGAGGCACATTCAGACGGAGACCACGTGACATGTACCCCTGGATCTCGTCGAGTACACCTGACATTCCGAGACTTTGGCACAGTTGTCCTGAGATACGGACACCTACCCGAGACGTTTGCCTGGGAGTGGCCGATCAGGCCTGAGTTCTCACGGGATTTGGATCCGGTGTTCCGAGGTTTGGACTGCGGCCCCATGGGATTTGGCCCTGGATCTGACTTCCAGGGCCTGAGGTCCGACGAGATGTCCTCAAGCACTGCTGAGAATTGGATTCAAGTCCCCCGCGAATTGCCCGCGGAAGCCACTGAGGCATCCTGAGGTTTGACGAGATGGGGTTTGTTCTCCAAGGTTCGCAAGAAAGCACTCAGGTTTGGAGCCTGGTTCGCACCGTCCGGACATGAGCACTCAGGAGCATTGGATGAGTTCTGCCGCAAAGGTGATTTAGAGCTCAGGAGTTGGATACTGGGTCTCCCTGAGGGTGACCGGGGTCGACTGCGGTTTGGAGGAGTACTCCCGAGATTTGGACTGAGATATGCTGAAGTTGAAACCTCTGTCTAACAGAGAGGCCTTGGCCTGAGATCCCGAAGGATTGGAGTCAGCGCCTCCGACAGGAGATCACGGGAGGTTTGCCTGTGAATCTCCCTGAAAGGGCCCGAGAACCCTGAAGCTGGGGAGGACACCTCCCGAGATTTGGACTGAGAGCAGCTGAGATTCGCCCCCGGATCTCACGGAAAGGGGCCGACGTCTCAAGAGGGTTTGTGGAGCTCTGTCGACATTTGAACTCAGAAACGGCGCACGTGGCCACAGGTTTTAGAGGAACGGGCCAGAGCTCCAACGTCGTTGGGAGATCTCGAACGCGATGCCGACGGAGATCACGTGCCGTGTGTCCCTGGGTCTCGCTGACTTTTCCTGAGATCTCTGGGGATTCGCGCAGTTCTACCGAAATTTGGACGGCTATCTTGAGCCAAGCGACCTCCTTATCCTCCCCAAGGCCCGAGATCTCGTTCCCTTGGGGCCAGGTGTCCCCAGACGTGGGCTGGGATCCCATTTGATTTGCCCTTGCATCTGGCTGCCTGGCTCCGTGGTCTCCTGCGGTTTGGAGGCGCTCTTCCGAGATGCAGACTAAAACCACGAGAATTTTGCCCCCCGGTACTGCAGAAGGGGCCTGTGCTGCCATGACTTGCGGTTTGTTCCCCCCAAGATTTGGCCTGAAACCACGCGGGGTTGGAACCCGGGCCTTGATATCTGGACCTGAGCGCTCTGGAACTTCAGGAACCCTCCTGAAATTGGGATGGAAATCACGTGAGCATTGCCCCCTGGATCTCGAGGACTGGGTATGGGATCACGGCAGATTTGCATGAGCCGTCCCGAGGTTTGGACAGAGCTCCCCTGAAGTCAGGTGCTCTCTGTCCCACAGAGCTCCCCGAGATCCCAGGAGTTTTGAGTGAGTTCTTCCGAGGCTTGGACGGAGGAGACACCATATTTGATCCCGAATCTCCCTGACTGGGCCCGACAGTGCTCGAACATTGCATGTGGTCCCCTAGGTTTGGACTGAGAAGGGGCGAGCTTTGCCCTGCCGCTCACTGACTGCGCCCGAGGTCTCAAGAGATTTGGATGAGTTCTGGGGAGGTCTGGACTACGATCCGGTGACCTCGGGCCCTGCCAGTGGCCGAACGGACCGGAGATTCCACCAGATTCGGAGATTCCTCGTGAGATTCGCCCTGAGAACAACGAGACACGTGCCTCTCGATCTCTCTGATCATTCCTGACATCTCAGGACATTTCCATAGCTCTTCCGATATTTGGACGGATATGCCGACACGTGTTTCCAGGAACTCGCAGGCAGGGCCTGAGATCTCATGAGATGTGGGTCAGGGCCTCCAAAATTTAGACTGCGATCCCATGAGTTTAGTTGCTTGAGACCCCTGACTGGGGTGAGACCTCAGGGATTTGGTTTCGTGCTAATGACAATTGGATTTCAACCCCCTGGGGATTGCTTCTGGATCTCGCTAACTGGGCCAGAGGTCCCCCCGGAATTTGCGTGTGTGTTCCCGTGTTATGCCTAAAGTCAGATGAACTTAGATGCTGTTTCTCACGCAACGGACAGTGGCCCCGCAAGATTTGAGTGCGTTCTTCCGAGCCTGGGGCTGTGATCACGTGACATATGTCCGTGAATCCACCTGACGGGGCCAGGGGTTCTTGACATTTGAATGAGTTCTCCTGGACTTTGGCTGAGATCACCCGGATTCCATAACTTGGGCACAAACCACTAAAGAGATTTTGACGAGTTCCAGCTCGATTTGGAATCAGATCCCACGAGACTGGCTCCTGGCATTCACGGATTGGACCAGCGTTCTCACAAGTGTCGGAGGTGGCGAGCCTCATTCAGACGGAGACCACGTGACATGTGCCCCTCGATCTCGTCGAGTACACCTGACATTTCGAGGCTTTGGCACAGTTGTCCTGAGATTCGGACACCTACACGGAGACGTTTGCCTGGGAGTGTCCGACGGGTCCTGAGTTCTCACAGGATTTGGATCCGGTGTTCCGAGGTGTGGACTGCGGCCCCATGAGATTTGGCCCTGAATTTGGCTTCCTGGGCCTGTGGTCCCATGAGATGTCGACGAGCACTCCTGAGAATTGGATTCAAGTCCCCTGCGAATTGCCCTCGGAAGCCACTGAGGGGTCCCGAGGTTTGACGAGATGGGGTTTGTTCTCCAAGGTTCGCACGAAAGCACTCAGGTTTGGAGCCTGGTTCGCACCGTCCGGACGTGAGGACTCAGGAGCATTGGGTGAGTTCTGCTGCAAAGGTGTTTGAGAGCTCAGGAGTTGGGCCCTGGGTCGCCCTGATGGTGACCGGGGTCGACCGAGGTTTGGAGGCTTTCTCCCGAGATTTGGACTGAGATTTGATGAAGTTGAACCCTGTGTCTAACAGAGAGGCCTTGGCCTGAGATCCCGTGTGTTGGAGTCAGCGCCTCCGACTGGAGATCACGGGAGCTTTTCCTGTGAATCTCCCTGAAATTGTCCGAGAACCCTGAAGCTGGGGAGGAGACCTCCCGAGATTTGGACTGAGATCAGCTGAGATTCGCCCCCGGATCTCACCGAAAGGGGTCGAAATCTCAAGATGGTTTGAGGAGCTCTGGCGACATTTTAAATCAGAAACGGTGCACGTAGCCACAGGTTGTAGTGGAACGCACCAGAGCTCCCACGAGGTTGGGAGATTGCAAACGCGATGTTGACGGAGACCATGTGCGTGTCTCCCTGGGTCTCGCTGACGTTTCCTGAGACCTCAGGGCATTCGCGCAGTTCTACCGAGATTTGGACGAGTATCCTGAGCCAAGCGACCTCCATATCCTCCACAAGGCCCGAGATCTTGTTCCATTGGGGCCAGGTGTCCCCAGACGTGTGCTGGGATCCCACTTGGTTTGTCTTTCCATCTCGCTGCCTGGCCCCGTTGTATCCTGCGGTTTGGAGGCGCTCTCCCGAGATGCAGACTAAAACCATGAGAGGTTTGCCCCCGGGTCTTGCAGAGGGGGCCTGTGCTGCCATGACTTGCTGTTTGTTCCCCCCAAGACTTGGCCTGAAACCACGCGGTTTCGGAACCGGGGCCTTGATGTCTTGACGTGAGCGCTCTGGATTTGCAGGGCCCCTCCTGAAATTGGGATGGCGATGATGTGAGCATTGCCCCCTGGAACTCGAGGACTGGGCATGGGATCACACCAGTTTTGCATGAGCCGTCCCGAGATTTGGATGGAGCTCCCCTGAAGTCAGACGCTCTTTGTCCCAGAGAGCTCCCCGAGAACCCAGGAGCATTGAGTGCGTTCCTCCGACGCATGGACTGAGGAGACGCCAGATTTGACCGCGAATCTCCCTGACTGGGCCCGACAGCACTCGAACATTGCATGTGGTCCCCTCGGTTTGGACTGAGAAGGGGCGAGCTATGCCCTGCAGCCCACTGACGGCGCCCGAGGTCTCAAGAGATTTGGATGAGTTCTGGGGAGGTCCGGACTACGATCCGGTGACCCCGGGCCCTGCGAGTGGCCGAACAGACGGGAGATTCCACCAGATTCGGAGATTCCGCACGAGATTCGCACTAAGATCAACGAGACAGGTGCCTCACCATCACTCTGATCTTTCCTGACATCTCAGGACATATCCATATCTCTTCCGAGATTTGGACGGATATGCCGAAACGTGTGTCTGGGAACTCGCATGCAGGGCTTGAGATCTCATGAGATGTGGGTCAGGGCCTCCAAAATTTAGACTGCGATCCCATGAGTTTAGCTGCTCGAGACCCCTGACTGGGGTGAGACCTCAGGGATTTGGCTCCGTTCTAATGACAATTGGATTTCAACACCCTGGGGATTGCTTCTGGATCTCGCTAACTGGGCCAGAGATCCCCGCGAGATTTGCCTGAGCATTCCCGCGTTTGACCTGAAGTCTGATGGACTTAGATGCTGTTTCTCACCCAGTGGCCGGTGGCCCCAGGAGACTTGAGTGCGTTCTTCCGAGGCTGGGGCTGTGATCACGTGACCTATGCCCGTGAATATCCCTGACAGGGCCAGAGTTTGTTGACACTTGGATGGGTTCTCCTGGGCCTCGGCCGAGATCACCCCGGAGTGGCACCTGGATCCCCTAACTTGGGCAAAATCACTCAAGATGTTTTGACGAGTTCTGGCTCGATTTGGAATCAGATCCCACGAGACTGGCTCCTGGCATCCACGGATTGGACCAGCGCTCTCCCAAGTGTCGGAGGTGGCGAGGCACATTCAGACGGAGACCACGTGACATGTACCCCTGGATCTCGTCGAGTACACCTGACATTCCGAGACTTTGGCACAGTTGTCCTGAGATACGGACACCTACCCGAGACGTTTGCCTGGGAGTGGCCGATCAGGCCTGAGTTCTCACGGGATTTGGATCCGGTGTTCCGAGGTTTGGACTGCGGCCCCATGGGATTTGGCCCTGGATCTGACTTCCAGGGCCTGAGGTCCGACGAGATGTCCTCAAGCACTGCTGAGAATTGGATTCAAGTCCCCCGCGAATTGCCCGCGGAAGCCACTGAGGCATCCTGAGGTTTGACGAGATGGGGTTTGTTCTCCAAGGTTCGCAAGAAAGCACTCAGGTTTGGAGCCTGGTTCGCACCGTCCGGACATGAGCACTCAGGAGCATTGGATGAGTTCTGCCGCAAAGGTGATTTAGAGCTCAGGAGTTGGATACTGGGTCTCCCTGAGGGTGACCGGGGTCGACTGCGGTTTGGAGGAGTACTCCCGAGATTTGGACTGAGATATGCTGAAGTTGAAACCTCTGTCTAACAGAGAGGCCTTGGCCTGAGATCCCGAAGGATTGGAGTCAGCGCCTCCGACAGGAGATCACGGGAGGTTTGCCTGTGAATCTCCCTGAAAGGGCCCGAGAACCCTGAAGCTGGGGAGGACACCTCCCGAGATTTGGACTGAGAGCAGCTGAGATTCGCCCCCGGATCTCACGGAAAGGGGCCGACGTCTCAAGAGGGTTTGTGGAGCTCTGTCGACATTTGAACTCAGAAACGGCGCACGTGGCCACAGGTTTTAGAGGAACGGGCCAGAGCTCCAACGTCGTTGGGAGATCTCGAACGCGATGCCGACGGAGATCACGTGCCTTGTGTCCCTGGGTCTCGCTGACTTTTCCTGAGATCTCCGGGGATTCGCGCAGTTCTACCGAGATTTGGACGGCTATCTTGAGCCAAGCGACCTCCTTATCCTCCCCAAGGCCGAGATCTCGTTCCCTTGGGGCCAGATGTCCCCAGACGTGGGCTGGGATCCCATTTGATTTGCCCTTCCATCTGGCTGCCTGGCTCCGTGGTCTCCTGCGGTTTGGAGGCGCTCTTCCGAGATGCAGACTAAAACCACGAGAATTTTGCCCCCCGGTACTGCAGAGGGGGCCTGTGCTGGCATGACTTGCGGTTTGTTCCCCCCAAGATTTGGCCTGAAACCACGTGGGGTTGGAACGCGGGCCTTGATATCCGGACATGAGCGCTCTGGAACTTCAGGGCCCCTCCTGAAATTGGGATGGAAATCACGTGAGCATTGCCCCCTGGATCTCGAGGACTGGGAATGGGATCACGGCAGATTTGCATGAGCCGTCCCGATATTTGGACGGAGCTCCCCTGAAGTCAGGTGCTCTCTGTCCCACAGAGCTCCCCGAGATCCCAGGAGTTTTGAGTGAGTTCTTCCGAGGCTTGGACGGAGGAGACACCATATTTGATCCCGAATCTCCCTGACTGGGCCCGACAGTGCTCGAACATTGCATGTGGTCCCCTAGGTTTGGACTGAGAAGGGGCGAGCTTTGCCCTGCCGCTCACTGACTGCGCCCGAGGTCTCAAGAGATTTGGATGAGTTCTGGGGAGGTCTGGACTACGATCTGGTGACCTCGGGCCCTGCCAGTGGCCGAACGGACCGGAGATTCCACCAGATTCGGAGATTCCTCGTGAGATTCGCCCTGAGAACAACGAGACAGGTGCCTCTCGATCTCTCTGATCATTCCTGACATCTCAGGACATTTCCATAGCTCTTCCGATATTTGGACGGATATGCCGACACGTGTTTCCAGGAACTCGCAGGCAGGGCCTGAGATCTCATGAGATGTGGGTCAGGGCCTCCAAAATTTAGACTGCGATCCCATGAGTTTAGTTGCTTGAGACCCCTGACTGGGGTGAGACCTCAGGGATTTGGTTTCGTGCTAATGACAATTGGATTTCAACCCCCTGGGGATTGCTTCTGGATCTCGCTAACTGGGCCAGAGGTCCCCCCGGAATTTGCGTGTGTGTTCCTGTGTTACGCCTAAAGTCAGATGAACTTAGATGCTGTTTCTCACGCAACGGACAGTGGCCCCGCAAGATTTGAGTGCGTTCTTCCGAGCCTGGGGCTGTGATCACGTGACATATGTCCGTGAATCTCCCTGACGGGGCCAGGGGTTCTTGACATTTGAATGATTTCTCCTGGACTTTGGCTGAGATCACCCGGATTCCATAACTTGGGCACAAACCACTAAAGAGATTTTGACGAGTTCCAGCTCGATTTGGAATCAGATCCCACGAGACTGGCTCCTGGCATTCACGGATTGGACCAGCGTTCTCACAAGTGTCGGAGGTGGCGAGCCTCATTCAGACGGACACCACGTGACATGTGCCCCTCGATCTCGTCGAGTACACCTGACATTTCGAGGCTTTGGCACAGTTGTCCTGAGATTCGGACACCTACACGGAGACGTTTGCCTGGGAGTGTCCGACGGGTCCTGAGTTCTCACAGGATTTGGATCCGGTGTTCCGAGGTGTGGACTGCGGCCCCATGAGATTTGGCCCTGAATTTGACTTCCTGGGCCTGTGGTCCCATGAGATGTCGACGAGCACTCCTGAGAATTGGATTCAAGTCCCCTGCGAATTGCCCTCGGAAGCCACTGAGGGGTCCCGAGGTTTGACGAGATGGGGTTTGTTCTCCAAGGTTCGCACGAAAGCACTCAGGTTTGGAGCCTGGTTCGCACCGTCCGGACGTGAGGACTCAGGAGCATTGGGTGAGTTCTGCTGCAAAGGTGATTGAGAGCTCAGGAGTTGGGCCCTGGGTCGCCCTGATGGTGACTGGGGTCGACCGAGGTTTGGAGGCTTTCTCCCGAGATTTGGACTGAGATTTGATGAAGTTGAACCCTGTGTCTAACAGAGAGGCCTTGGCCTGAGATCCCGTGGGTTGGAGTCAGCGCCTCCGACTGGAGATCACGGGAGCTTTGCCTGTGAATCTCCCTGAAATTGTCCGAGAACCCTGAAGCTGGGGAGGAGACCTCCCGAGATTTGGACTGAGATCAGCTGAGATTCGCCCCCGGATCTCACCCAAAGGGGTCGAAGGCTCAAGATGGTTTGAGGAGCTCTGGCGACATTTTAAATCAGAAACGGTGCACGTAGCCACAGGTTGTAGTGGAACGCACCAGAGCTCCCACGAGGTTGGGAGATTTCAAACGCGATGTCGACGGAGATCATGTGCGTGTCTCCCTGGGTCTCGCTGACGTTTCCTGAGACCTCAGGGCATTCGCGCAGTTCTACCGAGATTTGGACGACTACCCTGAGCCAAGCGACCTCCATATCCTCCACAAGGCCCGAGATCTTGTTCCATTGGGGCCAGGTGTCCCCAGACGTGTGCTGGGATCCCACTTGGTTTGTCTTTCCATCTCGCTGCCTGGCCCCGTTGTATCCTGCGGTTTGGAGGCGCTCTCCCGAGATGCAGACTAAAACCATGAGAGGTTTGCCCCCGGGTCTTGCAGAGGGGGCCTGTGCTGCCATGACTTGCTGTTTGTTCCCCCCAAGACATGGCCTGAAACCACGCGGTTTCGGAACTGGGGCCTTGATGTCTTGACGAGAGCGCTCTGGATTTGCAGGGCCCCTCCTGAAATTGGGATGGCGATGATGTGAGCATTGCCCCCTGGAACTCGAGGACTGGGCATGGGATCACACCAGTTTTGCATGAGCCGTCCCGAGATTTGGATGGAGCTCCCCTGAAGTCAGACGCTCTTTGTCCCAGAGAGCTCCCCGAGAACCCAGGAGCATTGAGTGCGTTCCTCCGACGCATGGACTGAGGAGACGCCAGATTTGACCGCGAATCTCCCTGACTGGGCCCGACAGCACTCGAACATTGCATGTGGTCCCCTCGGTTTGGACTGAGAAGGGGCGAGCTATGCCCTGCAGCTCACTGACGGCGCCCGAGGTCTCAAGAGATTTGGATGAGTGCTGGGGAGGTCCGGACTACGATCCGGTGACCCCGGGCCCTGCGAGTGGCCGAACAGACGGGAGATTCCACCAGATTCGGAGATTCCTCACGAGATTCGCACTAAGATCAACGAGACAGGTGCCTCACCATCACTCTGATCTTTCCTGACATCTCAGGACATATCCATATCTCTTCCGAGATTTGGACGGATATGCCGAAACGTGTGTCTGGGAACTCGCATGCAGGGCTTGAGATCTCATGAGATGTGGGTCAGGGCCTCCAAAATTTAGACTGCGATCCCATGAGTTTAGCTGCTCGAGACCCCTGACTGGGGTGAGACCTCAGGGATTTGGCTCCGTTCTAATGACAATTGGATTTCAACCCCCTGGGGATTGCTTCTGGATCTCGCTAACTGGGCCAGAGATCCCCGCGAGATTTGCCTGAGCATTCCCGCGTTTGACCTGAAGTCTGATGGACTTAGATGCTGTTTCTCACCCAGTGGCCGGTGGCCTCAGGAGACTTGAGTGCGTTCTTCCGAGGCTGGGGCTGTGATCACGTGACCTATGCCCGTGAATCTCCCTGACAGGGCCAGGGGTTGTTGACACTTGGATGGGTTCTCCAGGGCATCGGCCGAGATCACCCCGGAGTGGCACCGGGATCCCCTAACTTGGGCACAAACACTCAAGATGTTTTGACGAGTTCTGGCTCGATTTGGAATTAGATCCCACGAGACTGGCTCCTGGCATCCACGGATTGGACCAGCGCTCTCCCAAGTGTCGGAGGTGGCGAGGCACATTCAGACGGAGACCACGTGACATGTACCCCTGGATCTCGTCGAGTACACCTGACATTCCGAGACTTTGGCACAGTTGTCCTGAGATACGGACACCTACCCGAGACGTTTGCCTGGGAGTGGCCGATCAGGCCTGAGTTCTCACGGGATTTGGATCCGGTGTTCCGAGGTTTGGACTGCGGCCCCATGGGATTTGGCCCTGGATCTGGCTTCCAGGGCCTGAGGTCCGACGAGATGTCCTCAAGCACTGCTGAGAATTGGATTCAAGTCCCCCGCGAATTGCCCGCGGAAGCCACTGAGGCATCCTGAGGTTTGACGAGATGGGGTTTGTTCTCCAAGGTTCGCACGAAAGCACTCAGGTTTGGAGCCTGGTTCGCACCGTCCGGACGTGAGCACTCAGGAGCATTGGATGAGTTCTGTCGCAAAGGTGATTGAGAGCTCAGGAGTTGGACACTGGGTCTCCCTGATGGTGACTGGGATCGACCGCGGTTTGGAGGAGTACTCCCGAGATTTGGACTGAGATATGCTGAAGTTGAACCCTCTGTCTAACAGAGAGGCCTTGGCCTGAGATCCCGAAGGATTGGAGTCAGCGCCTCCGACCGGAGATCACGGGAGGTTTGCCTGTGAATCTCCCTGAAAGGGCCCGAGAACCCTGAAGCTGGGGAGGACACCTCCCTAGATTTGGACTGAGATCAGCTGAGATTTGCCCCCTGATCTCACGGAAAGGGGCCGAGGTCTCAAGAGGTTTTGTGGAGCTCTGTCGACATTTGAACTTCGAAACGGCGCACGTGGCCACAGGTTGTAGAGGAACGGGCCAGAGCTCCAACGTCGTTGGGAGATCTCGAACGCGATGCCGACGGAGATCACGTGCCGTGTGTCCCTGGGTCTCGCTGACTTTTCCTGAGATCTCCGGGGATTCGAGCAGTTCTACCGAGATTTGGACGGCTATCTTGAGCCAAGCGACCTCCTTATCCTCCCCAAGGCCCGAGATCTCGTTCCCTTGGGGCCAGGTGTCCCCAGACGTGGGCTGGGATCCCATTTGATTTGCCCTTGCATCTGGCTGCCTGGCTCCGTGGTCTCCTGCGGTTTGGAGGCGCTCTTCCGAGATGCAGACTAAAACCACGAGAATTTTGCCCCCCGGTACTGCAGAAGGGGCCTGTGCTGCCATGACTTGCGGTTTGTTCCCCCCAAGATTTGGCCTGAAACCACGCGGGGTTGGAACCCGGGCCTTGATATCTGGACCTGAGCGCTCTGGAACTTCAGGACCCCTCCTGAAATTGGGATGGAAATCACGTGAGCATTGCCCCCTGGATCTCGAGGACTGGGTATGGGATCACGGCAGATTTGCATGAGCCGTCCCGAGGTTTGGACGGAGCTCCCCTGAAGTCAGGTGCTCTCTGTCCCACAGAGCTCCCCGAGATCCCAGGAGTTTTGAGTGAGTTCTTCCGAGGCTTGGACGGAGGAGACACCATATTTGATCCCGAATCTCCCTGACTGGGCCCGACAGTGCTCGAACATTGCATGTGGTCCCCTAGGTTTGGACTGAGAAGGGGCGAGCTTTGCCCTGCCGCTCACTGACTGCGCCCGAGGTCTCAAGAGATTTGGATGAGTTCTGGGGAGGTCTGGACTACGATCCGGTGACCTCGGGCCCTGCCAGTGGCCGAACGGACCGGTGATTCCACCAGATTCGGAGATTCCTCGTGAGATTCGCCCTGAGAACAACGAGACAGGTGCCTCTCGATCTCTCTGATCATTCCTGACATCTCAGGACATTTCCATAGCTCTTCCGATATTTGGACGGATATGCCGACACGTGTTTCCAGGAACTCGCAGGCAGGGCCTGAGATCTCATGAGATGTGGGTCAGGGCCTCCAAAATTTAGACTGCGATCCCATGAGTTTAGTTGCTTGAGACCCCTGACTGGGGTGAGACCTCAGGGATTTGGTTTCGTGCTAATGACAATTGGATTTCAACCCCCTGGGGATTGCTTCTGGATCTCGCTAACTGGGCCAGAGGTCCCCCCGGAATTTGCATGTGTGTTCCCGTGTTACGCCTAAAGTCAGATGAACTTAGATGCTGTTTCTCACGCAACGGACAGTGGCCCCGCAAGATTTGAGTGCGTTCTTCCGAGCCTGGGGCTGTGATCACGTGACATATGTCCGTGAATCTCCCTGACGGGGCCAGGGGTTCTTGACATTTGAATGAGTTCTCCTGGACTTTGGCTGAGATCACCCGGATTCCATAACTTGGGCACAAACCACTAAAGAGATTTTGACGAGTTCCAGCTCGAATTGGAATCAGATCCCACGAGACTGGCTCCTGGCATTCACGGATTGGACCAGCGTTCTCACAAGTGTCGGAGGTGGCGAGCCTCATTCAGACGGAGACCACGTGACATGTGCCCCTCGATCTCGTCGAGTACACCTGACATTTCGAGGCTTTCGCACAGTTGTCCTGAGATTCGGACACCTACACGGAGACGTTTGCCTGGGAGTGTCCGACGGGTCCTGAGTTCTCACAGGATTTGGATCCGGTGTTCCGAGGTGTGGACTGCGGCCCCATGAGATTTGGCCCTGAATTTGGCTTCCTGGGCCTGTGGTCCCATGAGATGTCGACGAGCACTCCTGAGAATTGGTTTCAAGTCCCCTGCGAATTGCCCTCGGAAGACACTGAGGGGTCCCGAGGTTTGACGAGATGGGGTTTGTTCTGCAAGGTTCGCACGAAAGCACTCAGGTTTGGAGCCTGGTTCGCACCGTCCGGACGTGAGGACTCAGGAGCATTGGGTGAGTTCTGCTGCAAAGGTGATTGAGAGCTCAGGAGTTGGGCCCTGGGTCGCCCTGATGGTGACCGGGGTCGACCGAGGTTTGGAGGCTTTCTCCCGAGATTTGGACTGAGATTTGATGAAGTTGAACCCTGTGTCTAACAGAGAGGCCTTGGCCTGAGATCCCGTGGGTTGGAGTCAGCGCCTCCGACTGGAGATCACGGGAGCTTTGCCTGTGAATCTCCCTGAAATTGTCCGAGAACCCTGAAGCTGGGGAGGAGACCTCCCGAGATTTGGACTGAGATCAGCTGAGATTCGCCCCCGGATCTCACCGAAAGGGGTCGAAGTCTCAAGATGGTTTGAGGAGCTCTGGCGACATTTTAAATCAGAAACGGTGCACGTAGCCACAGGTTGTAGTGGAACGCACCAGAGCTCCCACGAGGTTGGGAGATTGCAAACGCGATGTTGACGGAGATCATGTGCGTGTCTCCCTGGGTCTCGCTGAAGTTTCCTGAGACCTCAGGGCATTCGCGCAGTTCTACCGAGATTTGGACGACTATCCTGAGCCAAGCGACCTCCATATCCTCCACAAGGCCCGAGATCTTGTTCCATTGGGGCCAGGTGTCCCCAGACGTGTGCTGGGATCCCACTTGGTTTGTCTTTCCATCTCGCTGCCTGGCCCCGTTGTATCCTGCGGTTTGGAGGCGCTCTCCCGAGATGCAGACTAAAACCATGAGAGGTTTGCCCCCGGGTCTTGCAGAGGGGGCCTGTGCTGCCATGACTTGCTGTTTGTTCCCCCCAAGACTTGGCCTGAAACCACGCGGTTTCGGAACCGGGGCCTTGATGTCTTGACGTGAGCGCTCTGGATTTGCAGGGCCCCTCCTGAAATTGGGATGGCGATGATGTGAGCATTGCCCCCTGGAACTCGAGGACTGGGCATGGGATCACACCAGTTTTGCATGAGCCGTCCCGAGATTTGGATGGAGCTCCCCTGAAGTCAGACGCTCTTTGTCCCAGAGAGCTCCCCGAGAACCCAGGAGCATTGAGTGCGTTCCTCCGACGCATGGACTGAGGAGACGCCAGATTTGACCGTGAATCTCCCTGACTGGGCCCGACAGCACTCGAACATTGCATGTGGTCCCCTCGGTTTGGACTGAGAAGGGGCGAGCTATGCCCTGCAGCCCACTGACGGCGCCCGAGGTCTCAAGAGATTTGGATGAGTTCTGGGGAGGTCCGGACTACGATCCGGTGACCCCGGGCCCTGCGAGTGGCCGAACAGACGGGAGATTCCACCAGATTCGGAGATTCCGCACGAGATTCGCACTAAGATCAACGAGACAGGTGCCTCACCATCACTCTGATCTTTCCTGACATCTCAGGACATATCCATATCTCTTCCGAGATTTGGACGGATATGCCGAAACGTGTGTCTGGGAACTCGCATGCAGGGCTTGAGATCTCATGAGATGTGGGTCAGGGCCTCCAAAATTTAGACTGCGATCCCATGAGTTTAGCTGCTCGAGACCCCTGACTGGGGTGAGACCTCAGGGATTTGGCTCCGTTCTAATGACAATTGGATTTCAACACCCTGGGGATTGCTTCTGGATCTCGCTAACTGGGCCAGAGATCCCCGCGAGATTTGCCTGAGCATTCCCGCGTTTGACCTGAAGTCTGATGGACTTAGATGCTGTTTCTCACCCAGTGGCCGGTGGCCCCAGGAGACTTGAGTGCGTTCTTCCGAGGCTGGGGCTGTGATCACGTGACCTATGCCCGTGAATCTCCCTGACAGGGCCAGGGTTTGTTGACATTTGGATGGGTTCTCCTGGGCATCGGCCGAGATCACCCCGGAGTGGCACCGGGATCCCCTAACTTGGGCACAAACACTCAAGATGTTTTGACGAGTTCTGGCTCGATTTGGAATCAGATCCCACGAGACTGGCTCCTGGCATCCACGGATTGGACCAGCGCTCTCCCAAGTGTCGGAGGTGGCGAGGCACATTCAGACGGAGACCACGTGACATGTACCCCTGGATCTCATCGAGTACACCTGACATTCCGAGACTTTGGCACAGTTGTCCTGAGATACGGACACCTACCCGAGACGTTTGCCTGGGAGTGGCCGATCAGGCCTGAGTTCTCACGGGATTTGGATCCGGTGTTCCGAGGTTTGGACTGCGGCCCCATGGGATTTGGCCCTGGATCTGGCTTCCAGGGCCTGAGGTCCGACGAGATGTCCACAAGCACTGCTGAGAATTGGATTCAAGTCCCCCGCGAATTGCCCGCGGAAGCCACTGAGGCATCCTGAGGTTTGACGAGATGGGGTTTGTTCTCCAAGGTTCGCACGAAAGCACGCAGGTTTGGAGCCTGGTTCGCACCGTCCGGACGTGAGCACTCAGGAGCATTGGATGAGTTCTGTCGCAAAGGTGATTGAGAGCTCAGGAGTTGGACACTGGGTCTCCCTGAGGGTGACCGGGGTCGACTGCGGTTTGGAGGAGTACTCCCGAGATTTGGACTGAGATATGCTGAAGTGGAACCCTCTGTCTAACAGAGAGGCCTTGGCCTGAGATCCCGAAGGATTGGAGTCAGCGCCTCCGACAGGAGATCACGGGAGGTTTGCCTGTGAATCTCCCTGAAAGGGCCCGAGAACCCTGAAGCTGGGGAGGACACCTCCCTAGATTTGGACTGAGATCAGCTGAGATTTGCCCCCTGATCTCACGGAAAGGGGCCGAGGTCTCAAGAGGTTTTGTGGAGCTCTGTCGACATTTGAACTTCGAAACGGCGCACGTGGCCACAGGTTGTAGAGGAACGGGCCAGAGCTCCAACGTCGTTGGGAGAACTCGAACGCGATGCCGACGGAGATCACGTGCCGTGTGTCCCTGGGTCTCGCTGACTTTTCCTGAGATCTCCGGGGATTCGCGCAGTTCTACCGAAATTTGGACGGCTATCTTGAGCCAAGCGACCTCCTTATCCTCCCCAAGGCCCGAGATCTCGTTCCCTTGGGGCCAGGTGTCCCCAGACGTGGGCTGGGATCCCATTTGATTTGCCCTTGCATCTGGCTGCCTGGCTCCGTGGTCTCCTGCGGTTTGGAGGCGCTCTTCCGAGATGCAGACTAAAACCACGAGAATTTTGCCCCCCGGTACTGCAGAAGGGGCCTGTGCTGCCATGACTTGCGGTTTGTTCCCCCCAAGATTTGGCCTGAAACCACGCGGGGTTGGAACCCGGGCCTTGATATCTGGACCTGAGCGCTCTGGAACTTCAGGAACCCTCCTGAAATTGGGATGGAAATCACGTGAGCATTGCCCCCTGGATCTCGAGGACTGGGTATGGGATCACGGCAGATTTGCATGAGCCGTCCCGAGGTTTGGACAGAGCTCCCCTGAAGTCAGGTGCTCTCTGTCCCACAGAGCTCCCCGAGATCCCAGGAGTTTTGAGTGAGTTCTTCCGAGGCTTGGACGGAGGAGACACCATATTTGATCCCGAATCTCCCTGACTGGGCCCGACAGTGCTCGAACATTGCATGTGGTCCCCTAGGTTTGGACTGAGAAGGGGCGAGCTTTGCCCTGCCGCTCACTGACTGCGCCCGAGGTCTCAAGAGATTTGGATGAGTTCTGGGGAGGTCTGGACTACGATCCGGTGACCTCGGGCCCTGCCAGTGGCCGAACGGACCGGAGATTCCACCAGATTCGGAGATTCCTCGTGAGATTCGCCCTGAGAACAACGAGACACGTGCCTCTCGATCTCTCTGATCATTCCTGACATCTCAGGACATTTCCATAGCTCTTCCGATATTTGGACGGATATGCCGACACGTGTTTCCAGGAACTCGCAGGCAGGGCCTGAGATCTCATGAGATGTGGGTCAGGGCCTCCAAAATTTAGACTGCGATCCCATGAGTTTAGTTGCTTGAGACCCCTGACTGGGGTGAGACCTCAGGGATTTGGTTTCGTGCTAATGACAATTGGATTTCAACCCCCTGGGGATTGCTTCTGGATCTCGCTAACTGGGCCAGAGGTCCCCCCGGAATTTGCGTGTGTGTTCCCGTGTTATGCCTAAAGTCAGATGAACTTAGATGCTGTTTCTCACGCAACGGACAGTGGCCCCGCAAGATTTGAGTGCGTTCTTCCGAGCCTGGGGCTGTGATCACGTGACATATGTCCGTGAATCCACCTGACGGGGCCAGGGGTTCTTGACATTTGAATGAGTTCTCCTGGACTTTGGCTGAGATCACCCGGATTCCATAACTTGGGCACAAACCACTAAAGAGATTTTGACGAGTTCCAGCTCGATTTGGAATCAGATCCCACGAGACTGGCTCCTGGCATTCACGGATTGGACCAGCGTTCTCACAAGTGTCGGAGGTGGCGAGCCTCATTCAGACGGAGACCACGTGACATGTGCCCCTCGATCTCGTCGAGTACACCTGACATTTCGAGGCTTTGGCACAGTTGTCCTGAGATTCGGACACCTACACGGAGACGTTTGCCTGGGAGTGTCCGACGGGTCCTGAGTTCTCACAGGATTTGGATCCGGTGTTCCGAGGTGTGGACTGCGGCCCCATGAGATTTGGCCCTGAATTTGGCTTCCTGGGCCTGTGGTCCCATGAGATGTCGACGAGCACTCCTGAGAATTGGATTCAAGTCCCCTGCGAATTGCCCTCGGAAGCCACTGAGGGGTCCCGAGTTTTGACGAGATGGGGTTTGTTCTCCAAGGTTCGCACGAAAGCACTCAGGTTTGGAGCCTGGTTCGCACCGTCCGGACGTGAGGACTCAGGAGCATTGGGTGAGTTCTGCTGCAAAGGTGTTTGAGAGCTCAGGAGTTGGGCCCTGGGTCGCCCTGATGGTGACCGGGGTCGACCGAGGTTTGGAGGCTTTCTCCCGAGATTTGGACTGAGATTTGATGAAGTTGAACCCTGTGTCTAACAGAGAGGCCTTGGCCTGAGATCCCGTGTGTTGGAGTCAGCGCCTCCGACTGGAGATCACGGGAGCTTTTCCTGTGAATCTCCCTGAAATTGTCCGAGAACCCTGAAGCTGGGGAGGAGACCTCCCGAGATTTGGACTGAGATCAGCTGAGATTCGCCCCCGGATCTCACCGAAAGGGGTCGAAATCTCAAGATGGTTTGAGGAGCTCTGGCGACATTTTAAATCAGAAACGGTGCACGTAGCCACAGGTTGTAGTGGAACGCACCAGAGCTCCCACGAGGTTGGGAGATTGCAAACGCGATGTTGACGGAGACCATGTGCGTGTCTCCCTGGGTCTCGCTGACGTTTCCTGAGACCTCAGGGCATTCGCGCAGTTCTACCGAGATTTGGACGAGTATCCTGAGCCAAGCGACCTCCATATCCTCCACAAGGCCCGAGATCTTGTTCCATTGGGGCCAGGTGTCCCCAGACGTGTGCTGGGATCCCACTTGGTTTGTCTTTCCATCTCGCTGCCTGGCCCCGTTGTATCCTGCGGTTTGGAGGCGCTCTCCCGAGATGCAGACTAAAACCATGAGAGGTTTGCCCCCGGGTCTTGCAGAGGGGGCCTGTGCTGCCATGACTTGCTGTTTGTTCCCCCCAAGACTTGGCCTGAAACCACGCGGTTTCGGAACCGGGGCCTTGATGTCTTGACGTGAGCGCTCTGGATTTGCAGGGCCCCTCCTGAAATTGGGATGGCGATGATGTGAGCATTGCCCCCTGGAACTCGAGGACTGGGCATGGGATCACACCAGTTTTGCATGAGCCGTCCCGAGATTTGGATGGAGCTCCCCTGAAGTCAGACGCTCTTTGTCCCAGAGAGCTCCCCGAGAACCCAGGAGCATTGAGTGCGTTCCTCCGACGCATGGACTGAGGAGACGCCAGATTTGACCGCGAATCTCCCTGACTGGGCCCGACAGCACTCGAAGATTGCATGTGGTCCCCTCGGTTTGGACTGAGAAGGGGCGAGCTATGCCCTGCAGCCCACTGACGGCGCCCGAGGTCTCAAGAGATTTGGATGAGTTCTGGGGAGGTCCGGACTACGATCCGGTGACCCCGGGCCCTGCGAGTGGCCGAACAGACGGGAGATTCCACCAGATTCGGAGATTCCGCACGAGATTCGCACTAAGATCAACGAGACAGGTGCCTCACCATCACTCTGATCTTTCCTGACATCTCAGGACATATCCATATCTCTTCCGAGATTTGGACGGATATGCCGAAACGTGTGTCTGGGAACTCGCATGCAGGGCTTGAGATCTCATGAGATGTGGGTCAGGGCCTCCAAAATTTAGACTGCGATCCCATGAGTTTAGCTGCTCGAGACCCCTGACTGGGGTGAGACCTCAGGGATTTGGCTCCGTTCTAATGACAATTGGATTTCAACACCCTGGGGATTGCTTCTGGATCTCGCTAACTGGGCCAGAGATCCCCGCGAGATTTGCCTGAGCATTCCCGCGTTTGACCTGAAGTCTGATGGACTTAGATGCTGTTTCTCACCCAGTGGCCGGTGGCCCCAGGAGACTTGAGTGCGTTCTTCCGAGGCTGGGGCTGTGATCACGTGACCTATGCCCGTGAATATCCCTGACAGGGCCAGAGTTTGTTGACACTTGGATGGGTTCTCCTGGGCCTCGGCCGAGATCACCCCGGAGTGGCACCTGGATCCCCTAACTTGGGCAAAATCACTCAAGATGTTTTGACGAGTTCTGGCTCGATTTGGAATCAGATCCCACGAGACTGGCTCCTGGCATCCACGGATTGGACCAGCGCTCTCCCAAGTGTCGGAGGTGGCGAGGCACATTCAGACGGAGACCACGTGACATGTACCCCTGGATCTCGTCGAGTACACCTGACATTCCGAGACTTTGGCACAGTTGTCCTGAGATACGGACACCTACCCGAGACGTTTGCCTGGGAGTGGCCGATCAGGCCTGAGTTCTCACGGGATTTGGATCCGGTGTTCCGAGGTTTGGACTGCGGCCCCATGGGATTTGGCCCTGGATCTGACTTCCAGGGCCTGAGGTCCGACGAGATGTCCTCAAGCACTGCTGAGAATTGGATTCAAGTCCCCCGCGAATTGCCCGCGGAAGCCACTGAGGCATCCTGAGGTTTGACGAGATGGGGTTTGTTCTCCAAGGTTCGCAAGAAAGCACTCAGGTTTGGAGCCTGGTTCGCACCGTCC
The DNA here is from genome assembly GCF_029215605.1 of Mirounga angustirostris. Classification (NCBI taxonomy): domain Eukaryota; kingdom Metazoa; phylum Chordata; class Mammalia; order Carnivora; family Phocidae; genus Mirounga; species Mirounga angustirostris. The sequence continues at coordinate 253,422 of NW_026991736.1, read as the reverse complement.
GGACATGAGCACTCAGGAGCATTGGATGAGTTCTGCCGCAAAGGTGATTTAGAGCTCAGGAGTTGGATACTGGGTCTCCCTGAGGGTGACCGGGGTCGACTGCGGTTTGGAGGAGTACTCCCGAGATTTGGACTGAGATATGCTGAAGTTGAAACCTCTGTCTAACAGAGAGGCCTTGGCCTGAGATCCCGAAGGATTGGAGTCAGCGCCTCCGACAGGAGATCACGGGAGGTTTGCCTGTGAATCTCCCTGAAAGGGCCCGAGAACCCTGAAGCTGGGGAGGACACCTCCCGAGATTTGGACTGAGAGCAGCTGAGATTCGCCCCCGGATCTCACGGAAAGGGGCCGACGTCTCAAGAGGGTTTGTGGAGCTCTGTCGACATTTGAACTCAGAAACGGCGCACGTGGCCACAGGTTTTAGAGGAACGGGCCAGAGCTCCAACGTCGTTGGGAGATCTCGAACGCGATGCCGACGGAGATCACGTGCCTTGTGTCCCTGGGTCTCGCTGACTTTTCCTGAGATCTCCGGGGATTCGCGCAGTTCTACCGAGATTTGGACGGCTATCTTGAGCCAAGCGACCTCCTTATCCTCCCCAAGGCCGAGATCTCGTTCCCTTGGGGCCAGATGTCCCCAGACGTGGGCTGGGATCCCATTTGATTTGCCCTTCCATCTGGCTGCCTGGCTCCGTGGTCTCCTGCGGTTTGGAGGCGCTCTTCCGAGATGCAGACTAAAACCACGAGAATTTTGCCCCCCGGTACTGCAGAGGGGGCCTGTGCTGGCATGACTTGCGGTTTGTTCCCCCCAAGATTTGGCCTGAAACCACGTGGGGTTGGAACGCGGGCCTTGATATCCGGACATGAGCGCTCTGGAACTTCAGGGCCCCTCCTGAAATTGGGATGGAAATCACGTGAGCATTGCCCCCTGGATCTCGAGGACTGGGAATGGGATCACGGCAGATTTGCATGAGCCGTCCCGATATTTGGACGGAGCTCCCCTGAAGTCAGGTGCTCTCTGTCCCACAGAGCTCCCCGAGATCCCAGGAGTTTTGAGTGAGTTCTTCCGAGGCTTGGACGGAGGAGACACCATATTTGATCCCGAATCTCCCTGACTGGGCCCGACAGTGCTCGAACATTGCATGTGGTCCCCTAGGTTTGGACTGAGAAGGGGCGAGCTTTGCCCTGCCGCTCACTGACTGCGCCCGAGGTCTCAAGAGATTTGGATGAGTTCTGGGGAGGTCTGGACTACGATCTGGTGACCTCGGGCCCTGCCAGTGGCCGAACGGACCGGAGATTCCACCAGATTCGGAGATTCCTCGTGAGATTCGCCCTGAGAACAACGAGACAGGTGCCTCTCGATCTCTCTGATCATTCCTGACATCTCAGGACATTTCCATAGCTCTTCCGATATTTGGACGGATATGCCGACACGTGTTTCCAGGAACTCGCAGGCAGGGCCTGAGATCTCATGAGATGTGGGTCAGGGCCTCCAAAATTTAGACTGCGATCCCATGAGTTTAGTTGCTTGAGACCCCTGACTGGGGTGAGACCTCAGGGATTTGGTTTCGTGCTAATGACAATTGGATTTCAACCCCCTGGGGATTGCTTCTGGATCTCGCTAACTGGGCCAGAGGTCCCCCCGGAATTTGCGTGTGTGTTCCTGTGTTACGCCTAAAGTCAGATGAACTTAGATGCTGTTTCTCACGCAACGGACAGTGGCCCCGCAAGATTTGAGTGCGTTCTTCCGAGCCTGGGGCTGTGATCACGTGACATATGTCCGTGAATCTCCCTGACGGGGCCAGGGGTTCTTGACATTTGAATGATTTCTCCTGGACTTTGGCTGAGATCACCCGGATTCCATAACTTGGGCACAAACCACTAAAGAGATTTTGACGAGTTCCAGCTCGATTTGGAATCAGATCCCACGAGACTGGCTCCTGGCATTCACGGATTGGACCAGCGTTCTCACAAGTGTCGGAGGTGGCGAGCCTCATTCAGACGGACACCACGTGACATGTGCCCCTCGATCTCGTCGAGTACACCTGACATTTCGAGGCTTTGGCACAGTTGTCCTGAGATTCGGACACCTACACGGAGACGTTTGCCTGGGAGTGTCCGACGGGTCCTGAGTTCTCACAGGATTTGGATCCGGTGTTCCGAGGTGTGGACTGCGGCCCCATGAGATTTGGCCCTGAATTTGACTTCCTGGGCCTGTGGTCCCATGAGATGTCGACGAGCACTCCTGAGAATTGGATTCAAGTCCCCTGCGAATTGCCCTCGGAAGCCACTGAGGGGTCCCGAGGTTTGACGAGATGGGGTTTGTTCTCCAAGGTTCGCACGAAAGCACTCAGGTTTGGAGCCTGGTTCGCACCGTCCGGACGTGAGGACTCAGGAGCATTGGGTGAGTTCTGCTGCAAAGGTGATTGAGAGCTCAGGAGTTGGGCCCTGGGTCGCCCTGATGGTGACTGGGGTCGACCGAGGTTTGGAGGCTTTCTCCCGAGATTTGGACTGAGATTTGATGAAGTTGAACCCTGTGTCTAACAGAGAGGCCTTGGCCTGAGATCCCGTGGGTTGGAGTCAGCGCCTCCGACTGGAGATCACGGGAGCTTTGCCTGTGAATCTCCCTGAAATTGTCCGAGAACCCTGAAGCTGGGGAGGAGACCTCCCGAGATTTGGACTGAGATCAGCTGAGATTCGCCCCCGGATCTCACCCAAAGGGGTCGAAGGCTCAAGATGGTTTGAGGAGCTCTGGCGACATTTTAAATCAGAAACGGTGCACGTAGCCACAGGTTGTAGTGGAACGCACCAGAGCTCCCACGAGGTTGGGAGATTTCAAACGCGATGTCGACGGAGATCATGTGCGTGTCTCCCTGGGTCTCGCTGACGTTTCCTGAGACCTCAGGGCATTCGCGCAGTTCTACCGAGATTTGGACGACTACCCTGAGCCAAGCGACCTCCATATCCTCCACAAGGCCCGAGATCTTGTTCCATTGGGGCCAGGTGTCCCCAGACGTGTGCTGGGATCCCACTTGGTTTGTCTTTCCATCTCGCTGCCTGGCCCCGTTGTATCCTGCGGTTTGGAGGCGCTCTCCCGAGATGCAGACTAAAACCATGAGAGGTTTGCCCCCGGGTCTTGCAGAGGGGGCCTGTGCTGCCATGACTTGCTGTTTGTTCCCCCCAAGACATGGCCTGAAACCAAGCGGTTTCGGAACTGGGGCCTTGATGTCTTGACGAGAGCGCTCTGGATTTGCAGGGCCCCTCCTGAAATTGGGATGGCGATGATGTGAGCATTGCCCCCTGGAACTCGAGGACTGGGCATGGGATCACACCAGTTTTGCATGAGCCGTCCCGAGATTTGGATGGAGCTCCCCTGAAGTCAGACGCTCTTTGTCCCAGAGAGCTCCCCGAGAACCCAGGAGCATTGAGTGCGTTCCTCCGACGCATGGACTGAGGAGACGCCAGATTTGACCGCGAATCTCCCTGACTGGGCCCGACAGCACTCGAACATTGCATGTGGTCCCCTCGGTTTGGACTGAGAAGGGGCGAGCTATGCCCTGCAGCTCACTGACGGCGCCCGAGGTCTCAAGAGATTTGGATGAGTGCTGGGGAGGTCCGGACTACGATCCGGTGACCCCGGGCCCTGCGAGTGGCCGAACAGACGGGAGATTCCACCAGATTCGGAGATTCCTCACGAGATTCGCACTAAGATCAACGAGACAGGTGCCTCACCATCACTCTGATCTTTCCTGACATCTCAGGACATATCCATATCTCTTCCGAGATTTGGACGGATATGCCGAAACGTGTGTCTGGGAACTCGCATGCAGGGCTTGAGATCTCATGAGATGTGGGTCAGGGCCTCCAAAATTTAGACTGCGATCCCATGAGTTTAGCTGCTCGAGACCCCTGACTGGGGTGAGACCTCAGGGATTTGGCTCCGTTCTAATGACAATTGGATTTCAACCCCCTGGGGATTGCTTCTGGATCTCGCTAACTGGGCCAGAGATCCCCGCGAGATTTGCCTGAGCATTCCCGCGTTTGACCTGAAGTCTGATGGACTTAGATGCTGTTTCTCACCCAGTGGCCGGTGGCCTCAGGAGACTTGAGTGCGTTCTTCGGAGGCTGGGGCTGTGATCACGTGACCTATGCCCGTGAATCTCCCTGACAGGGCCAGGGGTTGTTGACACTTGGATGGGTTCTCCAGGGCATCGGCCGAGATCACCCCGGAGTGGCACCGGGATCCCCTAACTTGGGCACAAACACTCAAGATGTTTTGACGAGTTCTGGCTCGATTTGGAATTAGATCCCACGAGACTGGCTCCTGGCATCCACGGATTGGACCAGCGCTCTCCCAAGTGTCGGAGGTGGCGAGGCACATTCAGACGGAGACCACGTGACATGTACCCCTGGATCTCGTCGAGTACACCTGACATTCCGAGACTTTGGCACAGTTGTCCTGAGATACGGACACCTACCCGAGACGTTTGCCTGGGAGTGGCCGATCAGGCCTGAGTTCTCACGGGATTTGGATCCGGTGTTCCGAGGTTTGGACTGCGGCCCCATGGGATTTGGCCCTGGATCTGGCTTCCAGGGCCTGAGGTCCGACGAGATGTCCTCAAGCACTGCTGAGAATTGGATTCAAGTCCCCCGCGAATTGCCCGCGGAAGCCACTGAGGCATCCTGAGGTTTGACGAGATGGGGTTTGTTCTCCAAGGTTCGCACGAAAGCACTCAGGTTTGGAGCCTGGTTCGCACCGTCCGGACGTGAGCACTCAGGAGCATTGGATGAGTTCTGTCGCAAAGGTGATTGAGAGCTCAGGAGTTGGACACTGGGTCTCCCTGATGGTGACTGGGATCGACCGCGGTTTGGAGGAGTACTCCCGAGATTTGGACTGAGATATGCTGAAGTTGAACCCTCTGTCTAACAGAGAGGCCTTGGCCTGAGATCCCGAAGGATTGGAGTCAGCGCCTCCGACCGGAGATCACGGGAGGTTTGCCTGTGAATCTCCCTGAAAGGGCCCGAGAACCCTGAAGCTGGGGAGGACACCTCCCTAGATTTGGACTGAGATCAGCTGAGATTTGCCCCCTGATCTCACGGAAAGGGGCCGAGGTCTCAAGAGGTTTTGTGGAGCTCTGTCGACATTTGAACTTCGAAACGGCGCACGTGGCCACAGGTTGTAGAGGAACGGGCCAGAGCTCCAACGTCGTTGGGAGATCTCGAACGCGATGCCGACGGAGATCACGTGCCGTGTGTCCCTGGGTCTCGCTGACTTTTCCTGAGATCTCCGGGGATTCGAGCAGTTCTACCGAGATTTGGACGGCTATCTTGAGCCAAGCGACCTCCTTATCCTCCCCAAGGCCCGAGATCTCGTTCCCTTGGGGCCAGGTGTCCCCAGACGTGGGCTGGGATCCCATTTGATTTGCCCTTGCATCTGGCTGCCTGGCTCCGTGGTCTCCTGCGGTTTGGAGGCGCTCTTCCGAGATGCAGACTAAAACCACGAGAATTTTGCCCCCCGGTACTGCAGAAGGGGCCTGTGCTGCCATGACTTGCGGTTTGTTCCCCCCAAGATTTGGCCTGAAACCACGCGGGGTTGGAACCCGGGCCTTGATATCTGGACCTGAGCGCTCTGGAACTTCAGGACCCCTCCTGAAATTGGGATGGAAATCACGTGAGCATTGCCCCCTGGATCTCGAGGACTGGGTATGGGATCACGGCAGATTTGCATGAGCCGTCCCGAGGTTTGGACGGAGCTCCCCTGAAGTCAGGTGCTCTCTGTCCCACAGAGCTCCCCGAGATCCCAGGAGTTTTGAGTGAGTTCTTCCGAGGCTTGGACGGAGGAGACACCATATTTGATCCCGAATCTCCCTGACTGGGCCCGACAGTGCTCGAACATTGCATGTGGTCCCCTAGGTTTGGACTGAGAAGGGGCGAGCTTTGCCCTGCCGCTCACTGACTGCGCCCGAGGTCTCAAGAGATTTGGATGAGTTCTGGGGAGGTCTGGACTACGATCCGGTGACCTCGGGCCCTGCCAGTGGCCGAACGGACCGGTGATTCCACCAGATTCGGAGATTCCTCGTGAGATTCGCCCTGAGAACAACGAGACAGGTGCCTCTCGATCTCTCTGATCATTCCTGACATCTCAGGACATTTCCATAGCTCTTCCGATATTTGGACGGATATGCCGACACGTGTTTCCAGGAACTCGCAGGCAGGGCCTGAGATCTCATGAGATGTGGGTCAGGGCCTCCAAAATTTAGACTGCGATCCCATGAGTTTAGTTGCTTGAGACCCCTGACTGGGGTGAGACCTCAGGGATTTGGTTTCGTGCTAATGACAATTGGATTTCAACCCCCTGGGGATTGCTTCTGGATCTCGCTAACTGGGCCAGAGGTCCCCCCGGAATTTGCATGTGTGTTCCCGTGTTACGCCTAAAGTCAGATGAACTTAGATGCTGTTTCTCACGCAACGGACAGTGGCCCCGCAAGATTTGAGTGCGTTCTTCCGAGCCTGGGGCTGTGATCACGTGACATATGTCCGTGAATCTCCCTGACGGGGCCAGGGGTTCTTGACATTTGAATGAGTTCTCCTGGACTTTGGCTGAGATCACCCGGATTCCATAACTTGGGCACAAACCACTAAAGAGATTTTGACGAGTTCCAGCTCGAATTGGAATCAGATCCCACGAGACTGGCTCCTGGCATTCACGGATTGGACCAGCGTTCTCACAAGTGTCGGAGGTGGCGAGCCTCATTCAGACGGAGACCACGTGACATGTGCCCCTCGATCTCGTCGAGTACACCTGACATTTCGAGGCTTTCGCACAGTTGTCCTGAGATTCGGACACCTACACGGAGACGTTTGCCTGGGAGTGTCCGACGGGTCCTGAGTTCTCACAGGATTTGGATCCGGTGTTCCGAGGTGTGGACTGCGGCCCCATGAGATTTGGCCCTGAATTTGGCTTCCTGGGCCTGTGGTCCCATGAGATGTCGACGAGCACTCCTGAGAATTGGTTTCAAGTCCCCTGCGAATTGCCCTCGGAAGACACTGAGGGGTCCCGAGGTTTGACGAGATGGGGTTTGTTCTGCAAGGTTCGCACGAAAGCACTCAGGTTTGGAGCCTGGTTCGCACCGTCCGGACGTGAGGACTCAGGAGCATTGGGTGAGTTCTGCTGCAAAGGTGATTGAGAGCTCAGGAGTTGGGCCCTGGGTCGCCCTGATGGTGACCGGGGTCGACCGAGGTTTGGAGGCTTTCTCCCGAGATTTGGACTGAGATTTGATGAAGTTGAACCCTGTGTCTAACAGAGAGGCCTTGGCCTGAGATCCCGTGGGTTGGAGTCAGCGCCTCCGACTGGAGATCACGGGAGCTTTGCCTGTGAATCTCCCTGAAATTGTCCGAGAACCCTGAAGCTGGGGAGGAGACCTCCCGAGATTTGGACTGAGATCAGCTGAGATTCGCCCCCGGATCTCACCGAAAGGGGTCGAAGTCTCAAGATGGTTTGAGGAGCTCTGGCGACATTTTAAATCAGAAACGGTGCACGTAGCCACAGGTTGTAGTGGAACGCACCAGAGCTCCCACGAGGTTGGGAGATTGCAAACGCGATGTTGACGGAGATCATGTGCGTGTCTCCCTGGGTCTCGCTGAAGTTTCCTGAGACCTCAGGGCATTCGCGCAGTTCTACCGAGATTTGGACGACTATCCTGAGCCAAGCGACCTCCATATCCTCCACAAGGCCCGAGATCTTGTTCCATTGGGGCCAGGTGTCCCCAGACGTGTGCTGGGATCCCACTTGGTTTGTCTTTCCATCTCGCTGCCTGGCCCCGTTGTATCCTGCGGTTTGGAGGCGCTCTCCCGAGATGCAGACTAAAACCATGAGAGGTTTGCCCCCGGGTCTTGCAGAGGGGGCCTGTGCTGCCATGACTTGCTGTTTGTTCCCCCCAAGACTTGGCCTGAAACCACGCGGTTTCGGAACCGGGGCCTTGATGTCTTGACGTGAGCGCTCTGGATTTGCAGGGCCCCTCCTGAAATTGGGATGGCGATGATGTGAGCATTGCCCCCTGGAACTCGAGGACTGGGCATGGGATCACACCAGTTTTGCATGAGCCGTCCCGAGATTTGGATGGAGCTCCCCTGAAGTCAGACGCTCTTTGTCCCAGAGAGCTCCCCGAGAACCCAGGAGCATTGAGTGCGTTCCTCCGACGCATGGACTGAGGAGACGCCAGATTTGACCGTGAATCTCCCTGACTGGGCCCGACAGCACTCGAACATTGCATGTGGTCCCCTCGGTTTGGACTGAGAAGGGGCGAGCTATGCCCTGCAGCCCACTGACGGCGCCCGAGGTCTCAAGAGATTTGGATGAGTTCTGGGGAGGTCCGGACTACGATCCGGTGACCCCGGGCCCTGCGAGTGGCCGAACAGACGGGAGATTCCACCAGATTCGGAGATTCCGCACGAGATTCGCACTAAGATCAACGAGACAGGTGCCTCACCATCACTCTGATCTTTCCTGACATCTCAGGACATATCCATATCTCTTCCGAGATTTGGACGGATATGCCGAAACGTGTGTCTGGGAACTCGCATGCAGGGCTTGAGATCTCATGAGATGTGGGTCAGGGCCTCCAAAATTTAGACTGCGATCCCATGAGTTTAGCTGCTCGAGACCCCTGACTGGGGTGAGACCTCAGGGATTTGGCTCCGTTCTAATGACAATTGGATTTCAACACCCTGGGGATTGCTTCTGGATCTCGCTAACTGGGCCAGAGATCCCCGCGAGATTTGCCTGAGCATTCCCGCGTTTGACCTGAAGTCTGATGGACTTAGATGCTGTTTCTCACCCAGTGGCCGGTGGCCCCAGGAGACTTGAGTGCGTTCTTCCGAGGCTGGGGCTGTGATCACGTGACCTATGCCCGTGAATCTCCCTGACAGGGCCAGGGTTTGTTGACATTTGGATGGGTTCTCCTGGGCATCGGCCGAGATCACCCCGGAGTGGCACCGGGATCCCCTAACTTGGGCACAAACACTCAAGATGTTTTGACGAGTTCTGGCTCGATTTGGAATCAGATCCCACGAGACTGGCTCCTGGCATCCACGGATTGGACCAGCGCTCTCCCAAGTGTCGGAGGTGGCGAGGCACATTCAGACGGAGACCACGTGACATGTACCCCTGGATCTCATCGAGTACACCTGACATTCCGAGACTTTGGCACAGTTGTCCTGAGATACGGACACCTACCCGAGACGTTTGCCTGGGAGTGGCCGATCAGGCCTGAGTTCTCACGGGATTTGGATCCGGTGTTCCGAGGTTTGGACTGCGGCCCCATGGGATTTGGCCCTGGATCTGGCTTCCAGGGCCTGAGGTCCGACGAGATGTCCACAAGCACTGCTGAGAATTGGATTCAAGTCCCCCGCGAATTGCCCGCGGAAGCCACTGAGGCATCCTGAGGTTTGACGAGATGGGGTTTGTTCTCCAAGGTTCGCACGAAAGCACGCAGGTTTGGAGCCTGGTTCGCACCGTCCGGACGTGAGCACTCAGGAGCATTGGATGAGTTCTGTCGCAAAGGTGATTGAGAGCTCAGGAGTTGGACACTGGGTCTCCCTGAGGGTGACCGGGGTCGACTGCGGTTTGGAGGAGTACTCCCGAGATTTGGACTGAGATATGCTGAAGTGGAACCCTCTGTCTAACAGAGAGGCCTTGGCCTGAGATCCCGAAGGATTGGAGTCAGCGCCTCCGACAGGAGATCACGGGAGGTTTGCCTGTGAATCTCCCTGAAAGGGCCCGAGAACCCTGAAGCTGGGGAGGACACCTCCCTAGATTTGGACTGAGATCAGCTGAGATTTGCCCCCTGATCTCACGGAAAGGGGCCGAGGTCTCAAGAGGTTTTGTGGAGCTCTGTCGACATTTGAACTTCGAAACGGCGCACGTGGCCACAGGTTGTAGAGGAACGGGCCAGAGCTCCAACGTCGTTGGGAGAACTCGAACGCGATGCCGACGGAGATCACGTGCCGTGTGTCCCTGGGTCTCGCTGACTTTTCCTGAGATCTCCGGGGATTCGCGCAGTTCTACCGAAATTTGGACGGCTATCTTGAGCCAAGCGACCTCCTTATCCTCCCCAAGGCCCGAGATCTCGTTCCCTTGGGGCCAGGTGTCCCCAGACGTGGGCTGGGATCCCATTTGATTTGCCCTTGCATCTGGCTGCCTGGCTCCGTGGTCTCCTGCGGTTTGGAGGCGCTCTTCCGAGATGCAGACTAAAACCACGAGAATTTTGCCCCCCGGTACTGCAGAAGGGGCCTGTGCTGCCATGACTTGCGGTTTGTTCCCCCCAAGATTTGGCCTGAAACCACGCGGGGTTGGAACCCGGGCCTTGATATCTGGACCTGAGCGCTCTGGAACTTCAGGAACCCTCCTGAAATTGGGATGGAAATCACGTGAGCATTGCCCCCTGGATCTCGAGGACTGGGTATGGGATCACGGCAGATTTGCATGAGCCGTCCCGAGGTTTGGACAGAGCTCCCCTGAAGTCAGGTGCTCTCTGTCCCACAGAGCTCCCCGAGATCCCAGGAGTTTTGAGTGAGTTCTTCCGAGGCTTGGACGGAGGAGACACCATATTTGATCCCGAATCTCCCTGACTGGGCCCGACAGTGCTCGAACATTGCATGTGGTCCCCTAGGTTTGGACTGAGAAGGGGCGAGCTTTGCCCTGCCGCTCACTGACTGCGCCCGAGGTCTCAAGAGATTTGGATGAGTTCTGGGGAGGTCTGGACTACGATCCGGTGACCTCGGGCCCTGCCAGTGGCCGAACGGACCGGAGATTCCACCAGATTCGGAGATTCCTCGTGAGATTCGCCCTGAGAACAACGAGACACGTGCCTCTCGATCTCTCTGATCATTCCTGACATCTCAGGACATTTCCATAGCTCTTCCGATATTTGGACGGATATGCCGACACGTGTTTCCAGGAACTCGCAGGCAGGGCCTGAGATCTCATGAGATGTGGGTCAGGGCCTCCAAAATTTAGACTGCGATCCCATGAGTTTAGTTGCTTGAGACCCCTGACTGGGGTGAGACCTCAGGGATTTGGTTTCGTGCTAATGACAATTGGATTTCAACCCCCTGGGGATTGCTTCTGGATCTCGCTAACTGGGCCAGAGGTCCCCCCGGAATTTGCGTGTGTGTTCCCGTGTTATGCCTAAAGTCAGATGAACTTAGATGCTGTTTCTCACGCAACGGACAGTGGCCCCGCAAGATTTGAGTGCGTTCTTCCGAGCCTGGGGCTGTGATCACGTGACATATGTCCGTGAATCCACCTGACGGGGCCAGGGGTTCTTGACATTTGAATGAGTTCTCCTGGACTTTGGCTGAGATCACCCGGATTCCATAACTTGGGCACAAACCACTAAAGAGATTTTGACGAGTTCCAGCTCGATTTGGAATCAGATCCCACGAGACTGGCTCCTGGCATTCACGGATTGGACCAGCGTTCTCACAAGTGTCGGAGGTGGCGAGCCTCATTCAGACGGAGACCACGTGACATGTGCCCCTCGATCTCGTCGAGTACACCTGACATTTCGAGGCTTTGGCACAGTTGTCCTGAGATTCGGACACCTACACGGAGACGTTTGCCTGGGAGTGTCCGACGGGTCCTGAGTTCTCACAGGATTTGGATCCGGTGTTCCGAGGTGTGGACTGCGGCCCCATGAGATTTGGCCCTGAATTTGGCTTCCTGGGCCTGTGGTCCCATGAGATGTCGACGAGCACTCCTGAGAATTGGATTCAAGTCCCCTGCGAATTGCCCTCGGAAGCCACTGAGGGGTCCCGAGGTTTGACGAGATGGGGTTTGTTCTCCAAGGTTCGCACGAAAGCACTCAGGTTTGGAGCCTGGTTCGCACCGTCCGGACGTGAGGACTCAGGAGCATTGGGTGAGTTCTGCTGCAAAGGTGTTTGAGAGCTCAGGAGTTGGGCCCTGGGTCGCCCTGATGGTGACCGGGGTCGACCGAGGTTTGGAGGCTTTCTCCCGAGATTTGGACTGAGATTTGATGAAGTTGAACCCTGTGTCTAACAGAGAGGCCTTGGCCTGAGATCCCGTGTGTTGGAGTCAGCGCCTCCGACTGGAGATCACGGGAGCTTTTCCTGTGAATCTCCCTGAAATTGTCCGAGAACCCTGAAGCTGGGGAGGAGACCTCCCGAGATTTGGACTGAGATCAGCTGAGATTCGCCCCCGGATCTCACCGAAAGGGGTCGAAATCTCAAGATGGTTTGAGGAGCTCTGGCGACATTTTAAATCAGAAACGGTGCACGTAGCCACAGGTTGTAGTGGAACGCACCAGAGCTCCCACGAGGTTGGGAGATTGCAAACGCGATGTTGACGGAGACCATGTGCGTGTCTCCCTGGGTCTCGCTGACGTTTCCTGAGACCTCAGGGCATTCGCGCAGTTCTACCGAGATTTGGACGAGTATCCTGAGCCAAGCGACCTCCATATCCTCCACAAGGCCCGAGATCTTGTTCCATTGGGGCCAGGTGTCCCCAGACGTGTGCTGGGATCCCACTTGGTTTGTCTTTCCATCTCGCTGCCTGGCCCCGTTGTATCCTGCGGTTTGGAGGCGCTCTCCCGAGATGCAGACTAAAACCATGAGAGGTTTGCCCCCGGGTCTTGCAGAGGGGGCCTGTGCTGCCATGACTTGCTGTTTGTTCCCCCCAAGACTTGGCCTGAAACCACGCGGTTTCGGAACCGGGGCCTTGATGTCTTGACGTGAGCGCTCTGGATTTGCAGGGCCCCTCCTGAAATTGGGATGGCGATGATGTGAGCATTGCCCCCTGGAACTCGAGGACTGGGCATGGGATCACACCAGTTTTGCATGAGCCGTCCCGAGATTTGGATGGAGCTCCCCTGAAGTCAGACGCTCTTTGTCCCAGAGAGCTCCCCGAGAACCCAGGAGCATTGAGTGCGTTCCTCCGACGCATGGACTGAGGAGACGCCAGATTTGACCGCGAATCTCCCTGACTGGGCCCGACAGCACTCGAACATTGCATGTGGTCCCCTCGGTTTGGACTGAGAAGGGGCGAGCTATGCCCTGCAGCCCACTGACGGCGCCCGAGGTCTCAAGAGATTTGGATGAGTTCTGGGGAGGTCCGGACTACGATCCGGTGACCCCGGGCCCTGCGAGTGGCCGAACAGACGGGAGATTCCACCAGATTCGGAGATTCCGCACGAGATTCGCACTAAGATCAACGAGACAGGTGCCTCACCATCACTCTGATCTTTCCTGACATCTCAGGACATATCCATATCTCTTCCGAGATTTGGACGGATATGCCGAAACGTGTGTCTGGGAACTCGCATGCAGGGCTTGAGATCTCATGAGATGTGGGTCAGGGCCTCCAAAATTTAGACTGCGATCCCATGAGTTTAGCTGCTCGAGACCCCTGACTGGGGTGAGACCTCAGGGATTTGGCTCCGTTCTAATGACAATTGGATTTCAACACCCTGGGGATTGCTTCTGGATCTCGCTAACTGGGCCAGAGATCCCCGCGAGATTTGCCTGAGCATTCCCGCGTTTGACCTGAAGTCTGATGGACTTAGATGCTGTTTCTCACCCAGTGGCCGGTGGCCCCAGGAGACTTGAGTGCGTTCTTCCGAGGCTGGGGCTGTGATCACGTGACCTATGCCCGTGAATATCCCTGACAGGGCCAGAGTTTGTTGACACTTGGATGGGTTCTCCTGGGCCTCGGCCGAGATCACCCCGGAGTGGCACCTGGATCCCCTAACTTGGGCAAAATCACTCAAGATGTTTTGACGAGTTCTGGCTCGATTTGGAATCAGATCCCACGAGACTGGCTCCTGGCATCCACGGATTGGACCAGCGCTCTCCCAAGTGTCGGAGGTGGCGAGGCACATTCAGACGGAGACCACGTGACATGTACCCCTGGATCTCGTCGAGTACACCTGACATTCCGAGACTTTGGCACAGTTGTCCTGAGATACGGACACCTACCCGAGACGTTTGCCTGGGAGTGGCCGATCAGGCCTGTGTTCTCACGGGATTTGGATCCGGTGTTCCGAGGTTTGGACTGCGGCCCCATGGGATTTGGCCCTGGATCTGACTTCCAGGGCCTGAGGTCCGACGAGATGTCCTCAAGCACTGCTGAGAATTGGATTCAAGTCCCCCGCGAATTGCCCGCGGAAGCCACTGAGGCATCCTGAGGTTTGACGAGATGGGGTTTGTTCTCCAAGGTTCGCAAGAAAGCACTCAGGTTTGGAGCCTGGTTCGCACCGTCCGGACATGAGCACTCAGGAGCATTGGATGAGTTCTGCCGCAAAGGTGATTTAGAGCTCAGGAGTTGGATACTGGGTCTCCCTGAGGGTGACCGGGGTCGACTGCGGTTTGGAGGAGTACTCCCGAGATTTGGACTGAGATATGCTGAAGTTGAAACCTCTGTCTAACAGAGAGGCCTTGGCCTGAGATCCCGAAGGATTGGAGTCAGCGCCTCCGACAGGAGATCACGGGAGGTTTGCCTGTGAATCTCCCTGAAAGGGCCCGAGAACCCTGAAGCTGGGGAGGACACCTCCCGAGATTTGGACTGAGAGCAGCTGAGATTCGCCCCCGGATCTCACGGAAAGGGGCCGACGTCTCAAGAGGGTTTGTGGAGCTCTGTCGACATTTGAACTCAGAAACGGCGCACGTGGCCACAGGTTTTAGAGGAACGGGCCAGAGCTCCAACGTCGTTGGGAGATCTCGAACGCGATGCCGACGGAGATCACGTGCCTTGTGTCCCTGGGTCTCGCTGACTTTTCCTGAGATCTCCGGGGATTCGCGCAGTTCTACCGAGATTTGGACGGCTATCTTGAGCCAAGCGACCTCCTTATCCTCCCCAAGGCCGAGATCTCGTTCCCTTGGGGCCAGATGTCCCCAGACGTGGGCTGGGATCCCATTTGATTTGCCCTTCCATCTGGCTGCCTGGCTCCGTGGTCTCCTGCGGTTTGGAGGCGCTCTTCCGAGATGCAGACTAAAACCACGAGAATTTTGCCCCCCGGTACTGCAGAGGGGGCCTGTGCTGGCATGACTTGCGGTTTGTTCCCCCCAAGATTTGGCCTGAAACCACGTGGGGTTGGAACGCGGGCCTTGATATCCGGACATGAGCGCTCTGGAACTTCAGGGCCCCTCCTGAAATTGGGATGGAAATCACGTGAGCATTGCCCCCTGGATCTCGAGGACTGGGAATGGGATCACGGCAGATTTGCATGAGCCGTCCCGATATTTGGACGGAGCTCCCCTGAAGTCAGGTGCTCTCTGTCCCACAGAGCTCCCCGAGATCCCAGGAGTTTTGAGTGAGTTCTTCCGAGGCTTGGACGGAGGAGACACCATATTTGATCCCGAATCTCCCTGACTGGGCCCGACAGTGCTCGAACATTGCATGTGGTCCCCTAGGTTTGGACTGAGAAGGGGCGAGCTTTGCCCTGCCGCTCACTGACTGCGCCCGAGGTCTCAAGAGATTTGGATGAGTTCTGGGGAGGTCTGGACTACGATCTGGTGACCTCGGGCCCTGCCAGTGGCCGAACGGACCGGAGATTCCACCAGATTCGGAGATTCCTCGTGAGATTCGCCCTGAGAACAACGAGACAGGTGCCTCTCGATCTCTCTGATCATTCCTGACATCTCAGGACATTTCCATAGCTCTTCCGATATTTGGACGGATATGCCGACACGTGTTTCCAGGAACTCGCAGGCAGGGCCTGAGATCTCATGAGATGTGGGTCAGGGCCTCCAAAATTTAGACTGCGATCCCATGAGTTTAGTTGCTTGAGACCCCTGACTGGGGTGAGACCTCAGGGATTTGGTTTCGTGCTAATGACAATTGGATTTCAACCCCCTGGGGATTGCTTCTGGATCTCGCTAACTGGGCCAGAGGTCCCCCCGGAATTTGCGTGTGTGTTCCTGTGTTACGCCTAAAGTCAGATGAACTTAGATGCTGTTTCTCACGCAACGGACAGTGGCCCCGCAAGATTTGAGTGCGTTCTTCCGAGCCTGGGGCTGTGATCACGTGACATATGTCCGTGAATCTCCCTGACGGGGCCAGGGGTTCTTGACATTTGAATGATTTCTCCTGGACTTTGGCTGAGATCACCCGGATTCCATAACTTGGGCACAAACCACTAAAGAGATTTTGACGAGTTCCAGCTCGATTTGGAATCAGATCCCACGAGACTGGCTCCTGGCATTCACGGATTGGACCAGCGTTCTCACAAGTGTCGGAGGTGGCGAGCCTCATTCAGACGGACACCACGTGACATGTGCCCCTCGATCTCGTCGAGTACACCTGACATTTCGAGGCTTTGGCACAGTTGTCCTGAGATTCGGACACCTACACGGAGACGTTTGCCTGGGAGTGTCCGACGGGTCCTGAGTTCTCACAGGATTTGGATCCGGTGTTCCGAGGTGTGGACTGCGGCCCCATGAGATTTGGCCCTGAATTTGACTTCCTGGGCCTGTGGTCCCATGAGATGTCGACGAGCACTCCTGAGAATTGGATTCAAGTCCCCTGCGAATTGCCCTCGGAAGCCACTGAGGGGTCCCGAGGTTTGACGAGATGGGGTTTGTTCTCCAAGGTTCGCACGAAAGCACTCAGGTTTGGAGCCTGGTTCGCACCGTCCGGACGTGAGGACTCAGGAGCATTGGGTGAGTTCTGCTGCAAAGGTGATTGAGAGCTCAGGAGTTGGGCCCTGGGTCGCCCTGATGGTGACTGGGGTCGACCGAGGTTTGGAGGCTTTCTCCCGAGATTTGGACTGAGATTTGATGAAGTTGAACCCTGTGTCTAACAGAGAGGCCTTGGCCTGAGATCCCGTGGGTTGGAGTCAGCGCCTCCGACTGGAGATCACGGGAGCTTTGCCTGTGAATCTCCCTGAAATTGTCCGAGAACCCTGAAGCTGGGGAGGAGACCTCCCGAGATTTGGACTGAGATCAGCTGAGATTCGCCCCCGGATCTCACCCAAAGGGGTCGAAGGCTCAAGATGGTTTGAGGAGCTCTGGCGACATTTTAAATCAGAAACGGTGCACGTAGCCACAGGTTGTAGTGGAACGCACCAGAGCTCCCACGAGGTTGGGAGATTTCAAACGCGATGTCGACGGAGATCATGTGCGTGTCTCCCTGGGTCTCGCTGACGTTTCCTGAGACCTCAGGGCATTCGCGCAGTTCTACCGAGATTTGGACGACTACCCTGAGCCAAGCGACCTCCATATCCTCCACAAGGCCCGAGATCTTGTTCCATTGGGGCCAGGTGTCCCCAGACGTGTGCTGGGATCCCACTTGGTTTGTCTTTCCATCTCGCTGCCTGGCCCCGTTGTATCCTGCGGTTTGGAGGCGCTCTCCCGAGATGCAGACTAAAACCATGAGAGGTTTGCCCCCGGGTCTTGCAGAGGGGGCCTGTGCTGCCATGACTTGCTGTTTGTTCCCCCCAAGACATGGCCTGAAACCACGCGGTTTCGGAACTGGGGCCTTGATGTCTTGACGAGAGCGCTCTGGATTTGCAGGGCCCCTCCTGAAATTGGGATGGCGATGATGTGAGCATTGCCCCCTGGAACTCGAGGACTGGGCATGGGATCACACCAGTTTTGCATGAGCCGTCCCGAGATTTGGATGGAGCTCCCCTGAAGTCAGACGCTCTTTGTCCCAGAGAGCTCCCCGAGAACCCAGGAGCATTGAGTGCGTTCCTCCGACGCATGGACTGAGGAGACGCCAGATTTGACCGCGAATCTCCCTGACTGGGCCCGACAGCACTCGAACATTGCATGTGGTCCCCTCGGTTTGGACTGAGAAGGGGCGAGCTATGCCCTGCAGCTCACTGACGGCGCCCGAGGTCTCAAGAGATTTGGATGAGTTCTGGGGAGGTCCGGACTACGATCCGGTGACCCCGGGCCCTGCGAGTGGCCGAACAGACGGGAGATTCCACCAGATTCGGAGATTCCGCACGAGATTCGCACTAAGATCAACGAGACAGGTGCCTCACCATCACTCTGATCTTTCCTGACATCTCAGGACATATCCATATCTCTTCCGAGATTTGGACGGATATGCCGAAACGTGTGTCTGGGAACTCGCATGCAGGGCTTGAGATCTCATGAGATGTGGGTCAGGGCCTCCAAAATTTAGACTGCGATCCCATGAGTTTAGCTGCTCGAGACCCCTGACTGGGGTGAGACCTCAGGGATTTGGCTCCGTTCTAATGACAATTGGATTTCAACCCCCTGGGGATTGCTTCTGGATCTCGCTAACTGGGCCAGAGATCCCCGCGAGATTTGCCTGAGCATTCCCGCGTTTGACCTGAAGTCTGATGGACTTAGATGCTGTTTCTCACCCAGTGGCCGGTGGCCTCAGGAGACTTGAGTGCGTTCTTCGGAGGCTGGGGCTGTGATCACGTGACCTATGCCCGTGAATCTCCCTGACAGGGCCAGGGGTTGTTGACACTTGGATGGGTTCTCCAGGGCATCGGCCGAGATCACCCCGGAGTGGCACCGGGATCCCCTAACTTGGGCACAAACACTCAAGATGTTTTGACGAGTTCTGGCTCGATTTGGAATTAGATCCCACGAGACTGGCTCCTGGCATCCACGGATTGGACCAGCGCTCTCCCAAGTGTCGGAGGTGGCGAGGCACATTCAGACGGAGACCACGTGACATGTACCCCTGGATCTCGTCGAGTACACCTGACATTCCGAGACTTTGGCACAGTTGTCCTGAGATACGGACACCTACCCGAGACGTTTGCCTGGGAGTGGCCGATCAGGCCTGAGTTCTCACGGGATTTGGATCCGGTGTTCCGAGGTTTGGACTGCGGCCCCATGGGATTTGGCCCTGGATCTGGCTTCCAGGGCCTGAGGTCCGACGAGATGTCCTCAAGCACTGCTGAGAATTGGATTCAAGTCCCCCGCGAATTGCCCGCGGAAGCCACTGAGGCATCCTGAGGTTTGACGAGATGGGGTTTGTTCTCCAAGGTTCGCACGAAAGCACTCAGGTTTGGAGCCTGGTTCGCACCGTCCGGACGTGAGCACTCAGGAGCATTGGATGAGTTCTGTCGCAAAGGTGATTGAGAGCTCAGGAGTTGGACACTGGGTCTCCCTGATGGTGACTGGGATCGACCGCGGTTTGGAGGAGTACTCCCGAGATTTGGACTGAGATATGCTGAAGTTGAACCCTCTGTCTAACAGAGAGGCCTTGGCCTGAGATCCCGAAGGATTGGAGTCAGCGCCTCCGACCGGAGATCACGGGAGGTTTGCCTGTGAATCTCCCTGAAAGGGCCCGAGAACCCTGAAGCTGGGGAGGACACCTCCCTAGATTTGGACTGAGATCAGCTGAGATTTGCCCCCTGATCTCACGGAAAGGGGCCGAGGTCTCAAGAGGTTTTGTGGAGCTCTGTCGACATTTGAACTTCGAAACGGCGCACGTGGCCACAGGTTGTAGAGGAACGGGCCAGAGCTCCAACGTCGTTGGGAGATCTCGAACGCGATGCCGACGGAGATCACGTGCCGTGTGTCCCTGGGTCTCGCTGACTTTTCCTGAGATCTCCGGGGATTCGAGCAGTTCTACCGAGATTTGGACGGCTATCTTGAGCCAAGCGACCTCCTTATCCTCCCCAAGGCCCGAGATCTCGTTCCCTTGGGGCCAGGTGTCCCCAGACGTGGGCTGGGATCCCATTTGATTTGCCCTTGCATCTGGCTGCCTGGCTCCGTGGTCTCCTGCGGTTTGGAGGCGCTCTTCCGAGATGCAGACTAAAACCACGAGAATTTTGCCCCCCGGTACTGCAGAAGGGGCCTGTGCTGCCATGACTTGCGGTTTGTTCCCCCCAAGATTTGGCCTGAAACCACGCGGGGTTGGAACCCGGGCCTTGATATCTGGACCTGAGCGCTCTGGAACTTCAGGACCCCTCCTGAAATTGGGATGGAAATCACGTGAGCATTGCCCCCTGGATCTCGAGGACTGGGTATGGGATCACGGCAGATTTGCATGAGCCGTCCCGAGGTTTGGACGGAGCTCCCCTGAAGTCAGGTGCTCTCTGTCCCACAGAGCTCCCCGAGATCCCAGGAATTTTGAGTGAGTTCTTCCGAGGCTTGGACGGAGGAGACACCATATTTGATCCCGAATCTCCCTGACTGGGCCCGACAGTGCTCGAACATTGCATGTGGTCCCCTAGGTTTGGACTGAGAAGGGGCGAGCTTTGCCCTGCCGCTCACTGACTGCGCCCGAGGTCTCAAGAGATTTGGATGAGTTCTGGGGAGGTCTGGACTACGATCCGGTGACCTCGGGCCCTGCCAGTGGCCGAACGGACCGGTGATTCCACCAGATTCGGAGATTCCTCGTGAGATTCGCCCTGAGAACAACGAGACAGGTGCCTCTCGATCTCTCTGATCATTCCTGACATCTCAGGACATTTCCATAGCTCTTCCGATATTTGGACGGATATGCCGACACGTGTTTCCAGGAACTCGCAGGCAGGGCCTGAGATCTCATGAGATGTGGGTCAGGGCCTCCAAAATTTAGACTGCGATCCCATGAGTTTAGTTGCTTGAGACCCCTGACTGGGGTGAGACCTCAGGGATTTGGTTTCGTGCTAATGACAATTGGATTTCAACCCCCTGGGGATTGCTTCTGGATCTCGCTAACTGGGCCAGAGGTCCCCCCGGAATTTGCATGTGTGTTCCCGTGTTACGCCTAAAGTCAGATGAACTTAGATGCTGTTTCTCACGCAACGGACAGTGGCCCCGCAAGATTTGAGTGCGTTCTTCCGAGCCTGGGGCTGTGATCACGTGACATATGTCCGTGAATCTCCCTGACGGGGCCAGGGGTTCTTGACATTTGAATGAGTTCTCCTGGACTTTGGCTGAGATCACCCGGATTCCATAACTTGGGCACAAACCACTAAAGAGATTTTGACGAGTTCCAGCTCGAATTGGAATCAGATCCCACGAGACTGGCTCCTGGCATTCACGGATTGGACCAGCGTTCTCACAAGTGTCGGAGGTGGCGAGCCTCATTCAGACGGAGACCACGTGACATGTGCCCCTCGATCTCGTCGAGTACACCTGACATTTCGAGGCTTTCGCACAGTTGTCCTGAGATTCGGACACCTACACGGAGACGTTTGCCTGGGAGTGTCCGACGGGTCCTGAGTTCTCACAGGATTTGGATCCGGTGTTCCGAGGTGTGGACTGCGGCCCCATGAGATTTGGCCCTGAATTTGGCTTCCTGGGCCTGTGGTCCCATGAGATGTCGACGAGCACTCCTGAGAATTGGTTTCAAGTCCCCTGCGAATTGCCCTCGGAAGACACTGAGGGGTCCCGAGGTTTGACGAGATGGGGTTTGTTCTGCAAGGTTCGCACGAAAGCACTCAGGTTTGGAGCCTGGTTCGCACCGTCCGGACGTGAGGACTCAGGAGCATTGGGTGAGTTCTGCTGCAAAGGTGATTGAGAGCTCAGGAGTTGGGCCCTGGGTCGCCCTGATGGTGACCGGGGTCGACCGAGGTTTGGAGGCTTTCTCCCGAGATTTGGACTGAGATTTGATGAAGTTGAACCCTGTGTCTAACAGAGAGGCCTTGGCCTGAGATCCCGTGGGTTGGAGTCAGCGCCTCCGACTGGAGATCACGGGAGCTTTGCCTGTGAATCTCCCTGAAATTGTCCGAGAACCCTGAAGCTGGGGAGGAGACCTCCCGAGATTTGGACTGAGATCAGCTGAGATTCGCCCCCGGATCTCACCGAAAGGGGTCGAAGTCTCAAGATGGTTTGAGGAGCTCTGGCGACATTTTAAATCAGAAACGGTGCACGTAGCCACAGGTTGTAGTGGAACGCACCAGAGCTCCCACGAGGTTGGGAGATTGCAAACGCGATGTTGACGGAGATCATGTGCGTGTCTCCCTGGGTCTCGCTGAAGTTTCCTGAGACCTCAGGGCATTCGCGCAGTTCTACCGAGATTTGGACGACTATCCTGAGCCAAGCGACCTCCATATCCTCCACAAGGCCCGAGATCTTGTTCCATTGGGGCCAGGTGTCCCCAGACGTGTGCTGGGATCCCACTTGGTTTGTCTTTCCATCTCGCTGCCTGGCCCCGTTGTATCCTGCGGTTTGGAGGCGCTCTCCCGAGATGCAGACTAAAACCATGAGAGGTTTGCCCCCGGGTCTTGCAGAGGGGGCCTGTGCTGCCATGACTTGCTGTTTGTTCCCCCCAAGACTTGGCCTGAAACCACGCGGTTTCGGAACCGGGGCCTTGATGTCTTGACGTGAGCGCTCTGGATTTGCAGGGCCCCTCCTGAAATTGGGATGGCGATGATGTGAGCATTGCCCCCTGGAACTCGAGGACTGGGCATGGGATCACACCAGTTTTGCATGAGCCGTCCCGAGATTTGGATGGAGCTCCCCTGAAGTCAGACGCTCTTTGTCCCAGAGAGCTCCCCGAGAACCCAGGAGCATTGAGTGCGTTCCTCCGACGCATGGACTGAGGAGACGCCAGATTTGACCGTGAATCTCCCTGACTGGGCCCGACAGCACTCGAACATTGCATGTGGTCCCCTCGGTTTGGACTGAGAAGGGGCGAGCTATGCCCTGCAGCCCACTGACGGCGCCCGAGGTCTCAAGAGATTTGGATGAGTTCTGGGGAGGTCCGGACTACGATCCGGTGACCCCGGGCCCTGCGAGTGGCCGAACAGACGGGAGATTCCACCAGATTCGGAGATTCCGCACGAGATTCGCACTAAGATCAACGAGACAGGTGCCTCACCATCACTCTGATCTTTCCTGACATCTCAGGACATATCCATATCTCTTCCGAGATTTGGACGGATATGCCGAAACGTGTGTCTGGGAACTCGCATGCAGGGCTTGAGATCTCATGAGATGTGGGTCAGGGCCTCCAAAATTTAGACTGCGATCCCATGAGTTTAGCTGCTCGAGACCCCTGACTGGGGTGAGACCTCAGGGATTTGGCTCCGTTCTAATGACAATTGGATTTCAACACCCTGGGGATTGCTTCTGGATCTCGCTAACTGGGCCAGAGATCCCCGCGAGATTTGCCTGAGCATTCCCGCGTTTGACCTGAAGTCTGATGGACTTAGATGCTGTTTCTCACCCAGTGGCCGGTGGCCCCAGGAGACTTGAGTGCGTTCTTCCGAGGCTGGGGCTGTGATCACGTGACCTATGCCCGTGAATCTCCCTGACAGGGCCAGGGTTTGTTGACATTTGGATGGGTTCTCCTGGGCATCGGCCGAGATCACCCCGGAGTGGCACCGGGATCCCCTAACTTGGGCACAAACACTCAAGATGTTTTGACGAGTTCTGGCTCGATTTGGAATCAGATCCCACGAGACTGGCTCCTGGCATCCACGGATTGGACCAGCGCTCTCCCAAGTGTCGGAGGTGGCGAGGCACATTCAGACGGAGACCACGTGACATGTACCCCTGGATCTCATCGAGTACACCTGACATTCCGAGACTTTGGCACAGTTGTCCTGAGATACGGACACCTACCCGAGACGTTTGCCTGGGAGTGGCCGATCAGGCCTGAGTTCTCACGGGATTTGGATCCGGTGTTCCGAGGTTTGGACTGCGGCCCCATGGGATTTGGCCCTGGATCTGGCTTCCAGGGCCTGAGGTCCGACGAGATGTCCACAAGCACTGCTGAGAATTGGATTCAAGTCCCCCGCGAATTGCCCGCGGAAGCCACTGAGGCATCCTGAGGTTTGACGAGATGGGGTTTGTTCTCCAAGGTTCGCACGAAAGCACGCAGGTTTGGAGCCTGGTTCGCACCGTCCGGACGTGAGCACTCAGGAGCATTGGATGAGTTCTGTCGCAAAGGTGATTGAGAGCTCAGGAGTTGGACACTGGGTCTCCCTGAGGGTGACCGGGGTCGACTGCGGTTTGGAGGAGTACTCCCGAGATTTGGACTGAGATATGCTGAAGTGGAACCCTCTGTCTAACAGAGAGGCCTTGGCCTGAGATCCCGAAGGATTGGAGTCAGCGCCTCCGACAGGAGATCACGGGAGGTTTGCCTGTGAATCTCCCTGAAAGGGCCCGAGAACCCTGAAGCTGGGGAGGACACCTCCCTAGATTTGGACTGAGATCAGCTGAGATTTGCCCCCTGATCTCACGGAAAGGGGCCGAGGTCTCAAGAGGTTTTGTGGAGCTCTGTCGACATTTGAACTTCGAAACGGCGCACGTGGCCACAGGTTGTAGAGGAACGGGCCAGAGCTCCAACGTCGTTGGGAGAACTCGAACGCGATGCCGACGGAGATCACGTGCCGTGTGTCCCTGGGTCTCGCTGACTTTTCCTGAGATCTCCGGGGATTCGCGCAGTTCTACCGAAATTTGGACGGCTATCTTGAGCCAAGCGACCTCCTTATCCTCCCCAAGGCCCGAGATCTCGTTCCCTTGGGGCCAGGTGTCCCCAGACGTGGGCTGGGATCCCATTTGATTTGCCCTTGCATCTGGCTGCCTGGCTCCGTGGTCTCCTGCGGTTTGGAGGCGCTCTTCCGAGATGCAGACTAAAACCACGAGAATTTTGCCCCCCGGTACTGCAGAAGGGGCCTGTGCTGCCATGACTTGCGGTTTGTTCCCCCCAAGATTTGGCCTGAAACCACGCGGGGTTGGAACCCGGGCCTTGATATCTGGACCTGAGCGCTCTGGAACTTCAGGAACCCTCCTGAAATTGGGATGGAAATCACGTGAGCATTGCCCCCTGGATCTCGAGGACTGGGTATGGGATCACGGCAGATTTGCATGAGCCGTCCCGAGGTTTGGACAGAGCTCCCCTGAAGTCAGGTGCTCTCTGTCCCACAGAGCTCCCCGAGATCCCAGGAGTTTTGAGTGAGTTCTTCCGAGGCTTGGACGGAGGAGACACCATATTTGATCCCGAATCTCCCTGACTGGGCCCGACAGTGCTCGAACATTGCATGTGGTCCCCTAGGTTTGGACTGAGAAGGGGCGAGCTTTGCCCTGCCGCTCACTGACTGCGCCCGAGGTCTCAAGAGATTTGGATGAGTTCTGGGGAGGTCTGGACTACGATCCGGTGACCTCGGGCCCTGCCAGTGGCCGAACGGACCGGAGATTCCACCAGATTCGGAGATTCCTCGTGAGATTCGCCCTGAGAACAACGAGACACGTGCCTCTCGATCTCTCTGATCATTCCTGACATCTCAGGACATTTCCATAGCTCTTCCGATATTTGGACGGATATGCCGACACGTGTTTCCAGGAACTCGCAGGCAGGGCCTGAGATCTCATGAGATGTGGGTCAGGGCCTCCAAAATTTAGACTGCGATCCCATGAGTTTAGTTGCTTGAGACCCCTGACTGGGGTGAGACCTCAGGGATTTGGTTTCGTGCTAATGACAATTGGATTTCAACCCCCTGGGGATTGCTTCTGGATCTCGCTAACTGGGCCAGAGGTCCCCCCGGAATTTGCGTGTGTGTTCCCGTGTTATGCCTAAAGTCAGATGAACTTAGATGCTGTTTCTCACGCAACGGACAGTGGCCCCGCAAGATTTGAGTGCGTTCTTCCGAGCCTGGGGCTGTGATCACGTGACATATGTCCGTGAATCCACCTGACGGGGCCAGGGGTTCTTGACATTTGAATGAGTTCTCCTGGACTTTGGCTGAGATCACCCGGATTCCATAACTTGGGCACAAACCACTAAAGAGATTTTGACGAGTTCCAGCTCGATTTGGAATCAGATCCCACGAGACTGGCTCCTGGCATTCACGGATTGGACCAGCGTTCTCACAAGTGTCGGAGGTGGCGAGCCTCATTCAGACGGAGACCACGTGACATGTGCCCCTCGATCTCGTCGAGTACACCTGACATTTCGAGGCTTTGGCACAGTTGTCCTGAGATTCGGACACCTACACGGAGACGTTTGCCTGGGAGTGTCCGACGGGTCCTGAGTTCTCACAGGATTTGGATCCGGTGTTCCGAGGTGTGGACTGCGGCCCCATGAGATTTGGCCCTGAATTTGGCTTCCTGGGCCTGTGGTCCCATGAGATGTCGACGAGCACTCCTGAGAATTGGATTCAAGTCCCCTGCGAATTGCCCTCGGAAGCCACTGAGGGGTCCCGAGGTTTGACGAGATGGGGTTTGTTCTCCAAGGTTCGCACGAAAGCACTCAGGTTTGGAGCCTGGTTCGCACCGTCCGGACGTGAGGACTCAGGAGCATTGGGTGAGTTCTGCTGCAAAGGTGTTTGAGAGCTCAGGAGTTGGGCCCTGGGTCGCCCTGATGGTGACCGGGGTCGACCGAGGTTTGGAGGCTTTCTCCCGAGATTTGGACTGAGATTTGATGAAGTTGAACCCTGTGTCTAACAGAGAGGCCTTGGCCTGAGATCCCGTGTGTTGGAGTCAGCGCCTCCGACTGGAGATCACGGGAGCTTTTCCTGTGAATCTCCCTGAAATTGTCCGAGAACCCTGAAGCTGGGGAGGAGACCTCCCGAGATTTGGACTGAGATCAGCTGAGATTCGCCCCCGGATCTCACCGAAAGGGGTCGAAATCTCAAGATGGTTTGAGGAGCTCTGGCGACATTTTAAATCAGAAACGGTGCACGTAACCACAGGTTGTAGTGGAACGCACCAGAGCTCCCACGAGGTTGGGAGATTGCAAACGCGATGTTGACGGAGACCATGTGCGTGTCTCCCTGGGTCTCGCTGACGTTTCCTGAGACCTCAGGGCATTCGCGCAGTTCTACCGAGATTTGGACGAGTATCCTGAGCCAAGCGACCTCCATATCCTCCACAAGGCCCGAGATCTTGTTCCATTGGGGCCAGGTGTCCCCAGACGTGTGCTGGGATCCCACTTGGTTTGTCTTTCCATCTCGCTGCCTGGCCCCGTTGTATCCTGCGGTTTGGAGGCGCTCTCCCGAGATGCAGACTAAAACCATGAGAGGTTTGCCCCCGGGTCTTGCAGAGGGGGCCTGTGCTGCCATGACTTGCTGTTTGTTCCCCCCAAGACTTGGCCTGAAACCACGCGGTTTCGGAACCGGGGCCTTGATGTCTTGACGTGAGCGCTCTGGATTTGCAGGGCCCCTCCTGAAATTGGGATGGCGATGATGTGAGCATTGCCCCCTGGAACTCGAGGACTGGGCATGGGATCACACCAGTTTTGCATGAGCCGTCCCGAGATTTGGATGGAGCTCCCCTGAAGTCAGACGCTCTTTGTCCCAGAGAGCTCCCCGAGAACCCAGGAGCATTGAGTGCGTTCCTCCGACGCATGGACTGAGGAGACGCCAGATTTGACCGCGAATCTCCCTGACTGGGCCCGACAGCACTCGAACATTGCATGTGGTCCCCTCGGTTTGGACTGAGAAGGGGCGAGCTATGCCCTGCAGCCCACTGACGGCGCCCGAGGTCTCAAGAGATTTGGATGAGTTCTGGGGAGGTCCGGACTACGATCCGGTGACCCCGGGCCCTGCGAGTGGCCGAACAGACGGGAGATTCCACCAGATTCGGAGATTCCGCACGAGATTCGCACTAAGATCAACGAGACAGGTGCCTCACCATCACTCTGATCTTTCCTGACATCTCAGGACATATCCATATCTCTTCCGAGATTTGGACGGATATGCCGAAACGTGTGTCTGGGAACTCGCATGCAGGGCTTGAGATCTCATGAGATGTGGGTCAGGGCCTCCAAAATTTAGACTGCGATCCCATGAGTTTAGCTGCTCGAGACCCCTGACTGGGGTGAGACCTCAGGGATTTGGCTCCGTTCTAATGACAATTGGATTTCAACACCCTGGGGATTGCTTCTGGATCTCGCTAACTGGGCCAGAGATCCCCGCGAGATTTGCCTGAGCATTCCCGCGTTTGACCTGAAGTCTGATGGACTTAGATGCTGTTTCTCACCCAGTGGCCGGTGGCCCCAGGAGACTTGAGTGCGTTCTTCCGAGGCTGGGGCTGTGATCACGTGACCTATGCCCGTGAATATCCCTGACAGGGCCAGAGTTTGTTGACACTTGGATGGGTTCTCCTGGGCCTCGGCCGAGATCACCCCGGAGTGGCACCTGGATCCCCTAACTTGGGCAAAATCACTCAAGATGTTTTGACGAGTTCTGGCTCGATTTGGAATCAGATCCCACGAGACTGGCTCCTGGCATCCACGGATTGGACCAGCGCTCTCCCAAGTGTCGGAGGTGGCGAGGCACATTCAGACGGAGACCACGTGACATGTACCCCTGGATCTCGTCGAGTACACCTGACATTCCGAGACTTTGGCACAGTTGTCCTGAGATACGGACACCTACCCGAGACGTTTGCCTGGGAGTGGCCGATCAGGCCTGAGTTCTCACGGGATTTGGATCCGGTGTTCCGAGGTTTGGACTGCGGCCCCATGGGATTTGGCCCTGGATCTGACTTCCAGGGCCTGAGGTCCGACGAGATGTCCTCAAGCACTGCTGAGAATTGGATTCAAGTCCCCCGCGAATTGCCCGCGGAAGCCACTGAGGCATCCTGAGGTTTGACGAGATGGGGTTTGTTCTCCAAGGTTCGCAAGAAAGCACTCAGGTTTGGAGCCTGGTTCGCACCGTCCGGACATGAGCACTCAGGAGCATTGGATGAGTTCTGCCGCAAAGGTGATTTAGAGCTCAGGAGTTGGATACTGGGTCTCCCTGAGGGTGACCGGGGTCGACTGCGGTTTGGAGGAGTACTCCCGAGATTTGGACTGAGATATGCTGAAGTTGAAACCTCTGTCTAACAGAGAGGCCTTGGCCTGAGATCCCGAAGGATTGGAGTCAGCGCCTCCGACAGGAGATCACGGGAGGTTTGCCTGTGAATCTCCCTGAAAGGGCCCGAGAACCCTGAAGCTGGGGAGGACACCTCCCGAGATTTGGACTGAGAGCAGCTGAGATTCGCCCCCGGATCTCACGGAAAGGGGCCGACGTCTCAAGAGGGTTTGTGGAGCTCTGTCGACATTTGAACTCAGAAACGGCGCACGTGGCCACAGGTTTTAGAGGAACGGGCCAGAGCTCCAACGTCGTTGGGAGATCTCGAACGCGATGCCGACGGAGATCACGTGCCTTGTGTCCCTGGGTCTCGCTGACTTTTCCTGAGATCTCCGGGGATTCGCGCAGTTCTACCGAGATTTGGACGGCTATCTTGAGCCAAGCGACCTCCTTATCCTCCCCAAGGCCGAGATCTCGTTCCCTTGGGGCCAGATGTCCCCAGACGTGGGCTGGGATCCCATTTGATTTGCCCTTCCATCTGGCTGCCTGGCTCCGTGGTCTCCTGCGGTTTGGAGGCGCTCTTCCGAGATGCAGACTAAAACCACGAGAATTTTGCCCCCCGGTACTGCAGAGGGGGCCTGTGCTGGCATGACTTGCGGTTTGTTCCCCCCAAGATTTGGCCTGAAACCACGTGGGGTTGGAACGCGGGCCTTGATATCCGGACATGAGCGCTCTGGAACTTCAGGGCCCCTCCTGAAATTGGGATGGAAATCACGTGAGCATTGCCCCCTGGATCTCGAGGACTGGGAATGGGATCACGGCAGATTTGCATGAGCCGTCCCGAGATTTGGACGGAGCTCCCCTGAAGTCAGGTGCTCTCTGTCCCACAGAGCTCCCCGAGATCCCAGGAGTTTTGAGTGAGTTCTTCCGAGGCTTGGACGGAGGAGACACCATATTTGATCCCGAATCTCCCTGACTGGGCCCGACAGTGCTCGAACATTGCATGTGGTCCCCTAGGTTTGGACTGAGAAGGGGCGAGCTTTGCCCTGCCGCTCACTGACTGCGCCCGAGGTCTCAAGAGATTTGGATGAGTTCTGGGGAGGTCTGGACTACGATCTGGTGACCTCGGGCCCTGCCAGTGGCCGAACGGACCGGAGATTCCACCAGATTCGGAGATTCCTCGTGAGATTCGCCCTGAGAACAACGAGACAGGTGCCTCTCGATCTCTCTGATCATTCCTGACATCTCAGGACATTTCCATAGCTCTTCCGATATTTGGACGGATATGCCGACACGTGTTTCCAGGAACTCGCAGGCAGGGCCTGAGATCTCATGAGATGTGGGTCAGGGCCTCCAAAATTTAGACTGCGATCCCATGAGTTTAGTTGCTTGAGACCCCTGACTGGGGTGAGACCTCAGGGATTTGGTTTCGTGCTAATGACAATTGGATTTCAACCCCCTGGGGATTGCTTCTGGATCTCGCTAACTGGGCCAGAGGTCCCCCCGGAATTTGCGTGTGTGTTCCTGTGTTACGCCTAAAGTCAGATGAACTTAGATGCTGTTTCTCACGCAACGGACAGTGGCCCCGCAAGATTTGAGTGCGTTCTTCCGAGCCTGGGGCTGTGATCACGTGACATATGTCCGTGAATCTCCCTGACGGGGCCAGGGGTTCTTGACATTTGAATGATTTCTCCTGGACTTTGGCTGAGATCACCCGGATTCCATAACTTGGGCACAAACCACTAAAGAGATTTTGACGAGTTCCAGCTCGATTTGGAATCAGATCCCACGAGACTGGCTCCTGGCATTCACGGATTGGACCAGCGTTCTCACAAGTGTCGGAGGTGGCGAGCCTCATTCAGACGGACACCACGTGACATGTGCCCCTCGATCTCGTCGAGTACACCTGACATTTCGAGGCTTTGGCACAGTTGTCCTGAGATTCGGACACCTACACGGAGACGTTTGCCTGGGAGTGTCCGACGGGTCCTGAGTTCTCACAGGATTTGGATCCGGTGTTCCGAGGTGTGGACTGCGGCCCCATGAGATTTGGCCCTGAATTTGACTTCCTGGGCCTGTGGTCCCATGAGATGTCGACGAGCACTCCTGAGAATTGGATTCAAGTCCCCTGCGAATTGCCCTCGGAAGCCACTGAGGGGTCCCGAGGTTTGACGAGATGGGGTTTGTTCTCCAAGGTTCGCACGAAAGCACTCAGGTTTGGAGCCTGGTTCGCACCGTCCGGACGTGAGGACTCAGGAGCATTGGGTGAGTTCTGCTGCAAAGGTGATTGAGAGCTCAGGAGTTGGGCCCTGGGTCGCCCTGATGGTGACTGGGGTCGACCGAGGTTTGGAGGCTTTCTCCCGAGATTTGGACTGAGATTTGATGAAGTTGAACCCTGTGTCTAACAGAGAGGCCTTGGCCTGAGATCCCGTGGGTTGGAGTCAGCGCCTCCGACTGGAGATCACGGGAGGTTTGCCTGTGAATCTCCCTGAAATTGTCCGAGAACCCTGAAGCTGGGGAGGAGACCTCCCGAGATTTGGACTGAGATCAGCTGAGATTCGCCCCCGGATCTCACCCAAAGGGGTCGAAGGCTCAAGATGGTTTGAGGAGCTCTGGCGACATTTTAAATCAGAAACGGTGCACGTAGCCACAGGTTGTAGTGGAACGCACCAGAGCTCCCACGAGGTTGGGAGATTTCAAACGCGATGTCGACGGAGATCATGTGCGTGTCTCCCTGGGTCTCGCTGACGTTTCCTGAGACCTCAGGGCATTCGCGCAGTTCTACCGAGATTTGGACGACTACCCTGAGCCAAGCGACCTCCATATCCTCCACAAGGCCCGAGATCTTGTTCCATTGGGGCCAGGTGTCCCCAGACGTGTGCTGGGATCCCACTTGGTTTGTCTTTCCATCTCGCTGCCTGGCCCCGTTGTATCCTGCGGTTTGGAGGCGCTCTCCCGAGATGCAGACTAAAACCATGAGAGGTTTGCCCCCGGGTCTTGCAGAGGGGGCCTGTGCTGCCATGACTTGCTGTTTGTTCCCCCCAAGACATGGCCTGAAACCACGCGGTTTCGGAACTGGGGCCTTGATGTCTTGACGAGAGCGCTCTGGATTTGCAGGGCCCCTCCTGAAATTGGGATGGCGATGATGTGAGCATTGCCCCCTGGAACTCGAGGACTGGGCATGGGATCACACCAGTTTTGCATGAGCCGTCCCGAGATTTGGATGGAGCTCCCCTGAAGTCAGACGCTCTTTGTCCCAGAGAGCTCCCCGAGAACCCAGGAGCATTGAGTGCGTTCCTCCGACGCATGGACTGAGGAGACGCCAGATTTGACCGCGAATCTCCCTGACTGGGCCCGACAGCACTCGAACATTGCATGTGGTCCCCTCGGTTTGGACTGAGAAGGGGCGAGCTATGCCCTGCAGCTCACTGACGGCGCCCGAGGTCTCAAGAGATTTGGATGAGTGCTGGGGAGGTCCGGACTACGATCCGGTGACCCCGGGCCCTGCGAGTGGCCGAACAGACGGGAGATTCCACCAGATTCGGAGATTCCTCACGAGATTCGCACTAAGATCAACGAGACAGGTGCCTCACCATCACTCTGATCTTTCCTGACATCTCAGGACATATCCATATCTCTTCCGAGATTTGGACGGATATGCCGAAACGTGTGTCTGGGAACTCGCATGCAGGGCTTGAGATCTCATGAGATGTGGGTCAGGGCCTCCAAAATTTAGACTGCGATCCCATGAGTTTAGCTGCTCGAGACCCCTGACTGGGGTGAGACCTCAGGGATTTGGCTCCGTTCTAATGACAATTGGATTTCAACCCCCTGGGGATTGCTTCTGGATCTCGCTAACTGGGCCAGAGATCCCCGCGAGATTTGCCTGAGCATTCCCGCGTTTGACCTGAAGTCTGATGGACTTAGATGCTGTTTCTCACCCAGTGGCCGGTGGCCTCAGGAGACTTGAGTGCGTTCTTCCGAGGCTGGGGCTGTGATCACGTGACCTATGCCCGTGAATCTCCCTGACAGGGCCAGGGGTTGTTGACACTTGGATGGGTTCTCCAGGGCATCGGCCGAGATCACCCCGGAGTGGCACCGGGATCCCCTAACTTGGGCACAAACACTCAAGATGTTTTGACGAGTTCTGGCTCGATTTGGAATTAGATCCCACGAGACTGGCTCCTGGCATCCACGGATTGGACCAGCGCTCTCCCAAGTGTCGGAGGTGGCGAGGCACATTCAGACGGAGACCACGTGACATGTACCCCTGGATCTCGTCGAGTACACCTGACATTCCGAGACTTTGGCACAGTTGTCCTGAGATACGGACACCTACCCGAGACGTTTGCCTGGGAGTGGCCGATCAGGCCTGAGTTCTCACGGGATTTGGATCCGGTGTTCCGAGGTTTGGACTGCGGCCCCATGGGATTTGGCCCTGGATCTGGCTTCCAGGGCCTGAGGTCCGACGAGATGTCCTCAAGCACTGCTGAGAATTGGATTCAAGTCCCCCGCGAATTGCCCGCGGAAGCCACTGAGGCATCCTGAGGTTTGACGAGATGGGGTTTGTTCTCCAAGGTTCGCACGAAAGCACTCAGGTTTGGAGCCTGGTTCGCACCGTCCGGACGTGAGCACTCAGGAGCATTGGATGAGTTCTGTCGCAAAGGTGATTGAGAGCTCAGGAGTTGGACACTGGGTCTCCCTGATGGTGACTGGGATCGACCGCGGTTTGGAGGAGTACTCCCGAGATTTGGACTGAGATATGCTGAAGTTGAACCCTCTGTCTAACAGAGAGGCCTTGGCCTGAGATCCCGAAGGATTGGAGTCAGCGCCTCCGACCGGAGATCACGGGAGGTTTGCCTGTGAATCTCCCTGAAAGGGCCCGAGAACCCTGAAGCTGGGGAGGACACCTCCCTAGATTTGGACTGAGATCAGCTGAGATTTGCCCCCTGATCTCACGGAAAGGGGCCGAGGTCTCAAGAGGTTTTGTGGAGCTCTGTCGACATTTGAACTTCGAAACGGCGCACGTGGCCACAGGTTGTAGAGGAACGGGCCAGAGCTCCAACGTCGTTGGGAGATCTCGAACGCGATGCCGACGGAGATCACGTGCCGTGTGTCCCTGGGTCTCGCTGACTTTTCCTGAGATCTCCGGGGATTCGAGCAGTTCTACCGAGATTTGGACGGCTATCTTGAGCCAAGCGACCTCCTTATCCTCCCCAAGGCCCGAGATCTCGTTCCCTTGGGGCCAGGTGTCCCCAGACGTGGGCTGGGATCCCATTTGATTTGCCCTTGCATCTGGCTGCCTGGCTCCGTGGTCTCCTGCGGTTTGGAGGCGCTCTTCCGAGATGCAGACTAAAACCACGAGAATTTTGCCCCCCGGTACTGCAGAAGGGGCCTGTGCTGCCATGACTTGCGGTTTGTTCCCCCCAAGATTTGGCCTGAAACCACGCGGGGTTGGAACCCGGGCCTTGATATCTGGACCTGAGCGCTCTGGAACTTCAGGACCCCTCCTGAAATTGGGATGGAAATCACGTGAGCATTGCCCCCTGGATCTCGAGGACTGGGTATGGGATCACGGCAGATTTGCATGAGCCGTCCCGAGGTTTGGACGGAGCTCCCCTGAAGTCAGGTGCTCTCTGTCCCACAGAGCTCCCCGAGATCCCAGGAGTTTTGAGTGAGTTCTTCCGAGGCTTGGACGGAGGAGACACCATATTTGATCCCGAATCTCCCTGACTGGGCCCGACAGTGCTCGAACATTGCATGTGGTCCCCTAGGTTTGGACTGAGAAGGGGCGAGCTTTGCCCTGCCGCTCACTGACTGCGCCCGAGGTCTCAAGAGATTTGGATGAGTTCTGGGGAGGTCTGGACTACGATCCGGTGACCTCGGGCCCTGCCAGTGGCCGAACGGACCGGTGATTCCACCAGATTCGGAGATTCCTCGTGAGATTCGCCCTGAGAACAACGAGACAGGTGCCTCTCGATCTCTCTGATCATTCCTGACATCTCAGGACATTTCCATAGCTCTTCCGATATTTGGACGGATATGCCGACACGTGTTTCCAGGAACTCGCAGGCAGGGCCTGAGATCTCATGAGATGTGGGTCAGGGCCTCCAAAATTTAGACTGCGATCCCATGAGTTTAGTTGCTTGAGACCCCTGACTGGGGTGAGACCTCAGGGATTTGGTTTCGTGCTAATGACAATTGGATTTCAACCCCCTGGGGATTGCTTCTGGATCTCGCTAACTGGGCCAGAGGTCCCCCCGGAATTTGCATGTGTGTTCCCGTGTTACGCCTAAAGTCAGATGAACTTAGATGCTGTTTCTCACGCAACGGACAGTGGCCCCGCAAGATTTGAGTGCGTTCTTCCGAGCCTGGGGCTGTGATCACGTGACATATGTCCGTGAATCTCCCTGACGGGGCCAGGGGTTCTTGACATTTGAATGAGTTCTCCTGGACTTTGGCTGAGATCACCCGGATTCCATAACTTGGGCACAAACCACTAAAGAGATTTTGACGAGTTCCAGCTCGAATTGGAATCAGATCCCACGAGACTGGCTCCTGGCATTCACGGATTGGACCAGCGTTCTCACAAGTGTCGGAGGTGGCGAGCCTCATTCAGACGGAGACCACGTGACATGTGCCCCTCGATCTCGTCGAGTACACCTGACATTTCGAGGCTTTCGCACAGTTGTCCTGAGATTCGGACACCTACACGGAGACGTTTGCCTGGGAGTGTCCGACGGGTCCTGAGTTCTCACAGGATTTGGATCCGGTGTTCCGAGGTGTGGACTGCGGCCCCATGAGATTTGGCCCTGAATTTGGCTTCCTGGGCCTGTGGTCCCATGAGATGTCGACGAGCACTCCTGAGAATTGGTTTCAAGTCCCCTGCGAATTGCCCTCGGAAGACACTGAGGGGTCCCGAGGTTTGACGAGATGGGGTTTGTTCTGCAAGGTTCGCACGAAAGCACTCAGGTTTGGAGCCTGGTTCGCACCGTCCGGACGTGAGGACTCAGGAGCATTGGGTGAGTTCTGCTGCAAAGGTGATTGAGAGCTCAGGAGTTGGGCCCTGGGTCGCCCTGATGGTGACCGGGGTCGACCGAGGTTTGGAGGCTTTCTCCCGAGATTTGGACTGAGATTTGATGAAGTTGAACCCTGTGTCTAACAGAGAGGCCTTGGCCTGAGATCCCGTGGGTTGGAGTCAGCGCCTCCGACTGGAGATCACGGGAGCTTTGCCTGTGAATCTCCCTGAAATTGTCCGAGAACCCTGAAGCTGGGGAGGAGACCTCCCGAGATTTGGACTGAGATCAGCTGAGATTCGCCCCCGGATCTCACCGAAAGGGGTCGAAGTCTCAAGATGGTTTGAGGAGCTCTGGCGACATTTTAAATCAGAAACGGTGCACGTAGCCACAGGTTGTAGTGGAACGCACCAGAGCTCCCACGAGGTTGGGAGATTGCAAACGCGATGTTGACGGAGATCATGTGCGTGTCTCCCTGGGTCTCGCTGAAGTTTCCTGAGACCTCAGGGCATTCGCGCAGTTCTACCGAGATTTGGACGACTATCCTGAGCCAAGCGACCTCCATATCCTCCACAAGGCCCGAGATCTTGTTCCATTGGGGCCAGGTGTCCCCAGACGTGTGCTGGGATCCCACTTGGTTTGTCTTTCCATCTCGCTGCCTGGCCCCGTTGTATCCTGCGGTTTGGAGGCGCTCTCCCGAGATGCAGACTAAAACCATGAGAGGTTTGCCCCCGGGTCTTGCAGAGGGGGCCTGTGCTGCCATGACTTGCTGTTTGTTCCCCCCAAGACTTGGCCTGAAACCACGCGGTTTCGGAACCGGGGCCTTGATGTCTTGACGTGAGCGCTCTGGATTTGCAGGGCCCCTCCTGAAATTGGGATGGCGATGATGTGAGCATTGCCCCCTGGAACTCGAGGACTGGGCATGGGATCACACCAGTTTTGCATGAGCCGTCCCGAGATTTGGATGGAGCTCCCCTGAAGTCAGACGCTCTTTGTCCCAGAGAGCTCCCCGAGAACCCAGGAGCATTGAGTGCGTTCCTCCGACGCATGGACTGAGGAGACGCCAGATTTGACCGTGAATCTCCCTGACTGGGCCCGACAGCACTCGAACATTGCATGTGGTCCCCTCGGTTTGGACTGAGAAGGGGCGAGCTATGCCCTGCAGCCCACTGACGGCGCCCGAGGTCTCAAGAGATTTGGATGAGTTCTGGGGAGGTCCGGACTACGATCCGGTGACCCCGGGCCCTGCGAGTGGCCGAACAGACGGGAGATTCCACCAGATTCGGAGATTCCGCACGAGATTCGCACTAAGATCAACGAGACAGGTGCCTCACCATCACTCTGATCTTTCCTGACATCTCAGGACATATCCATATCTCTTCCGAGATTTGGACGGATATGCCGAAACGTGTGTCTGGGAACTCGCATGCAGGGCTTGAGATCTCATGAGATGTGGGTCAGGGCCTCCAAAATTTAGACTGCGATCCCATGAGTTTAGCTGCTCGAGACCCCTGACTGGGGTGAGACCTCAGGGATTTGGCTCCGTTCTAATGACAATTGGATTTCAACACCCTGGGGATTGCTTCTGGATCTCGCTAACTGGGCCAGAGATCCCCGCGAGATTTGCCTGAGCATTCCCGCGTTTGACCTGAAGTCTGATGGACTTAGATGCTGTTTCTCACCCAGTGGCCGGTGGCCCCAGGAGACTTGAGTGCGTTCTTCCGAGGCTGGGGCTGTGATCACGTGACCTATGCCCGTGAATCTCCCTGACAGGGCCAGGGTTTGTTGACATTTGGATGGGTTCTCCTGGGCATCGGCCGAGATCACCCCGGAGTGGCACCGGGATCCCCTAACTTGGGCACAAACACTCAAGATGTTTTGACGAGTTCTGGCTCGATTTGGAATCAGATCCCACGAGACTGGCTCCTGGCATCCACGGATTGGACCAGCGCTCTCCCAAGTGTCGGAGGTGGCGAGGCACATTCAGACGGAGACCACGTGACATGTACCCCTGGATCTCATCGAGTACACCTGACATTCCGAGACTTTGGCACAGTTGTCCTGAGATACGGACACCTACCCGAGACGTTTGCCTGGGAGTGGCCGATCAGGCCTGAGTTCTCACGGGATTTGGATCCGGTGTTCCGAGGTTTGGACTGCGGCCCCATGGGATTTGGCCCTGGATCTGGCTTCCAGGGCCTGAGGTCCGACGAGATGTCCACAAGCACTGCTGAGAATTGGATTCAAGTCCCCCGCGAATTGCCCGCGGAAGCCACTGAGGCATCCTGAGGTTTGACGAGATGGGGTTTGTTCTCCAAGGTTCGCACGAAAGCACGCAGGTTTGGAGCCTGGTTCGCACCGTCCGGACGTGAGCACTCAGGAGCATTGGATGAGTTCTGTCGCAAAGGTGATTGAGAGCTCAGGAGTTGGACACTGGGTCTCCCTGAGGGTGACCGGGGTCGACTGCGGTTTGGAGGAGTACTCCCGAGATTTGGACTGAGATATGCTGAAGTGGAACCCTCTGTCTAACAGAGAGGCC
Organism: Mirounga angustirostris; assembly: GCF_029215605.1. Taxonomy (NCBI): domain Eukaryota; kingdom Metazoa; phylum Chordata; class Mammalia; order Carnivora; family Phocidae; genus Mirounga; species Mirounga angustirostris. Next base: position 215,194 of record NW_026991736.1, on the reverse strand, counting down.
TTGGCCTGAGATCCCGAAGGATTGGAGTCAGCGCCTCCGACAGGAGATCACGGGAGGTTTGCCTGTGAATCTCCCTGAAAGGGCCCGAGAACCCTGAAGCTGGGGAGGACACCTCCCTAGATTTGGACTGAGATCAGCTGAGATTTGCCCCCTGATCTCACGGAAAGGGGCCGAGGTCTCAAGAGGTTTTGTGGAGCTCTGTCGACATTTGAACTTCGAAACGGCGCACGTGGCCACAGGTTGTAGAGGAACGGGCCAGAGCTCCAACGTCGTTGGGAGAACTCGAACGCGATGCCGACGGAGATCACGTGCCGTGTGTCCCTGGGTCTCGCTGACTTTTCCTGAGATCTCCGGGGATTCGCGCAGTTCTACCGAAATTTGGACGGCTATCTTGAGCCAAGCGACCTCCTTATCCTCCCCAAGGCCCGAGATCTCGTTCCCTTGGGGCCAGGTGTCCCCAGACGTGGGCTGGGATCCCATTTGATTTGCCCTTGCATCTGGCTGCCTGGCTCCGTGGTCTCCTGCGGTTTGGAGGCGCTCTTCCGAGATGCAGACTAAAACCACGAGAATTTTGCCCCCCGGTACTGCAGAAGGGGCCTGTGCTGCCATGACTTGCGGTTTGTTCCCCCCAAGATTTGGCCTGAAACCACGCGGGGTTGGAACCCGGGCCTTGATATCTGGACCTGAGCGCTCTGGAACTTCAGGAACCCTCCTGAAATTGGGATGGAAATCACGTGAGCATTGCCCCCTGGATCTCGAGGACTGGGTATGGGATCACGGCAGATTTGCATGAGCCGTCCCGAGGTTTGGACAGAGCTCCCCTGAAGTCAGGTGCTCTCTGTCCCACAGAGCTCCCCGAGATCCCAGGAGTTTTGAGTGAGTTCTTCCGAGGCTTGGACGGAGGAGACACCATATTTGATCCCGAATCTCCCTGACTGGGCCCGACAGTGCTCGAACATTGCATGTGGTCCCCTAGGTTTGGACTGAGAAGGGGCGAGCTTTGCCCTGCCGCTCACTGACTGCGCCCGAGGTCTCAAGAGATTTGGATGAGTTCTGGGGAGGTCTGGACTACGATCCGGTGACCTCGGGCCCTGCCAGTGGCCGAACGGACCGGAGATTCCACCAGATTCGGAGATTCCTCGTGAGATTCGCCCTGAGAACAACGAGACACGTGCCTCTCGATCTCTCTGATCATTCCTGACATCTCAGGACATTTCCATAGCTCTTCCGATATTTGGACGGATATGCCGACACGTGTTTCCAGGAACTCGCAGGCAGGGCCTGAGATCTCATGAGATGTGGGTCAGGGCCTCCAAAATTTAGACTGCGATCCCATGAGTTTAGTTGCTTGAGACCCCTGACTGGGGTGAGACCTCAGGGATTTGGTTTCGTGCTAATGACAATTGGATTTCAACCCCCTGGGGATTGCTTCTGGATCTCGCTAACTGGGCCAGAGGTCCCCCCGGAATTTGCGTGTGTGTTCCCGTGTTATGCCTAAAGTCAGATGAACTTAGATGCTGTTTCTCACGCAACGGACAGTGGCCCCGCAAGATTTGAGTGCGTTCTTCCGAGCCTGGGGCTGTGATCACGTGACATATGTCCGTGAATCCACCTGACGGGGCCAGGGGTTCTTGACATTTGAATGAGTTCTCCTGGACTTTGGCTGAGATCACCCGGATTCCATAACTTGGGCACAAACCACTAAAGAGATTTTGACGAGTTCCAGCTCGATTTGGAATCAGATCCCACGAGACTGGCTCCTGGCATTCACGGATTGGACCAGCGTTCTCACAAGTGTCGGAGGTGGCGAGCCTCATTCAGACGGAGACCACGTGACATGTGCCCCTCGATCTCGTCGAGTACACCTGACATTTCGAGGCTTTGGCACAGTTGTCCTGAGATTCGGACACCTACACGGAGACGTTTGCCTGGGAGTGTCCGACGGGTCCTGAGTTCTCACAGGATTTGGATCCGGTGTTCCGAGGTGTGGACTGCGGCCCCATGAGATTTGGCCCTGAATTTGGCTTCCTGGGCCTGTGGTCCCATGAGATGTCGACGAGCACTCCTGAGAATTGGATTCAAGTCCCCTGCGAATTGCCCTCGGAAGCCACTGAGGGGTCCCGAGGTTTGACGAGATGGGGTTTGTTCTCCAAGGTTCGCACGAAAGCACTCAGGTTTGGAGCCTGGTTCGCACCGTCCGGACGTGAGGACTCAGGAGCATTGGGTGAGTTCTGCTGCAAAGGTGTTTGAGAGCTCAGGAGTTGGGCCCTGGGTCGCCCTGATGGTGACCGGGGTCGACCGAGGTTTGGAGGCTTTCTCCCGAGATTTGGACTGAGATTTGATGAAGTTGAACCCTGTGTCTAACAGAGAGGCCTTGGCCTGAGATCCCGTGTGTTGGAGTCAGCGCCTCCGACTGGAGATCACGGGAGCTTTTCCTGTGAATCTCCCTGAAATTGTCCGAGAACCCTGAAGCTGGGGAGGAGACCTCCCGAGATTTGGACTGAGATCAGCTGAGATTCGCCCCCGGATCTCACCGAAAGGGGTCGAAATCTCAAGATGGTTTGAGGAGCTCTGGCGACATTTTAAATCAGAAACGGTGCACGTAGCCACAGGTTGTAGTGGAACGCACCAGAGCTCCCACGAGGTTGGGAGATTGCAAACGCGATGTTGACGGAGACCATGTGCGTGTCTCCCTGGGTCTCGCTGACGTTTCCTGAGACCTCAGGGCATTCGCGCAGTTCTACCGAGATTTGGACGAGTATCCTGAGCCAAGCGACCTCCATATCCTCCACAAGGCCCGAGATCTTGTTCCATTGGGGCCAGGTGTCCCCAGACGTGTGCTGGGATCCCACTTGGTTTGTCTTTCCATCTCGCTGCCTGGCCCCGTTGTATCCTGCGGTTTGGAGGCGCTCTCCCGAGATGCAGACTAAAACCATGAGAGGTTTGCCCCCGGGTCTTGCAGAGGGGGCCTGTGCTGCCATGACTTGCTGTTTGTTCCCCCCAAGACTTGGCCTGAAACCACGCGGTTTCGGAACCGGGGCCTTGATGTCTTGACGTGAGCGCTCTGGATTTGCAGGGCCCCTCCTGAAATTGGGATGGCGATGATGTGAGCATTGCCCCCTGGAACTCGAGGACTGGGCATGGGATCACACCAGTTTTGCATGAGCCGTCCCGAGATTTGGATGGAGCTCCCCTGAAGTCAGACGCTCTTTGTCCCAGAGAGCTCCCCGAGAACCCAGGAGCATTGAGTGCGTTCCTCCGACGCATGGACTGAGGAGACGCCAGATTTGACCGCGAATCTCCCTGACTGGGCCCGACAGCACTCGAACATTGCATGTGGTCCCCTCGGTTTGGACTGAGAAGGGGCGAGCTATGCCCTGCAGCCCACTGACGGCGCCCGAGGTCTCAAGAGATTTGGATGAGTTCTGGGGAGGTCCGGACTACGATCCGGTGACCCCGGGCCCTGCGAGTGGCCGAACAGACGGGAGATTCCACCAGATTCGGAGATTCCGCACGAGATTCGCACTAAGATCAACGAGACAGGTGCCTCACCATCACTCTGATCTTTCCTGACATCTCAGGACATATCCATATCTCTTCCGAGATTTGGACGGATATGCCGAAACGTGTGTCTGGGAACTCGCATGCAGGGCTTGAGATCTCATGAGATGTGGGTCAGGGCCTCCAAAATTTAGACTGCGATCCCATGAGTTTAGCTGCTCGAGACCCCTGACTGGGGTGAGACCTCAGGGATTTGGCTCCGTTCTAATGACAATTGGATTTCAACACCCTGGGGATTGCTTCTGGATCTCGCTAACTGGGCCAGAGATCCCCGCGAGATTTGCCTGAGCATTCCCGCGTTTGACCTGAAGTCTGATGGACTTAGATGCTGTTTCTCACCCAGTGGCCGGTGGCCCCAGGAGACTTGAGTGCGTTCTTCCGAGGCTGGGGCTGTGATCACGTGACCTATGCCCGTGAATATCCCTGACAGGGCCAGAGTTTGTTGACACTTGGATGGGTTCTCCTGGGCCTCGGCCGAGATCACCCCGGAGTGGCACCTGGATCCCCTAACTTGGGCAAAATCACTCAAGATGTTTTGACGAGTTCTGGCTCGATTTGGAATCAGATCCCACGAGACTGGCTCCTGGCATCCACGGATTGGACCAGCGCTCTCCCAAGTGTCGGAGGTGGCGAGGCACATTCAGACGGAGACCACGTGACATGTACCCCTGGATCTCGTCGAGTACACCTGACATTCCGAGACTTTGGCACAGTTGTCCTGAGATACGGACACCTACCCGAGACGTTTGCCTGGGAGTGGCCGATCAGGCCTGAGTTCTCACGGGATTTGGATCCGGTGTTCCGAGGTTTGGACTGCGGCCCCATGGGATTTGGCCCTGGATCTGACTTCCAGGGCCTGAGGTCCGACGAGATGTCCTCAAGCACTGCTGAGAATTGGATTCAAGTCCCCCGCGAATTGCCCGCGGAAGCCACTGAGGCATCCTGAGGTTTGACGAGATGGGGTTTGTTCTCCAAGGTTCGCAAGAAAGCACTCAGGTTTGGAGCCTGGTTCGCACCGTCCGGACATGAGCACTCAGGAGCATTGGATGAGTTCTGCCGCAAAGGTGATTTAGAGCTCAGGAGTTGGATACTGGGTCTCCCTGAGGGTGACCGGGGTCGACTGCGGTTTGGAGGAGTACTCCCGAGATTTGGACTGAGATATGCTGAAGTTGAAACCTCTGTCTAACAGAGAGGCCTTGGCCTGAGATCCCGAAGGATTGGAGTCAGCGCCTCCGACAGGAGATCACGGGAGGTTTGCCTGTGAATCTCCCTGAAAGGGCCCGAGAACCCTGAAGCTGGGGAGGACACCTCCCGAGATTTGGACTGAGAGCAGCTGAGATTCGCCCCCGGATCTCACGGAAAGGGGCCGACGTCTCAAGAGGGTTTGTGGAGCTCTGTCGACATTTGAACTCAGAAACGGCGCACGTGGCCACAGGTTTTAGAGGAACGGGCCAGAGCTCCAACGTCGTTGGGAGATCTCGAACGCGATGCCGACGGAGATCACGTGCCTTGTGTCCCTGGGTCTCGCTGACTTTTCCTGAGATCTCCGGGGATTCGCGCAGTTCTACCGAGATTTGGACGGCTATCTTGAGCCAAGCGACCTCCTTATCCTCCCCAAGGCCGAGATCTCGTTCCCTTGGGGCCAGATGTCCCCAGACGTGGGCTGGGATCCCATTTGATTTGCCCTTCCATCTGGCTGCCTGGCTCCGTGGTCTCCTGCGGTTTGGAGGCGCTCTTCCGAGATGCAGACTAAAACCACGAGAATTTTGCCCCCCGGTACTGCAGAGGGGGCCTGTGCTGGCATGACTTGCGGTTTGTTCCCCCCAAGATTTGGCCTGAAACCACGTGGGGTTGGAACGCGGGCCTTGATATCCGGACATGAGCGCTCTGGAACTTCAGGGCCCCTCCTGAAATTGGGATGGAAATCACGTGAGCATTGCCCCCTGGATCTCGAGGACTGGGAATGGGATCACGGCAGATTTGCATGAGCCGTCCCGATATTTGGACGGAGCTCCCCTGAAGTCAGGTGCTCTCTGTCCCACAGAGCTCCCCGAGATCCCAGGAGTTTTGAGTGAGTTCTTCCGAGGCTTGGACGGAGGAGACACCATATTTGATCCCGAATCTCCCTGACTGGGCCCGACAGTGCTCGAACATTGCATGTGGTCCCCTAGGTTTGGACTGAGAAGGGGCGAGCTTTGCCCTGCCGCTCACTGACTGCGCCCGAGGTCTCAAGAGATTTGGATGAGTTCTGGGGAGGTCTGGACTACGATCTGGTGACCTCGGGCCCTGCCAGTGGCCGAACGGACCGGAGATTCCACCAGATTCGGAGATTCCTCGTGAGATTCGCCCTGAGAACAACGAGACAGGTGCCTCTCGATCTCTCTGATCATTCCTGACATCTCAGGACATTTCCATAGCTCTTCCGATATTTGGACGGATATGCCGACACGTGTTTCCAGGAACTCGCAGGCAGGGCCTGAGATCTCATGAGATGTGGGTCAGGGCCTCCAAAATTTAGACTGCGATCCCATGAGTTTAGTTGCTTGAGACCCCTGACTGGGGTGAGACCTCAGGGATTTGGTTTCGTGCTAATGACAATTGGATTTCAACCCCCTGGGGATTGCTTCTGGATCTCGCTAACTGGGCCAGAGGTCCCCCCGGAATTTGCGTGTGTGTTCCTGTGTTACGCCTAAAGTCAGATGAACTTAGATGCTGTTTCTCACGCAACGGACAGTGGCCCCGCAAGATTTGAGTGCGTTCTTCCGAGCCTGGGGCTGTGATCACGTGACATATGTCCGTGAATCTCCCTGACGGGGCCAGGGGTTCTTGACATTTGAATGATTTCTCCTGGACTTTGGCTGAGATCACCCGGATTCCATAACTTGGGCACAAACCACTAAAGAGATTTTGACGAGTTCCAGCTCGATTTGGAATCAGATCCCACGAGACTGGCTCCTGGCATTCACGGATTGGACCAGCGTTCTCACAAGTGTCGGAGGTGGCGAGCCTCATTCAGACGGACACCACGTGACATGTGCCCCTCGATCTCGTCGAGTACACCTGACATTTCGAGGCTTTGGCACAGTTGTCCTGAGATTCGGACACCTACACGGAGACGTTTGCCTGGGAGTGTCCGACGGGTCCTGAGTTCTCACAGGATTTGGATCCGGTGTTCCGAGGTGTGGACTGCGGCCCCATGAGATTTGGCCCTGAATTTGACTTCCTGGGCCTGTGGTCCCATGAGATGTCGACGAGCACTCCTGAGAATTGGATTCAAGTCCCCTGCGAATTGCCCTCGGAAGCCACTGAGGGGTCCCGAGGTTTGACGAGATGGGGTTTGTTCTCCAAGGTTCGCACGAAAGCACTCAGGTTTGGAGCCTGGTTCGCACCGTCCGGACGTGAGGACTCAGGAGCATTGGGTGAGTTCTGCTGCAAAGGTGATTGAGAGCTCAGGAGTTGGGCCCTGGGTCGCCCTGATGGTGACTGGGGTCGACCGAGGTTTGGAGGCTTTCTCCCGAGATTTGGACTGAGATTTGATGAAGTTGAACCCTGTGTCTAACAGAGAGGCCTTGGCCTGAGATCCCGTGGGTTGGAGTCAGCGCCTCCGACTGGAGATCACGGGAGCTTTGCCTGTGAATCTCCCTGAAATTGTCCGAGAACCCTGAAGCTGGGGAGGAGACCTCCCGAGATTTGGACTGAGATCAGCTGAGATTCGCCCCCGGATCTCACCCAAAGGGGTCGAAGGCTCAAGATGGTTTGAGGAGCTCTGGCGACATTTTAAATCAGAAACGGTGCACGTAGCCACAGGTTGTAGTGGAACGCACCAGAGCTCCCACGAGGTTGGGAGATTTCAAACGCGATGTCGACGGAGATCATGTGCGTGTCTCCCTGGGTCTCGCTGACGTTTCCTGAGACCTCAGGGCATTCGCGCAGTTCTACCGAGATTTGGACGACTACCCTGAGCCAAGCGACCTCCATATCCTCCACAAGGCCCGAGATCTTGTTCCATTGGGGCCAGGTGTCCCCAGACGTGTGCTGGGATCCCACTTGGTTTGTCTTTCCATCTCGCTGCCTGGCCCCGTTGTATCCTGCGGTTTGGAGGCGCTCTCCCGAGATGCAGACTAAAACCATGAGAGGTTTGCCCCCGGGTCTTGCAGAGGGGGCCTGTGCTGCCATGACTTGCTGTTTGTTCCCCCCAAGACATGGCCTGAAACCACGCGGTTTCGGAACTGGGGCCTTGATGTCTTGACGAGAGCGCTCTGGATTTGCAGGGCCCCTCCTGAAATTGGGATGGCGATGATGTGAGCATTGCCCCCTGGAACTCGAGGACTGGGCATGGGATCACACCAGTTTTGCATGAGCCGTCCCGAGATTTGGATGGAGCTCCCCTGAAGTCAGACGCTCTTTGTCCCAGAGAGCTCCCCGAGAACCCAGGAGCATTGAGTGCGTTCCTCCGACGCATGGACTGAGGAGACGCCAGATTTGACCGCGAATCTCCCTGACTGGGCCCGACAGCACTCGAACATTGCATGTGGTCCCCTCGGTTTGGACTGAGAAGGGGCGAGCTATGCCCTGCAGCTCACTGACGGCGCCCGAGGTCTCAAGAGATTTGGATGAGTTCTGGGGAGGTCCGGACTACGATCCGGTGACCCCGGGCCCTGCGAGTGGCCGAACAGACGGGAGATTCCACCAGATTCGGAGATTCCGCACGAGATTCGCACTAAGATCAACGAGACAGGTGCCTCACCATCACTCTGATCTTTCCTGACATCTCAGGACATATCCATATCTCTTCCGAGATTTGGACGGATATGCCGAAACGTGTGTCTGGGAACTCGCATGCAGGGCTTGAGATCTCATGAGATGTGGGTCAGGGCCTCCAAAATTTAGACTGCGATCCCATGAGTTTAGCTGCTCGAGACCCCTGACTGGGGTGAGACCTCAGGGATTTGGCTCCGTTCTAATGACAATTGGATTTCAACCCCCTGGGGATTGCTTCTGGATCTCGCTAACTGGGCCAGAGATCCCCGCGAGATTTGCCTGAGCATTCCCGCGTTTGACCTGAAGTCTGATGGACTTAGATGCTGTTTCTCACCCAGTGGCCGGTGGCCTCAGGAGACTTGAGTGCGTTCTTCGGAGGCTGGGGCTGTGATCACGTGACCTATGCCCGTGAATCTCCCTGACAGGGCCAGGGGTTGTTGACACTTGGATGGGTTCTCCAGGGCATCGGCCGAGATCACCCCGGAGTGGCACCGGGATCCCCTAACTTGGGCACAAACACTCAAGATGTTTTGACGAGTTCTGGCTCGATTTGGAATTAGATCCCACGAGACTGGCTCCTGGCATCCACGGATTGGACCAGCGCTCTCCCAAGTGTCGGAGGTGGCGAGGCACATTCAGACGGAGACCACGTGACATGTACCCCTGGATCTCGTCGAGTACACCTGACATTCCGAGACTTTGGCACAGTTGTCCTGAGATACGGACACCTACCCGAGACGTTTGCCTGGGAGTGGCCGATCAGGCCTGAGTTCTCACGGGATTTGGATCCGGTGTTCCGAGGTTTGGACTGCGGCCCCATGGGATTTGGCCCTGGATCTGGCTTCCAGGGCCTGAGGTCCGACGAGATGTCCTCAAGCACTGCTGAGAATTGGATTCAAGTCCCCCGCGAATTGCCCGCGGAAGCCACTGAGGCATCCTGAGGTTTGACGAGATGGGGTTTGTTCTCCAAGGTTCGCACGAAAGCACTCAGGTTTGGAGCCTGGTTCGCACCGTCCGGACGTGAGCACTCAGGAGCATTGGATGAGTTCTGTCGCAAAGGTGATTGAGAGCTCAGGAGTTGGACACTGGGTCTCCCTGATGGTGACTGGGATCGACCGCGGTTTGGAGGAGTACTCCCGAGATTTGGACTGAGATATGCTGAAGTTGAACCCTCTGTCTAACAGAGAGGCCTTGGCCTGAGATCCCGAAGGATTGGAGTCAGCGCCTCCGACCGGAGATCACGGGAGGTTTGCCTGTGAATCTCCCTGAAAGGGCCCGAGAACCCTGAAGCTGGGGAGGACACCTCCCTAGATTTGGACTGAGATCAGCTGAGATTTGCCCCCTGATCTCACGGAAAGGGGCCGAGGTCTCAAGAGGTTTTGTGGAGCTCTGTCGACATTTGAACTTCGAAACGGCGCACGTGGCCACAGGTTGTAGAGGAACGGGCCAGAGCTCCAACGTCGTTGGGAGATCTCGAACGCGATGCCGACGGAGATCACGTGCCGTGTGTCCCTGGGTCTCGCTGACTTTTCCTGAGATCTCCGGGGATTCGAGCAGTTCTACCGAGATTTGGACGGCTATCTTGAGCCAAGCGACCTCCTTATCCTCCCCAAGGCCCGAGATCTCGTTCCCTTGGGGCCAGGTGTCCCCAGACGTGGGCTGGGATCCCATTTGATTTGCCCTTGCATCTGGCTGCCTGGCTCCGTGGTCTCCTGCGGTTTGGAGGCGCTCTTCCGAGATGCAGACTAAAACCACGAGAATTTTGCCCCCCGGTACTGCAGAAGGGGCCTGTGCTGCCATGACTTGCGGTTTGTTCCCCCCAAGATTTGGCCTGAAACCACGCGGGGTTGGAACCCGGGCCTTGATATCTGGACCTGAGCGCTCTGGAACTTCAGGACCCCTCCTGAAATTGGGATGGAAATCACGTGAGCATTGCCCCCTGGATCTCGAGGACTGGGTATGGGATCACGGCAGATTTGCATGAGCCGTCCCGAGGTTTGGACGGAGCTCCCCTGAAGTCAGGTGCTCTCTGTCCCACAGAGCTCCCCGAGATCCCAGGAGTTTTGAGTGAGTTCTTCCGAGGCTTGGACGGAGGAGACACCATATTTGATCCCGAATCTCCCTGACTGGGCCCGACAGTGCTCGAACATTGCATGTGGTCCCCTAGGTTTGGACTGAGAAGGGGCGAGCTTTGCCCTGCCGCTCACTGACTGCGCCCGAGGTCTCAAGAGATTTGGATGAGTTCTGGGGAGGTCTGGACTACGATCCGGTGACCTCGGGCCCTGCCAGTGGCCGAACGGACCGGTGATTCCACCAGATTCGGAGATTCCTCGTGAGATTCGCCCTGAGAACAACGAGACAGGTGCCTCTCGATCTCTCTGATCATTCCTGACATCTCAGGACATTTCCATAGCTCTTCCGATATTTGGACGGATATGCCGACACGTGTTTCCAGGAACTCGCAGGCAGGGCCTGAGATCTCATGAGATGTGGGTCAGGGCCTCCAAAATTTAGACTGCGATCCCATGAGTTTAGTTGCTTGAGACCCCTGACTGGGGTGAGACCTCAGGGATTTGGTTTCGTGCTAATGACAATTGGATTTCAACCCCCTGGGGATTGCTTCTGGATCTCGCTAACTGGGCCAGAGGTCCCCCCGGAATTTGCATGTGTGTTCCCGTGTTACGCCTAAAGTCAGATGAACTTAGATGCTGTTTCTCACGCAACGGACAGTGGCCCCGCAAGATTTGAGTGCGTTCTTCCGAGCCTGGGGCTGTGATCACGTGACATATGTCCGTGAATCTCCCTGACGGGGCCAGGGGTTCTTGACATTTGAATGAGTTCTCCTGGACTTTGGCTGAGATCACCCGGATTCCATAACTTGGGCACAAACCACTAAAGAGATTTTGACGAGTTCCAGCTCGAATTGGAATCAGATCCCACGAGACTGGCTCCTGGCATTCACGGATTGGACCAGCGTTCTCACAAGTGTCGGAGGTGGCGAGCCTCATTCAGACGGAGACCACGTGACATGTGCCCCTCGATCTCGTCGAGTACACCTGACATTTCGAGGCTTTCGCACAGTTGTCCTGAGATTCGGACACCTACACGGAGACGTTTGCCTGGGAGTGTCCGACGGGTCCTGAGTTCTCACAGGATTTGGATCCGGTGTTCCGAGGTGTGGACTGCGGCCCCATGAGATTTGGCCCTGAATTTGGCTTCCTGGGCCTGTGGTCCCATGAGATGTCGACGAGCACTCCTGAGAATTGGTTTCAAGTCCCCTGCGAATTGCCCTCGGAAGACACTGAGGGGTCCCGAGGTTTGACGAGATGGGGTTTGTTCTGCAAGGTTCGCACGAAAGCACTCAGGTTTGGAGCCTGGTTCGCACCGTCCGGACGTGAGGACTCAGGAGCATTGGGTGAGTTCTGCTGCAAAGGTGATTGAGAGCTCAGGAGTTGGGCCCTGGGTCGCCCTGATGGTGACCGGGGTCGACCGAGGTTTGGAGGCTTTCTCCCGAGATTTGGACTGAGATTTGATGAAGTTGAACCCTGTGTCTAACAGAGAGGCCTTGGCCTGAGATCCCGTGGGTTGGAGTCAGCGCCTCCGACTGGAGATCACGGGAGCTTTGCCTGTGAATCTCCCTGAAATTGTCCGAGAACCCTGAAGCTGGGGAGGAGACCTCCCGAGATTTGGACTGAGATCAGCTGAGATTCGCCCCCGGATCTCACCGAAAGGGGTCGAAGTCTCAAGATGGTTTGAGGAGCTCTGGCGACATTTTAAATCAGAAACGGTGCACGTAGCCACAGGTTGTAGTGGAACGCACCAGAGCTCCCACGAGGTTGGGAGATTGCAAACGCGATGTTGACGGAGATCATGTGCGTGTCTCCCTGGGTCTCGCTGAAGTTTCCTGAGACCTCAGGGCATTCGCGCAGTTCTACCGAGATTTGGACGACTATCCTGAGCCAAGCGACCTCCATATCCTCCACAAGGCCCGAGATCTTGTTCCATTGGGGCCAGGTGTCCCCAGACGTGTGCTGGGATCCCACTTGGTTTGTCTTTCCATCTCGCTGCCTGGCCCCGTTGTATCCTGCGGTTTGGAGGCGCTCTCCCGAGATGCAGACTAAAACCATGAGAGGTTTGCCCCCGGGTCTTGCAGAGGGGGCCTGTGCTGCCATGACTTGCTGTTTGTTCCCCCCAAGACTTGGCCTGAAACCACGCGGTTTCGGAACCGGGGCCTTGATGTCTTGACGTGAGCGCTCTGGATTTGCAGGGCCCCTCCTGAAATTGGGATGGCGATGATGTGAGCATTGCCCCCTGGAACTCGAGGACTGGGCATGGGATCACACCAGTTTTGCATGAGCCGTCCCGAGATTTGGATGGAGCTCCCCTGAAGTCAGACGCTCTTTGTCCCAGAGAGCTCCCCGAGAACCCAGGAGCATTGAGTGCGTTCCTCCGACGCATGGACTGAGGAGACGCCAGATTTGACCGTGAATCTCCCTGACTGGGCCCGACAGCACTCGAACATTGCATGTGGTCCCCTCGGTTTGGACTGAGAAGGGGCGAGCTATGCCCTGCAGCCCACTGACGGCGCCCGAGGTCTCAAGAGATTTGGATGAGTTCTGGGGAGGTCCGGACTACGATCCGGTGACCCCGGGCCCTGCGAGTGGCCGAACAGACGGGAGATTCCACCAGATTCGGAGATTCCGCACGAGATTCGCACTAAGATCAACGAGACAGGTGCCTCACCATCACTCTGATCTTTCCTGACATCTCAGGACATATCCATATCTCTTCCGAGATTTGGACGGATATGCCGAAACGTGTGTCTGGGAACTCGCATGCAGGGCTTGAGATCTCATGAGATGTGGGTCAGGGCCTCCAAAATTTAGACTGCGATCCCATGAGTTTAGCTGCTCGAGACCCCTGACTGGGGTGAGACCTCAGGGATTTGGCTCCGTTCTAATGACAATTGGATTTCAACACCCTGGGGATTGCTTCTGGATCTCGCTAACTGGGCCAGAGATCCCCGCGAGATTTGCCTGAGCATTCCCGCGTTTGACCTGAAGTCTGATGGACTTAGATGCTGTTTCTCACCCAGTGGCCGGTGGCCCCAGGAGACTTGAGTGCGTTCTTCCGAGGCTGGGGCTGTGATCACGTGACCTATGCCCGTGAATCTCCCTGACAGGGCCAGGGTTTGTTGACATTTGGATGGGTTCTCCTGGGCATCGGCCGAGATCACCCCGGAGTGGCACCGGGATCCCCTAACTTGGGCACAAACACTCAAGATGTTTTGACGAGTTCTGGCTCGATTTGGAATCAGATCCCACGAGACTGGCTCCTGGCATCCACGGATTGGACCAGCGCTCTCCCAAGTGTCGGAGGTGGCGAGGCACATTCAGACGGAGACCACGTGACATGTACCCCTGGATCTCATCGAGTACACCTGACATTCCGAGACTTTGGCACAGTTGTCCTGAGATACGGACACCTACCCGAGACGTTTGCCTGGGAGTGGCCGATCAGGCCTGAGTTCTCACGGGATTTGGATCCGGTGTTCCGAGGTTTGGACTGCGGCCCCATGGGATTTGGCCCTGGATCTGGCTTCCAGGGCCTGAGGTCCGACGAGATGTCCACAAGCACTGCTGAGAATTGGATTCAAGTCCCCCGCGAATTGCCCGCGGAAGCCACTGAGGCATCCTGAGGTTTGACGAGATGGGGTTTGTTCTCCAAGGTTCGCACGAAAGCACGCAGGTTTGGAGCCTGGTTCGCACCGTCCGGACGTGAGCACTCAGGAGCATTGGATGAGTTCTGTCGCAAAGGTGATTGAGAGCTCAGGAGTTGGACACTGGGTCTCCCTGAGGGTGACCGGGGTCGACTGCGGTTTGGAGGAGTACTCCCGAGATTTGGACTGAGATATGCTGAAGTGGAACCCTCTGTCTAACAGAGAGGCCTTGGCCTGAGATCCCGAAGGATTGGAGTCAGCGCCTCCGACAGGAGATCACGGGAGGTTTGCCTGTGAATCTCCCTGAAAGGGCCCGAGAACCCTGAAGCTGGGGAGGACACCTCCCTAGATTTGGACTGAGATCAGCTGAGATTTGCCCCCTGATCTCACGGAAAGGGGCCGAGGTCTCAAGAGGTTTTGTGGAGCTCTGTCGACATTTGAACTTCGAAACGGCGCACGTGGCCACAGGTTGTAGAGGAACGGGCCAGAGCTCCAACGTCGTTGGGAGAACTCGAACGCGATGCCGACGGAGATCACGTGCCGTGTGTCCCTGGGTCTCGCTGACTTTTCCTGAGATCTCCGGGGATTCGCGCAGTTCTACCGAAATTTGGACGGCTATCTTGAGCCAAGCGACCTCCTTATCCTCCCCAAGGCCCGAGATCTCGTTCCCTTGGGGCCAGGTGTCCCCAGACGTGGGCTGGGATCCCATTTGATTTGCCCTTGCATCTGGCTGCCTGGCTCCGTGGTCTCCTGCGGTTTGGAGGCGCTCTTCCGAGATGCAGACTAAAACCACGAGAATTTTGCCCCCCGGTACTGCAGAAGGGGCCTGTGCTGCCATGACTTGCGGTTTGTTCCCCCCAAGATTTGGCCTGAAACCACGCGGGGTTGGAACCCGGGCCTTGATATCTGGACCTGAGCGCTCTGGAACTTCAGGAACCCTCCTGAAATTGGGATGGAAATCACGTGAGCATTGCCCCCTGGATCTCGAGGACTGGGTATGGGATCACGGCAGATTTGCATGAGCCGTCCCGAGGTTTGGACAGAGCTCCCCTGAAGTCAGGTGCTCTCTGTCCCACAGAGCTCCCCGAGATCCCAGGAGTTTTGAGTGAGTTCTTCCGAGGCTTGGACGGAGGAGACACCATATTTGATCCCGAATCTCCCTGACTGGGCCCGACAGTGCTCGAACATTGCATGTGGTCCCCTAGGTTTGGACTGAGAAGGGGCGAGCTTTGCCCTGCCGCTCACTGACTGCGCCCGAGGTCTCAAGAGATTTGGATGAGTTCTGGGGAGGTCTGGACTACGATCCGGTGACCTCGGGCCCTGCCAGTGGCCGAACGGACCGGAGATTCCACCAGATTCGGAGATTCCTCGTGAGATTCGCCCTGAGAACAACGAGACACGTGCCTCTCGATCTCTCTGATCATTCCTGACATCTCAGGACATTTCCATAGCTCTTCCGATATTTGGACGGATATGCCGACACGTGTTTCCAGGAACTCGCAGGCAGGGCCTGAGATCTCATGAGATGTGGGTCAGGGCCTCCAAAATTTAGACTGCGATCCCATGAGTTTAGTTGCTTGAGACCCCTGACTGGGGTGAGACCTCAGGGATTTGGTTTCGTGCTAATGACAATTGGATTTCAACCCCCTGGGGATTGCTTCTGGATCTCGCTAACTGGGCCAGAGGTCCCCCCGGAATTTGCGTGTGTGTTCCCGTGTTATGCCTAAAGTCAGATGAACTTAGATGCTGTTTCTCACGCAACGGACAGTGGCCCCGCAAGATTTGAGTGCGTTCTTCCGAGCCTGGGGCTGTGATCACGTGACATATGTCCGTGAATCCACCTGACGGGGCCAGGGGTTCTTGACATTTGAATGAGTTCTCCTGGACTTTGGCTGAGATCACCCGGATTCCATAACTTGGGCACAAACCACTAAAGAGATTTTGACGAGTTCCAGCTCGATTTGGAATCAGATCCCACGAGACTGGCTCCTGGCATTCACGGATTGGACCAGCGTTCTCACAAGTGTCGGAGGTGGCGAGCCTCATTCAGACGGAGACCACGTGACATGTGCCCCTCGATCTCGTCGAGTACACCTGACATTTCGAGGCTTTGGCACAGTTGTCCTGAGATTCGGACACCTACACGGAGACGTTTGCCTGGGAGTGTCCGACGGGTCCTGAGTTCTCACAGGATTTGGATCCGGTGTTCCGAGGTGTGGACTGCGGCCCCATGAGATTTGGCCCTGAATTTGGCTTCCTGGGCCTGTGGTCCCATGAGATGTCGACGAGCACTCCTGAGAATTGGATTCAAGTCCCCTGCGAATTGCCCTCGGAAGCCACTGAGGGGTCCCGAGGTTTGACGAGATGGGGTTTGTTCTCCAAGGTTCGCACGAAAGCACTCAGGTTTGGAGCCTGGTTCGCACCGTCCGGACGTGAGGACTCAGGAGCATTGGGTGAGTTCTGCTGCAAAGGTGTTTGAGAGCTCAGGAGTTGGGCCCTGGGTCGCCCTGATGGTGACCGGGGTCGACCGAGGTTTGGAGGCTTTCTCCCGAGATTTGGACTGAGATTTGATGAAGTTGAACCCTGTGTCTAACAGAGAGGCCTTGGCCTGAGATCCCGTGTGTTGGAGTCAGCGCCTCCGACTGGAGATCACGGGAGCTTTTCCTGTGAATCTCCCTGAAATTGTCCGAGAACCCTGAAGCTGGGGAGGAGACCTCCCGAGATTTGGACTGAGATCAGCTGAGATTCGCCCCCGGATCTCACCGAAAGGGGTCGAAATCTCAAGATGGTTTGAGGAGCTCTGGCGACATTTTAAATCAGAAACGGTGCACGTAGCCACAGGTTGTAGTGGAACGCACCAGAGCTCCCACGAGGTTGGGAGATTGCAAACGCGATGTTGACGGAGACCATGTGCGTGTCTCCCTGGGTCTCGCTGACGTTTCCTGAGACCTCAGGGCATTCGCGCAGTTCTACCGAGATTTGGACGAGTATCCTGAGCCAAGCGACCTCCATATCCTCCACAAGGCCCGAGATCTTGTTCCATTGGGGCCAGGTGTCCCCAGACGTGTGCTGGGATCCCACTTGGTTTGTCTTTCCATCTCGCTGCCTGGCCCCGTTGTATCCTGCGGTTTGGAGGCGCTCTCCCGAGATGCAGACTAAAACCATGAGAGGTTTGCCCCCGGGTCTTGCAGAGGGGGCCTGTGCTGCCATGACTTGCTGTTTGTTCCCCCCAAGACTTGGCCTGAAACCACGCGGTTTCGGAACCGGGGCCTTGATGTCTTGACGTGAGCGCTCTGGATTTGCAGGGCCCCTCCTGAAATTGGGATGGCGATGATGTGAGCATTGCCCCCTGGAACTCGAGGACTGGGCATGGGATCACACCAGTTTTGCATGAGCCGTCCCGAGATTTGGATGGAGCTCCCCTGAAGTCAGACGCTCTTTGTCCCAGAGAGCTCCCCGAGAACCCAGGAGCATTGAGTGCGTTCCTCCGACGCATGGACTGAGGAGACGCCAGATTTGACCGCGAATCTCCCTGACTGGGCCCGACAGCACTCGAACATTGCATGTGGTCCCCTCGGTTTGGACTGAGAAGGGGCGAGCTATGCCCTGCAGCCCACTGACGGCGCCCGAGGTCTCAAGAGATTTGGATGAGTTCTGGGGAGGTCCGGACTACGATCCGGTGACCCCGGGCCCTGCGAGTGGCCGAACAGACGGGAGATTCCACCAGATTCGGAGATTCCGCACGAGATTCGCACTAAGATCAACGAGACAGGTGCCTCACCATCACTCTGATCTTTCCTGACATCTCAGGACATATCCATATCTCTTCCGAGATTTGGACGGATATGCCGAAACGTGTGTCTGGGAACTCGCATGCAGGGCTTGAGATCTCATGAGATGTGGGTCAGGGCCTCCAAAATTTAGACTGCGATCCCATGAGTTTAGCTGCTCGAGACCCCTGACTGGGGTGAGACCTCAGGGATTTGGCTCCGTTCTAATGACAATTGGATTTCAACACCCTGGGGATTGCTTCTGGATCTCGCTAACTGGGCCAGAGATCCCCGCGAGATTTGCCTGAGCATTCCCGCGTTTGACCTGAAGTCTGATGGACTTAGATGCTGTTTCTCACCCAGTGGCCGGTGGCCCCAGGAGACTTGAGTGCGTTCTTCCGAGGCTGGGGCTGTGATCACGTGACCTATGCCCGTGAATATCCCTGACAGGGCCAGAGTTTGTTGACACTTGGATGGGTTCTCCTGGGCCTCGGCCGAGATCACCCCGGAGTGGCACCTGGATCCCCTAACTTGGGCAAAATCACTCAAGATGTTTTGACGAGTTCTGGCTCGATTTGGAATCAGATCCCACGAGACTGGCTCCTGGCATCCACGGATTGGACCAGCGCTCTCCCAAGTGTCGGAGGTGGCGAGGCACATTCAGACGGAGACCACGTGACATGTACCCCTGGATCTCGTCGAGTACACCTGACATTCCGAGACTTTGGCACAGTTGTCCTGAGATACGGACACCTACCCGAGACGTTTGCCTGGGAGTGGCCGATCAGGCCTGAGTTCTCACGGGATTTGGATCCGGTGTTCCGAGGTTTGGACTGCGGCCCCATGGGATTTGGCCCTGGATCTGACTTCCAGGGCCTGAGGTCCGACGAGATGTCCTCAAGCACTGCTGAGAATTGGATTCAAGTCCCCCGCGAATTGCCCGCGGAAGCCACTGAGGCATCCTGAGGTTTGACGAGATGGGGTTTGTTCTCCAAGGTTCGCAAGAAAGCACTCAGGTTTGGAGCCTGGTTCGCACCGTCCGGACATGAGCACTCAGGAGCATTGGATGAGTTCTGCCGCAAAGGTGATTTAGAGCTCAGGAGTTGGATACTGGGTCTCCCTGAGGGTGACCGGGGTCGACTGCGGTTTGGAGGAGTACTCCCGAGATTTGGACTGAGATATGCTGAAGTTGAAACCTCTGTCTAACAGAGAGGCCTTGGCCTGAGATCCCGAAGGATTGGAGTCAGCGCCTCCGACAGGAGATCACGGGAGGTTTGCCTGTGAATCTCCCTGAAAGGGCCCGAGAACCCTGAAGCTGGGGAGGACACCTCCCGAGATTTGGACTGAGAGCAGCTGAGATTCGCCCCCGGATCTCACGGAAAGGGGCCGACGTCTCAAGAGGGTTTGTGGAGCTCTGTCGACATTTGAACTCAGAAACGGCGCACGTGGCCACAGGTTTTAGAGGAACGGGCCAGAGCTCCAACGTCGTTGGGAGATCTCGAACGCGATGCCGACGGAGATCACGTGCCTTGTGTCCCTGGGTCTCGCTGACTTTTCCTGAGATCTCCGGGGATTCGCGCAGTTCTACCGAGATTTGGACGGCTATCTTGAGCCAAGCGACCTCCTTATCCTCCCCAAGGCCGAGATCTCGTTCCCTTGGGGCCAGATGTCCCCAGACGTGGGCTGGGATCCCATTTGATTTGCCCTTCCATCTGGCTGCCTGGCTCCGTGGTCTCCTGCGGTTTGGAGGCGCTCTTCCGAGATGCAGACTAAAACCACGAGAATTTTGCCCCCCGGTACTGCAGAGGGGGCCTGTGCTGGCATGACTTGCGGTTTGTTCCCCCCAAGATTTGGCCTGAAACCACGTGGGGTTGGAACGCGGGCCTTGATATCCGGACATGAGCGCTCTGGAACTTCAGGGCCCCTCCTGAAATTGGGATGGAAATCACGTGAGCATTGCCCCCTGGATCTCGAGGACTGGGAATGGGATCACGGCAGATTTGCATGAGCCGTCCCGATATTTGGACGGAGCTCCCCTGAAGTCAGGTGCTCTCTGTCCCACAGAGCTCCCCGAGATCCCAGGAGTTTTGAGTGAGTTCTTCCGAGGCTTGGACGGAGGAGACACCATATTTGATCCCGAATCTCCCTGACTGGGCCCGACAGTGCTCGAACATTGCATGTGGTCCCCTAGGTTTGGACTGAGAAGGGGCGAGCTTTGCCCTGCCGCTCACTGACTGCGCCCGAGGTCTCAAGAGATTTGGATGAGTTCTGGGGAGGTCTGGACTACGATCTGGTGACCTCGGGCCCTGCCAGTGGCCGAACGGACCGGAGATTCCACCAGATTCGGAGATTCCTCGTGAGATTCGCCCTGAGAACAACGAGACAGGTGCCTCTCGATCTCTCTGATCATTCCTGACATCTCAGGACATTTCCATAGCTCTTCCGATATTTGGACGGATATGCCGACACGTGTTTCCAGGAACTCGCAGGCAGGGCCTGAGATCTCATGAGATGTGGGTCAGGGCCTCCAAAATTTAGACTGCGATCCCATGAGTTTAGTTGCTTGAGACCCCTGACTGGGGTGAGACCTCAGGGATTTGGTTTCGTGCTAATGACAATTGGATTTCAACCCCCTGGGGATTGCTTCTGGATCTCGCTAACTGGGCCAGAGGTCCCCCCGGAATTTGCGTGTGTGTTCCTGTGTTACGCCTAAAGTCAGATGAACTTAGATGCTGTTTCTCACGCAACGGACAGTGGCCCCGCAAGATTTGAGTGCGTTCTTCCGAGCCTGGGGCTGTGATCACGTGACATATGTCCGTGAATCTCCCTGACGGGGCCAGGGGTTCTTGACATTTGAATGATTTCTCCTGGACTTTGGCTGAGATCACCCGGATTCCATAACTTGGGCACAAACCACTAAAGAGATTTTGACGAGTTCCAGCTCGATTTGGAATCAGATCCCACGAGACTGGCTCCTGGCATTCACGGATTGGACCAGCGTTCTCACAAGTGTCGGAGGTGGCGAGCCTCATTCAGACGGACACCACGTGACATGTGCCCCTCGATCTCGTCGAGTACACCTGACATTTCGAGGCTTTGGCACAGTTGTCCTGAGATTCGGACACCTACACGGAGACGTTTGCCTGGGAGTGTCCGACGGGTCCTGAGTTCTCACAGGATTTGGATCCGGTGTTCCGAGGTGTGGACTGCGGCCCCATGAGATTTGGCCCTGAATTTGACTTCCTGGGCCTGTGGTCCCATGAGATGTCGACGAGCACTCCTGAGAATTGGATTCAAGTCCCCTGCGAATTGCCCTCGGAAGCCACTGAGGGGTCCCGAGGTTTGACGAGATGGGGTTTGTTCTCCAAGGTTCGCACGAAAGCACTCAGGTTTGGAGCCTGGTTCGCACCGTCCGGACGTGAGGACTCAGGAGCATTGGGTGAGTTCTGCTGCAAAGGTGATTGAGAGCTCAGGAGTTGGGCCCTGGGTCGCCCTGATGGTGACTGGGGTCGACCGAGGTTTGGAGGCTTTCTCCCGAGATTTGGACTGAGATTTGATGAAGTTGAACCCTGTGTCTAACAGAGAGGCCTTGGCCTGAGATCCCGTGGGTTGGAGTCAGCGCCTCCGACTGGAGATCACGGGAGCTTTGCCTGTGAATCTCCCTGAAATTGTCCGAGAACCCTGAAGCTGGGGAGGAGACCTCCCGAGATTTGGACTGAGATCAGCTGAGATTCGCCCCCGGATCTCACCCAAAGGGGTCGAAGGCTCAAGATGGTTTGAGGAGCTCTGGCGACATTTTAAATCAGAAACGGTGCACGTAGCCACAGGTTGTAGTGGAACGCACCAGAGCTCCCACGAGGTTGGGAGATTTCAAACGCGATGTCGACGGAGATCATGTGCGTGTCTCCCTGGGTCTCGCTGACGTTTCCTGAGACCTCAGGGCATTCGCGCAGTTCTACCGAGATTTGGACGACTACCCTGAGCCAAGCGACCTCCATATCCTCCACAAGGCCCGAGATCTTGTTCCATTGGGGCCAGGTGTCCCCAGACGTGTGCTGGGATCCCACTTGGTTTGTCTTTCCATCTCGCTGCCTGGCCCCGTTGTATCCTGCGGTTTGGAGGCGCTCTCCCGAGATGCAGACTAAAACCATGAGAGGTTTGCCCCCGGGTCTTGCAGAGGGGGCCTGTGCTGCCATGACTTGCTGTTTGTTCCCCCCAAGACATGGCCTGAAACCACGCGGTTTCGGAACTGGGGCCTTGATGTCTTGACGAGAGCGCTCTGGATTTGCAGGGCCCCTCCTGAAATTGGGATGGCGATGATGTGAGCATTGCCCCCTGGAACTCGAGGACTGGGCATGGGATCACACCAGTTTTGCATGAGCCGTCCCGAGATTTGGATGGAGCTCCCCTGAAGTCAGACGCTCTTTGTCCCAGAGAGCTCCCCGAGAACCCAGGAGCATTGAGTGCGTTCCTCCGACGCATGGACTGAGGAGACGCCAGATTTGACCGCGAATCTCCCTGACTGGGCCCGACAGCACTCGAACATTGCATGTGGTCCCCTCGGTTTGGACTGAGAAGGGGCGAGCTATGCCCTGCAGCTCACTGACGGCGCCCGAGGTCTCAAGAGATTTGGATGAGTGCTGGGGAGGTCCGGACTACGATCCGGTGACCCCGGGCCCTGCGAGTGGCCGAACAGACGGGAGATTCCACCAGATTCGGAGATTCCTCACGAGATTCGCACTAAGATCAACGAGACAGGTGCCTCACCATCACTCTGATCTTTCCTGACATCTCAGGACATATCCATATCTCTTCCGAGATTTGGACGGATATGCCGAAACGTGTGTCTGGGAACTCGCATGCAGGGCTTGAGATCTCATGAGATGTGGGTCAGGGCCTCCAAAATTTAGACTGCGATCCCATGAGTTTAGCTGCTCGAGACCCCTGACTGGGGTGAGACCTCAGGGATTTGGCTCCGTTCTAATGACAATTGGATTTCAACCCCCTGGGGATTGCTTCTGGATCTCGCTAACTGGGCCAGAGATCCCCGCGAGATTTGCCTGAGCATTCCCGCGTTTGACCTGAAGTCTGATGGACTTAGATGCTGTTTCTCACCCAGTGGCCGGTGGCCTCAGGAGACTTGAGTGCGTTCTTCCGAGGCTGGGGCTGTGATCACGTGACCTATGCCCGTGAATCTCCCTGACAGGGCCAGGGGTTGTTGACACTTGGATGGGTTCTCCAGGGCATCGGCCGAGATCACCCCGGAGTGGCACCGGGATCCCCTAACTTGGGCACAAACACTCAAGATGTTTTGACGAGTTCTGGCTCGATTTGGAATTAGATCCCACGAGACTGGCTCCTGGCATCCACGGATTGGACCAGCGCTCTCCCAAGTGTCGGAGGTGGCGAGGCACATTCAGACGGAGACCACGTGACATGTACCCCTGGATCTCGTCGAGTACACCTGACATTCCGAGACTTTGGCACAGTTGTCCTGAGATACGGACACCTACCCGAGACGTTTGCCTGGGAGTGGCCGATCAGGCCTGAGTTCTCACGGGATTTGGATCCGGTGTTCCGAGGTTTGGACTGCGGCCCCATGGGATTTGGCCCTGGATCTGGCTTCCAGGGCCTGAGGTCCGACGAGATGTCCTCAAGCACTGCTGAGAATTGGATTCAAGTCCCCCGCGAATTGCCCGCGGAAGCCACTGAGGCATCCTGAGGTTTGACGAGATGGGGTTTGTTCTCCAAGGTTCGCACGAAAGCACTCAGGTTTGGAGCCTGGTTCGCACCGTCCGGACGTGAGCACTCAGGAGCATTGGATGAGTTCTGTCGCAAAGGTGATTGAGAGCTCAGGAGTTGGACACTGGGTCTCCCTGATGGTGACTGGGATCGACCGCGGTTTGGAGGAGTACTCCCGAGATTTGGACTGAGATATGCTGAAGTTGAACCCTCTGTCTAACAGAGAGGCCTTGGCCTGAGATCCCGAAGGATTGGAGTCAGCGCCTCCGACCGGAGATCACGGGAGGTTTGCCTGTGAATCTCCCTGAAAGGGCCCGAGAACCCTGAAGCTGGGGAGGACACCTCCCTAGATTTGGACTGAGATCAGCTGAGATTTGCCCCCTGATCTCACGGAAAGGGGCCGAGGTCTCAAGAGGTTTTGTGGAGCTCTGTCGACATTTGAACTTCGAAACGGCGCACGTGGCCACAGGTTGTAGAGGAACGGGCCAGAGCTCCAACGTCGTTGGGAGATCTCGAACGCGATGCCGACGGAGATCACGTGCCGTGTGTCCCTGGGTCTCGCTGACTTTTCCTGAGATCTCCGGGGATTCGAGCAGTTCTACCGAGATTTGGACGGCTATCTTGAGCCAAGCGACCTCCTTATCCTCCCCAAGGCCCGAGATCTCGTTCCCTTGGGGCCAGGTGTCCCCAGACGTGGGCTGGGATCCCATTTGATTTGCCCTTGCATCTGGCTGCCTGGCTCCGTGGTCTCCTGCGGTTTGGAGGCGCTCTTCCGAGATGCAGACTAAAACCACGAGAATTTTGCCCCCCGGTACTGCAGAAGGGGCCTGTGCTGCCATGACTTGCGGTTTGTTCCCCCCAAGATTTGGCCTGAAACCACGCGGGGTTGGAACCCGGGCCTTGATATCTGGACCTGAGCGCTCTGGAACTTCAGGACCCCTCCTGAAATTGGGATGGAAATCACGTGAGCATTGCCCCCTGGATCTCGAGGACTGGGTATGGGATCACGGCAGATTTGCATGAGCCGTCCCGAGGTTTGGACGGAGCTCCCCTGAAGTCAGGTGCTCTCTGTCCCACAGAGCTCCCCGAGATCCCAGGAGTTTTGAGTGAGTTCTTCCGAGGCTTGGACGGAGGAGACACCATATTTGATCCCGAATCTCCCTGACTGGGCCCGACAGTGCTCGAACATTGCATGTGGTCCCCTAGGTTTGGACTGAGAAGGGGCGAGCTTTGCCCTGCCGCTCACTGACTGCGCCCGAGGTCTCAAGAGATTTGGATGAGTTCTGGGGAGGTCTGGACTACGATCCGGTGACCTCGGGCCCTGCCAGTGGCCGAACGGACCGGTGATTCCACCAGATTCGGAGATTCCTCGTGAGATTCGCCCTGAGAACAACGAGACAGGTGCCTCTCGATCTCTCTGATCATTCCTGACATCTCAGGACATTTCCATAGCTCTTCCGATATTTGGACGGATATGCCGACACGTGTTTCCAGGAACTCGCAGGCAGGGCCTGAGATCTCATGAGATGTGGGTCAGGGCCTCCAAAATTTAGACTGCGATCCCATGAGTTTAGTTGCTTGAGACCCCTGACTGGGGTGAGACCTCAGGGATTTGGTTTCGTGCTAATGACAATTGGATTTCAACCCCCTGGGGATTGCTTCTGGATCTCGCTAACTGGGCCAGAGGTCCCCCCGGAATTTGCATGTGTGTTCCCGTGTTACGCCTAAAGTCAGATGAACTTAGATGCTGTTTCTCACGCAACGGACAGTGGCCCCGCAAGATTTGAGTGCGTTCTTCCGAGCCTGGGGCTGTGATCACGTGACATATGTCCGTGAATCTCCCTGACGGGGCCAGGGGTTCTTGACATTTGAATGAGTTCTCCTGGACTTTGGCTGAGATCACCCGGATTCCATAACTTGGGCACAAACCACTAAAGAGATTTTGACGAGTTCCAGCTCGAATTGGAATCAGATCCCACGAGACTGGCTCCTGGCATTCACGGATTGGACCAGCGTTCTCACAAGTGTCGGAGGTGGCGAGCCTCATTCAGACGGAGACCACGTGACATGTGCCCCTCGATCTCGTCGAGTACACCTGACATTTCGAGGCTTTCGCACAGTTGTCCTGAGATTCGGACACCTACACGGAGACGTTTGCCTGGGAGTGTCCGACGGGTCCTGAGTTCTCACAGGATTTGGATCCGGTGTTCCGAGGTGTGGACTGCGGCCCCATGAGATTTGGCCCTGAATTTGGCTTCCTGGGCCTGTGGTCCCATGAGATGTCGACGAGCACTCCTGAGAATTGGTTTCAAGTCCCCTGCGAATTGCCCTCGGAAGCCACTGAGGGGTCCCGAGGTTTGACGAGATGGGGTTTGTTCTGCAAGGTTCGCACGAAAGCACTCAGGATTGGAGCCTGGTTCGCACCGTCCGGACGTGAGGACTCAGGAGCATTGGGTGGGTTCTGCTGCAAAGGTGATTGAGAGCTCAGGAGTTGGGCCCTGGGTCGCCCTGATGGTGACTGGGGTCGACCGAGGTTTGGAGGCTTTCTCCCGAGATTTGGACTGAGATTTGATGAAGTTGAACCCTGTGTCTAACAGAGAGGCCTTGGCCTGAGATCCCGTGGGTTGGAGTCAGCGCCTCCGACTGGAGATCACGGGAGCTTTGCCTGTGAATCTCCCTGAAATTGTCCGAGAACCCTGAAGCTGGGGAGGAGACCTCCCGAGATTTGGACTGAGATCAGCTGAGATTCGCCCCCGGATCTCACCGAAAGGGGTCGAAGGCTCAAGATGGTTTGAGGAGCTCTGGCGACATTTTAAATCAGAAACGGTGCACGTAGCCACAGGTTGTAGTGGAACGCACCAGAGCTCCCACGAGGTTGGGAGATTTCAAACGCGATGTCGACGGAGATCATGTGCGTGTCTCCCTGGGTCTCGCTGACGTTTCCTGAGACCTCAGGGCATTCGCGCAGTTCTACCGAGATTTGTACGACTACCCTGAGCCAAGCGACCTCCATATCCTCCACAAGGCCCGAGATCTTGTTCCATTGGGGCCAGGTGTCCCCAGACGTGTGCTGGGATCCCACTTGGTTTGTCTTTCCATCTCGCTGCCTGGCCCCGTTGTATCCTGCGGTTTGGAGGCGCTCTCCCGAGATGCAGACTAAAACCATGAGAGGTTTGCCCCCGGGTCTTGCAGAGGGGGCCTGTGCTGCCATGACTTGCTGTTTGTTCCCCCCAAGACTTGGCCTGAAACCACGCGGTTTCGGAACTGGGGCCTTGATGTCTTGACGAGAGCGCTCTGGATTTGCAGGGCCCCTCCTGAAATTGGGATGGCGATGATGTGAGCATTGCCCCCTGGAACTCGAGGACTGGGCATGGGATCACACCAGTTTTGCATGAGCCGTCCCGAGATTTGGATGGAGCTCCCCTGAAGTCAGACGCTCTTTGTCCCAGAGAGCTCCCCGAGAACCCAGGAGCATTGAGTGCGTTCCTCCGACGCATGGACTGAGGAGACGCCAGATTTGACCGCGAATCTCCCTGACTGGGCCCGACAGCACTCGAACATTGCATGTGGTCCCCTCGGTTTGGACTGAGAAGGGGCGAGCTATGCCCTGCAGCTCACTGACGGCGCCCGAGGTCTCAAGAGATTTGGATGAGTGCTGGGGAGGTCCGGACTACGATCCGGTGACCCCGGGCCCTGCGAGTGGCCGAACAGACGGGAGATTCCACCAGATTCGGAGATTCCTCACGAGATTCGCACTAAGATCAACGAGACAGGTGCCTCACCATCACTCTGATCTTTCCTGACATCTCAGGACATATCCATATCTCTTCCGAGATTTGGACGGATATGCCGAAACGTGTGTCTGGGAACTCGCATGCAGGGCTTGAGATCTCATGAGATGTGGGTCAGGGCCTCCAAAATTTAGACTGCGATCCCATGAGTTTAGGTGCTCGAGACCCCTGACTGGGGTGAGACCTCAGGGATTTGGCTCCGTTCTAATGACAATTGGATTTCAACCCCCTGGGGATTGCTTCTGGATCTCGCTAACTGGGCCAGAGATCCCCGCGAGATTTGCCTGAGCATTCCCGCGTTTGACCTGAAGTCTGATGGACTTAGATGCTGTTTCTCACCCAGTGGCCGGTGGCCTCAGGAGACTTGAGTGCGTTCTTCCGAGGCTGGGGCTGTGATCACGTGACCTATGCCCGTGAATCTCCCTGACAGGGCCAGGGGTTGTTGACACTTGGATGGGTTCTCCAGGGCATCGGCCGAGATCACCCCGGAGTGGCACCGGGATCCCCTAACTTGGGCACAAACACTCAAGATGTTTTGACGAGTTCTGGCTCGATTTGGAATTAGATCCCACGAGACTGGCTCCTGGCATCCACGGATTGGACCAGCGCTCTCCCAAGTGTCGGAGGTGGCGAGGCACATTCAGACGGAGACCACGTGACATGTACCCCTGGATCTCGTCGAGTACACCTGACATTCCGAGACTTTGGCACAGTTGTCCTGAGATACGGACACCTACCCGAGACGTTTGCCTGGGAGTGGCCGATCAGGCCTGAGTTCTCACGGGATTTGGATCCGGTGTTCCGAGGTTTGGACTGCGGCCCCATGGGATTTGGCCCTGGATCTGGCTTCCAGGGCCTGAGGTCCGACGAGATGTCCTCAAGCACTGCTGAGAATTGGATTCAAGTCCCCCGCGAATTGCCCGCGGAAGCCACTGAGGCATCCTGAGGTTTGACGAGATGGGGTTTGTTCTCCAAGGTTCGCACGAAAGCACTCAGGTTTGGAGCCTGGTTCGCACCGTCCGGACGTGAGCACTCAGGAGCATTGGATGAGTTCTGTCGCAAAGGTGATTGAGAGCTCAGGAGTTGGACACTGGGTCTCCCTGATGGTGACTGGGATCGACCGCGGTTTGGAGGAGTACTCCCGAGATTTGGACTGAGATATGCTGAAGTTGAACCCTCTGTCTAACAGAGAGGCCTTGGCCTGAGATCCCGAAGGATTGGAGTCAGCGCCTCCGACCGGAGATCACGGGAGGTTTGCCTGTGAATCTCCCTGAAAGGGCCCGAGAACCCTGAAGCTGGGGAGGACACCTCCCTAGATTTGGACTGAGATCAGCTGAGATTTGCCCCCTGATCTCACGGAAAGGGGCCGAGGTCTCAAGAGGTTTTGTGGAGCTCTGTCGACATTTGAACTTCGAAACGGCGCACGTGGCCACAGGTTGTAGAGGAACGGGCCAGAGCTCCAACGTCGTTGGGAGATCTCGAACGCGATGCCGACGGAGATCACGTGCCGTGTGTCCCTGGGTCTCGCTGACTTTTCCTGAGATCTCCGGGGATTCGCGCAGTTCTACCGAGATTTGGACGGCTATCTTGAGCCAAGCGACCACCTTATCCTCCCCAAGGCCGGAGACCTCGTTCCCTGGGGGCCAGGTGTCCCCAGACGTGGGCTGGGATGCCATTTGATTTGCCCTTCCATCTGGCTGCCTGGCTCCGTGGTCTCCTGCGCTTTGGAGGCGCTCTTCCGAGATGCAGACTAAAAGCACGAGAATTTTGCCCCCCGGTACTGCAGAGGGGGCCTGTGCTGCCATGACTTGCGGTTTGTTCCCCCCAAGATTTGGCCTGAAACCACGCGGGGTTGGAACCCGGGCCTTGATATCCGGACCTGAGCGCTCTGGAACTTCAGGGCCCCTCCTGAAATTGGGATGGAAATCACGTGAGCATTGCCCCCTGGATCTCGAGGACTGGGTATGGGATCACGGCAGATTTGCATGAGCCGTCCCGAGATTTGGACGGAGCTCCCCTGAAGTCAGGTGCTCTCTGTCCCACAGAGCTCCCCGAGATCCCAGGAGTTTTGAGTGAGTTCTTCCGAGGCTTGGACGGAGGAGACACCATATTTGATCCCGAATCTCCCTGACTGGGCCCGACAGTGCTCGAACATTGCATGTGGTCCCCTAGGTTTGGACTGAGAAGGGGCGAGCTTTGCCCTGCCGCTCACTGACTGCGCCCGAGTTCTCAAGAGATTTGGATGAGTTCTGGGGAGGTCTGGACTACGATCCGGTGACCTCGGGCCCTGCCAGTGGCCGAACGGACCGGAGATTCCACCAGATTCGGAGATTCCTCGTGAGATTCGCCCTGAGAACAACGAGACAGGTGCCTCTCGATCTCTCTGATCATTCCTGACATCTCAGGACATTTCCATAGCTCTTCCGATATTTGGACGGATATGCCGACACGTGTTTCCAGGAACTCGCAGGCAGGGCCTGAGATCTCATGAGATGTGGGTCAGGGCCTCCAAAATTTAGACTGCGATCCCATGAGTTTAATTGCTTGAGACCCCTGACTGGGGTGAGACCTCAGGGATTTGGTTTCGTTCTAATGACAATTGGATTTCAACCCCCTGGGGATTGCTTCTGGATCTCGCTAACTGGGCCAGAGGTCCCCCCGGAATTTGCGTGTGTGTTCCCGTGTTACGCCTAAAGTCAGATGAACTTAGATGCTGTTTCTCACGCAACGGACAGTGGCCCCGCAAGATTTGAGTGCGTTCTTCCGAGCCTGGGGCTGTGATCACGTGACATATGTCCGTGAATCTCCCTGACAGGGCCAGGGGTTCTTGACATTTGAATGAGTTCTCCTGGACTTTGGCTGAGATCACCCGGATTCCATAACTTGGGCACAAACCACTAAAGAGATTTTGACGAGTTCCAGCTCGATTTGGAATCAGATCCCACGAGACTGGCTCCTGGCATTCACGGATTGGACCAGCGTTCTCACAAGTGTCGGAGGTGGCGAGCCTCATTCAGACGGAGACCACGTGACATGTGCGCCTCGATCTCGGCGAGTACACCTGACATTTCAAGGCTTTGGCACAGTTGTCCTGAGATTCGGACACCTACACGGAGACGTTTGCCTGGGAGTGTCCGACGGGTCCTGAGTTCTCACAGGATTTGGATCCGGTGTTCCGAGGTGTGGACTGCGGCCCCATGAGATTTGGCCCTGGATCTGGCTTCCTGGGCCTGTGGTCCCATGAGATGTCGACGAGCACTCCTGAGAATTGGATTCAGGTCCCCTGCGAATTGCCCTCGGAAGCCACTGAGGGGTCCCGAGCTTTGACAAGATGGGGTTTGTTCTCCAAGGTTCGCACGAAAGCACTCAGGTTTGGAGCCTGGTTCGCACCGTCCGGACGTGAGGACTCAGGAGCATTGGGTGGGTTCTGCTGCAAAGGTGATTGAGAGCTCAGGAGTTGGGCCCTGGGTCGCCCTGATGGTGACCGGGGTCGACCGAGGTTTGGAGGCTTTCTCCCGAGATTTGAACTGAGATTTGTGAAGTTGAACCCTGTGTCTAACAGAGAGGCCTTGGCCTGAGATCCCGTGGGTTGGAGTCAGCGCATCCGACCGGAGATCATGGGAGTTTTGCCTGTGAATCTCCCTGAAATTGTCCGAGAACCCTGAAGCTGGGGAGGAGACCTCCCGAGATTTGGACTGAGATCAGCTGAGATTCGCCCCTGGATCTCACCGAAAGGGGTCGAAGTCTCAAGATGGTTTGAGGAGCTCTGGCGACATTTGAAATCCGAAACGGTGCACGTAGCCACAGGTTGTAGTGGAACGCACCAGAGCTCCCACGAGGTTGGGAGATTGCAAACGCGATGTCGACGGAGATCATGTGCGTGTCTCCCTGGGTCTCGCTGACGTTTCCTGAGACCTCAGGGCATTCGCGCAGTTCTACCGAGATTTGGACGACTATCCTGAGCCAAGCGACCTCCATAACCTCCACAAGGCCCGAGATCTTGTTCCATTGGGGCCAGGTGTCCCCAGACGTGTGCTGGGATCCCACTTGGTTTGTCTTTCCATCTCGCTGCCTGGCCCCGTTGTATCCTGCGGTTTGGAGGCGCTCTCCCGAGATGCAGACTAAAACCATGAGAGGTTTGCCCCCGGGTCTTGCAGAGGGGGCCTGTGCTGCCATGACTTGCTGTTTGTTCCCCCCAAGACTTGGCCTGAAACCACGCGGGTTCGTTACCGGGGCCTTGATGTCTTGACGTGAGCGCTCTGGATCTGCAGGGCCCCTCCTGAAATTGGGATGGAGATCATGTGAGCATTGACCCCTGGAACTCGAGGACTGGGCATGGGATCACACCAGATTTGCATGAGCCGTCCCGAGATTTGGATGGAGCTCCCCTGAAGTCACACGCTCTTTGTCCCATAGAGCTCCCCGGGATCCCAGGAGCATTGAGTGCGTTCCTCCTACGCATGGTCGGAGGAGACGCCAGATTTGACCCCGAATCTCCCTGACTGGGCCCGACAGCACTCGAACATTGCATGTGGTCCCCTCGGTTTGGAATGAGAAGGGGTGAGCTATGCCCTGCAGCTCACTGACTGCGCCCGAGGTCTCAAGAGATTTGGATGAGTTCTGGGGAGGTCCGGACTACGATCCGGTAACCTCGGGCCCTGCGAGTGGCCGAACAGATGGGAGATTCCACCAGATTCGGAGATTCCTCACGAGATTCGCACTAAGATCAACGAGACAGGTGCCTCACCATCTCTCTGATCATTCCTGACATCTCAGGACATATCCATATCTCTTCCGAGTTTTGGACGGATATGCCGAAACGTGTGTCTGGGAACTCGCATGCAGGGCTTGAGATCTCTTGAGATGTGGGTCAGGGCCTCCAAATTTAGACTGCGATCCCATGAGTTTATCTGCTCGAGACCCCTGACTGGGGTGAGACCTCAGGGTTTTGGCTCCGTTCTAATGACAATTGGATTTCAACCCCCTTGGGATTGCTTCTGGATCTCGCTAACTGGGCCAGAGATCCCCACGAGATTTGCCTGAGCATTCCCGCGTTTTACCTGAAGTCTGATGAACTTAGATGCTGTTTCTCATCCAATGGCCGGTGGCGCCAGGAGACTTGAGTGCGTTCTTCCGAGGCTGGGGCCGTGATCACGTGACATATGCCCGTGAATCTCCCTGACAGGGCCAGGGTTTGTTGACATTTGGATGGGTTCTCCTGGGCATCGGCCGAGATCACCCCGGAGTGGCATCGGGATCCCCTAACTTGGGCACAAACACTCAAGAGGTTTTGACGAGTTCTGGCTCGATTTGGAATCAGATCCCACGAGACTGGCTCCTGGCATCCACGGATTGGACCAGCACTCTCCCAAGTGTCGGAGGTGGCGGGGCACATTCAGACGGAGACCACGTGACATGTACCCCTGGATCTCGTCGAGTACACCTGACATTCCGAGACTTTGGCACAGTTGTCCTGAGATACGGACACCTAACCGAGATGTTTGCCTGGGAGTGGCCGATCAGGCCTGAGTTCTCACGGGATTTGGATCCGGTGTTCCGAGGTTTGGACTGTGGCCCCATGGAATTTGGCCCTGGATCTGGCTTCCAGGGCCTGAGGTCCGACGAGATGTCGACAAGCACTGCTGAGAATGGGATTCAGGTCCTCCGCGAATTGCCCGCGGAAGCCACTGAGGCATCCTGAGGTTTGACGAGATGGGGTTTGTTTTCCAAGGTTCGCCCGAAAGCACTCAGGTTTGGAGCCTGGTTCGCACCGTCCGGACGTGAGCACTCAGGAGCATTGGATGAGTTCTGCCGCAAAGGTGATTGAGAGCTCAGGAGTTGGACACTGGGTCTCCCTGAGGTGACTGGGATCGACCGCGGTTTGGAGGAGTACTCCCGAGATTTGGACTGAGATATGCTGAAGTTGAACCCTCGGTCCAACAGAGAGGCCTTGGCCTGAGATCCCGAAGGATTGGAGTCAGCGCCTCCGACCGGAGATCACGGGAGGTTTGCCTGTGAATCTCCCTGAAAAGCCCCGAGAACCCTGAAGCTGGGGAGGACACCTCCCGAGATTTGGACTGAGAGCAGCTGAGATTCGCCCCCGGATCTCACGGAAAGGGGCCGAGGTCTCAAGAGGGTTTGTGGAGCTCTGTCGACATTTGAACTCAGAAAAGGCGCACGTGGCCACAGGTTTTAGAGGAACGGGCCAGAGCTCCAACGTCGTTGGGAGATCTCGAACGCGATGCCGACGGAGATCACGTGCCGTGTGTCCCTGGGTCTCGCTGACTTTTCCTGAGATCTCCGGGGATTCGCGCAGTTCTACCGAGATTTGGACGGCTATCTTGAGCCAAGCGACCTCCTTATCCTCCCCAAGGCCGGAGACCTCGTTCCCTGGGGGCCAGGTGTCCCCAGACGTGGGCTGGGATGCCATTTGATTTGCCCTTCCATCTGGCTGCCTGGCTCCGTGGTCTCCTGCGGTTTGGAGGCGCTCTTCCGAGATGCAGACTAAAAGCACGAGAATTTTGCCCCCCGGTACTGCAGAGGGGGCCTGTGCTGCCATGACTTGCGGTTTGTTCCCCCCAAGATTTGGCCTGAAACCACGCGGGGTTGGAACCCGGGCCTTGATATCCGGACCTGAGCGCTCTGGAACTTCAGGGCCCCTCCTGAAATTGGGATGGAAATCACGTGAGCATTGCCCCCTGGATCTCGAGGACTGGGTATGGGATCACGGCAGATTTGCATGAGCCGTCCCGAGATTTGGACGGAGCTCCCCTGAAGTCAGGTGCTCTCTGTCCCACAGAGCTCCCCGAGATCCCAGGAGTTTTGAGTGAGTTCTTCCGAGGCTTGGACGGAGGAGACACCATATTTGATCCCGAATCTCCCTGACTGGGCCCGACAGTGCTCGAACATTGCATGTGGTCCCCTAGGTTTGGACTGAGAAGGGGCGAGCTTTGCCCTGCCGCTCACTGACTGCGCCCGAGTTCTCAAGAGATTTGGATGAGTTCTGGGGAGGTCTGGACTACGATCCGGTGACCTCGGGCCCTGCCACTGGCCGAACGGACCGGAGATTCCACCAGATTCGGAGATTCCTCGTGAGATTCGCCCTGAGAACAACGAGACAGGTGCCTCTCGATCTCTCTGATCATTCCTGACATCTCAGGACATTTCCATAGCTCTTCCGATATTTGGACGGATATGCCGACACGTGTTTCCAGGAACTCGCAGGCAGGGCCTGAGATCTCATGAGATGTGGGTCAGGGCCTCCAAAATTTAGACTGCGATCCCATGAGTTTAATTGCTTGAGACCCCTGACTGGGGTGAGACCTCAGGGATTTGGTTTCGTTCTAATGACAATTGGATTTCAACCCCCTGGGGATTGCTTCTGGATCTCGCTAACTGGGCCAGAGGTCCCCCCGGAATTTGCGTGTGTGTTCCCGTGTTACGCCTAAAGTCAGATGAACTTAGATGCTGTTTCTCACGCAACGGACAGTGGCCCCGCAAGATTTGAGTGCGTTCTTCCGAGCCTGGGGCTGTGATCACGTGACATATGTCCGTGAATCTCCCTGACAGGGCCAGGGGTTCTTGACATTTGAATGAGTTCTCCTGGACTTTGGCTGAGATCACCCGGATTCCATAACTTGGGCACAAACCACTAAAGAGATTTTGACGAGTTCCAGCTCGATTTGGAATCAGATCCCACGAGACTGGCTCCTGGCATTCACGGATTGGACCAGCGTTCTCACAAGTGTCGGAGGTGGCGAGCCTCATTCAGACGGAGACCACGTGACATGTGCCCCTCGATCTCGGCGAGTACACCTGACATTTCGAGGCTTTGGCACAGTTGTCCTGAGATTCGGACACCTACACGGAGACGTTTGCCTGGGAGTGTCCGACGGGTCCTGAGTTCTCACAGGATTTGGATCCGGTGTTCCGAGGTGTGGACTGCGGCCCCATGAGATTTGGCCCTGGATCTGGCTTCCTGGGCCTGTGGTCCCATGAGATGTCGACGAGCACTCCTGAGAATTGGATTCAGGTCCCCTGCGAATTGCCCTCGGAAGCCACTGAGGGGTCCCGAGCTTTGACAAGATGGGGTTTGTTCTCCAAGGTTCGCACGAAAGCACTCAGGTTTGGAGCCTGGTTCGCACCGTCCGGACGTGAGGACTCAGGAGCATTGGGTGGGTTCTGCTGCAAAGGTGATTGAGAGCTCAGGAGTTGGGCCCTGGGTCGCCCTGATGGTGACCGGGGTCGACCGAGGTTTGGAGGCTTTCTCCCGAGATTTGAACTGAGATTTGTGAAGTTGAACCCTGTGTCTAACAGAGAGGCCTTGGCCTGAGATCCCGTGGGTTGGAGTCAGCGCATCCGACCGGAGATCATGGGAGTTTTGCCTGTGAATCTCCCTGAAATTGTCCGAGAACCCTGAAGCTGGGGAGGAGACCTCCCGAGATTTGGACTGAGATCAGCTGAGATTCGCCCCCGGATCTCACCGAAAGGGGTCGAAGTCTCAAGATGGTTTGAGGAGCTCTGGCGACATTTGAAATCCGAAACGGTGCACGTAGCCACAGGTTGTAGTGGAACGCACCAGAGCTCCCACGAGGTTGGGAGATTGCAAACGCGATGTCGACGGAGATCATGTGCGTGTCTCCCTGGGTCTCGCTGACGTTTCCTGAGACCTCAGGGCATTCGCGCAGTTCTACCGAGATTTGGACGACTATCCTGAGCCAAGCGACCTCCATAACCTCCACAAGGCCCGAGATCTTG
Organism: Mirounga angustirostris; assembly: GCF_029215605.1. Taxonomy (NCBI): domain Eukaryota; kingdom Metazoa; phylum Chordata; class Mammalia; order Carnivora; family Phocidae; genus Mirounga; species Mirounga angustirostris. The sequence goes on along the minus strand of NW_026991736.1, from coordinate 179,093 downwards.
TTCCATTGGGGCCAGGTGTCCCCAGACGTGTGCTGGGATCCCACTTGGTTTGTCTTTCCATCTCGCTGCCTGGCCCCGTTGTATCCTGCGGTTTGGAGGCGCTCTCCCGAGATGCAGACTAAAACCATGAGAGGTTTGCCCCCGGGTCTTGCAGAGGGGGCCTGTGCTGCCATGACTTGCTGTTTGTTCCCCCCAAGACTTGGCCTGAAACCACGCGGGTTCGTTACCGGGGCCTTGATGTCTTGACGTGAGCGCTCTGGATCTGCAGGGCCCCTCCTGAAATTGGGATGGAGATCATGTGAGCATTGCCCCCTGGAACTCGAGGACTGGGCATGGGATCACACCAGATTTGCATGAGCCGTCCCGAGATTTGGATGGAGCTCCCCTGAAGTCACACGCTCTTTGTCCCATAGAGCTCCCCGAGATCCCAGGAGCATTGAGTGCGTTCCTCCGACGCATGGACGGAGGAGACGCCAGATTTGACCCCGAATCTCCCTGACTGGGCCCGACAGCACTCGAACATTGCATGTGGTCCCCTCGGTTTGGACTGAGAAGGGGCGAGCTATGCCCTGCAGCTCACTGACTGCGCCCGAGGTCTCAAGAGATTTGGATGAGTTCTGGGGAGGTCCGGACTACGATCCGGTAACCTCGGGTCCTGCGAGTGGCCGAACAGATGGGAGATTCCACCAGATTCGGAGATTCCTCACGAGATTCGCACTAAGATCAACGAGACAGGTGCCTCACCATCTCTCTGATCATTCCTGACATCTCAGGACATATCCATATCTCTTCCGAGTTTTGGACGGATATGCCGAAACGTGTGTCTGGGAACTCGCATGCAGGGCTTGAGATCTCTTGAGATGTGGGTCAGGGCCTCCAAAATTTAGACTGCGATCCCATGAGTTTATCTGCTCGAGACCCCTGACTGGGGTGAGACCTCAGGGTTTTGGCTCCGTTCTAATGACAATTGGATTTCAACCCCCTTGGGATTGCTTCTGGATCTCGCTAACTGGGCCAGAGATCCCCACGAGATTTGCCTGAGCATTCCCGCGTTTTACCTGAAGTCTGATGAACTTAGATGCTGTTTCTCATCCAATGGCCGGTGGCCCCAGGAGACTTGAGTGCGTTCTTCCGAGCCTGGGGCCGTGATCACGTGACATATGCCCGTGAATCTCCCTGACAGGGCCAGGGTTTGTTGACATTTGGATGGGTTCTCCTGGGCATCGGCCGAGATCACCCCGGAGTGGCATCGGGATCCCCTAACTTGGGCACAAACACTCAAGAGGTTTTGACGAGTTCTGGCTCGATTTGGAATCAGATCCCACGAGACTGGCTCCTGGCATCCACGGATTGGACCAGCACTCTCCCAAGTGTCGGAGGTGGCGGGGCACATTCAGACGGAGACCACGTGACATGTACCCCTGGATCTCGTCGAGTACACCTGACATTCCGAGACTTTGGCACAGTTGTCCTGAGATACGGACACCTAACCGAGATGTTTGCCTGGGAGTGGCCGATCAGGCCTGAGTTCTCACGGGATTTGGATCCGGTGTTCCGAGGTTTGGACTGTGGCCCCATGGAATTTGGCCCTGGATCTGGCTTCCAGGGCCTGAGGTCCGACGAGATGTCGACAAGCACTGCTGAGAATGGGATTCAGGTCCTCCGCGAATTGCCCGCGGAAGCCACTGAGGCATCCTGAGGTTTGACGAGATGGGGTTTGTTCTCCAAGGTTCGCCCGAAAGCACTCAGGTTTGGAGCCTGGTTCGCACCGTCCGGACGTGAGCACTCAGGAGCATTGGATGAGTTCTGCCGCAAAGGTGATTGAGAGCTCAGGAGTTGGACACTGGGTCTCCCTGAGGTGACTGGGATCGACCGCGGTTTGGAGGAGTACTCCCGAGATTTGGACTGAGATATGCTGAAGTTGAACCCTCGGTCTAACAGAGAGGCCTTGGCCTGAGATCCCGAAGGATTGGAGTCAGCGCCTCCGACCGGAGATCACGGGAGGTTTGCCTGTGAATCTCCCTGAAAAGCCCCGAGAACCCTGAAGCTGGGGAGGACACCTCCCGAGATTTGGACTGAGAGCAGCTGAGATTCGCCCCCGGATCTCACGGAAAGGGGCCGAGGTCTCAAGAGGGTTTGTGGAGCTCTGTCGACATTTGAACTCAGAAACGGCGCACGTGGCCACAGGTTTTAGAGGAACGGGCCAGAGCTCCAACGTCGTTGGGAGATCTCGAACGCGATGCCGACGGAGATCACGTGCCGTGTGTCCCTGGGTCTCGCTGACTTTTCCTGAGATCTCCGGGGATTCGCGCAGTTCTACCGAGATTTGGACGGCTATCTTGAGCCAAGCGACCTCCTTATCCTCCCCAAGGCCGGAGACCTCGTTCCCTGGGGGCCAGGTGTCCCCAGACGTGGGCTGGGATCCCATTTGATTTGCCCTTCCATCTGGCTGCCTGGCTCCGTGGTCTCCTGCGCTTTGGAGGCGCTCTTCCGAGATGCAGACTAAAAGCACGAGAATTTTGCCCCCCGGTACTGCAGAGGGGGCCTGTGCTGCCATGACTTGCGGTTTGTTCCCCCCAAGATTTGGCCTGAAACCACGCGGGGTTGGAACCCGGGCCTTGATATCCGGACCTGAGCGCTCTGGAACTTCAGGGCCCCTCCTGAAATTGGGATGGAAATCACGTGAGCATTGCCCCCTGGATCTCGAGGACTGGGTATGGGATCACGGCAGATTTGCATGAGCCGTCCCGAGATTTGGACGGAGCTCCCCTGAAGTCAGGTGCTCTCTGTCCCACAGAGCTCCCCGAGATCCCAGGAGTTTTGAGTGAGTTCTTCCGAGGCTTGGACGGAGGAGACACCATATTTGATCCCGAATCTCCCTGACTGGGCCCGACAGTGCTCGAACATTGCATGTGGTCCCCTAGGTTTGGACTGAGAAGGGGCGAGCTTTGCCCTGCCGCTCACTGACTGCGCCCGAGGTCTCAAGAGATTTGGATGAGTTCTGGGGAGGTCTGGACTACGATCCGGTGACCTCGGGCCCTGCCAGTGGCCGAACGGACCGGAGATTCCACCAGATTCGGAGATTCCTCGTGAGATTCGCCCTGAGAACAACGAGACAGGTGCCTCTCGATCTCTCTGATCATTCCTGACATCTCAGGACATTTCCATAGCTCTTCCGATATTTGGACGGATATGCCGACACGTGTTTCCAGGAACTCGCAGGCAGGGCCTGAGATCTCATGAGATGTGGGTCAGGGCCTCCAAAATTTAGACTGCGATCCCATGAGTTTAATTGCTTGAGACCCCTGACTGGGGTGAGACCTCAGGGATTTGGTTTCGTTCTAATGACAATTGGATTTCAACCCCCTGGGGATTGCTTCTGGATCTCGCTAACTGGGCCAGAGGTCCCCCCGGAATTTGCGTGTGTGTTCCCGTGTTACGCCTAAAGTCAGATGAACTTAGATGCTGTTTCTCACGCAACGGACAGTGGCCCCGCAAGATTTGAGTGCGTTCTTCTGAGCCTGGGGCTGTGATCACGTGACATATGTCCGTGAATCTCCCTGACAGGGCCAGGGGTTCTTGACATTTGAATGAGTTCTCCTGGACTTTGGCTGAGATCACCCGGATTCCATAACTTGGGCACAAACCACTAAAGAGATTTTGACGAGTTCCAGCTCGATTTGGAATCCGATCCCACGAGACTGGCTCCTGGCATTCACGGATTGGACCAGCGTTCTCACAAGTGTCGGAGGTGGCGAGCCTCATTCAGACGGAGACCACGTGACATGTGCCCCTCGATCTCGGCGAGTACACCTGACATTTCGAGGCTTTGGCACAGTTGTCCTGAGATTCGGACACCTACACGGAGACGTTTGCCTGGGAGTGTCCGACGGGTCCTGAGTTCTCACAGGATTTGGATCCGGTGTTCCGAGGTGTGGACTGCGGCCCCATGAGATTTGGCCCTGGATCTGGCTTCCTGGGCCTGTGGTCCCATGAGATGTCGACGAGCACTCCTGAGAATTGGATTCAGGTCCCCTGCGAATTGCCCTCGGAAGCCACTGAGGGGTCCCGAGCTTTGACAAGATGGGGTTTGTTCTCCAAGGTTCGCACGAAAGCACTCAGGTTTGGAGCCTGGTTCGCACCGTCCGGACGTGAGGACTCAGGAGCATTGGGTGGGTTCTGCTGCAAAGGTGATTGAGAGCTCAGGAGTTGGGCCCTGGGTCGCCCTGATGGTGACCGGGGTCGACCGAGGTTTGGAGGCTTTCTCCCGAGATTTGAACTGAGATTTGTGAAGTTGAACCCTGTGTCTAACAGAGAGGCCTTGGCCTGAGATCCCGTGGGTTGGAGTCAGCGCATCCGACCGGAGATCATGGGAGTTTTGCCTGTGAATCTCCCTGAAATTGTCCGAGAACCCTGAAGCTGGGGAGGAGACCTCCCGAGATTTGGACTGAGATCAGCTGAGATTCGCCCCCGGAACTCACCGAAAGGGGTCGAAGTCTCAAGATGGTTTGAGGAGCTCTGGCGACATTTGAAATCCGAAACGGTGCACGTAGCCACAGGTTGTAGTGGAACGCACCAGAGCTCCCACGAGGTTGGGAGATTGCAAACGCGATGTCGACGGAGATCATGTGCGTGTCTCCCTGGGTCTCGCTGACGTTTCCTGAGACCTCAGGGCATTCGCGCAGTTCTACCGAGATTTGGACGACTATCCTGAGCCAAGCGACCTCCATAACCTCCACAAGGCCCGAGATCTTGTTCCATTGGGGCCAGGTGTCCCCAGACGTGTGCTGGGATCCCACTTGGTTTGTCTTTCCATCTCGCTGCCTGGCCCCGTTGTATCCTGCGGTTTGGAGGCGCTCTCCCGAGATGCAGACTAAAACCATGAGAGGTTTGCCCCCGGGTCTTGCAGAGGGGGCCTGTGCTGCCATGACTTGCTGTTTGTTCCCCCCAAGACTTGGCCTGAAACCACGCGGGTTCGTTACCGGGGCCTTGATGTCTTGACGTGAGCGCTCTGGATCTGCAGGGCCCCTCCTGAAATTGGGATGGAGATCATGTGAGCATTGACCCCTGGAACTCGAGGACTGGGCATGGGATCACACCAGATTTGCATGAGCCGTCCCGAGATTTGGATGGAGCTCCCCTGAAGTCACACGCTCTTTGTCCCATAGAGCTCCCCGGGATCCCAGGAGCATTGAGTGCGTTCCTCCGACGCATGGTCGGAGGAGACGCCAGATTTGACCCCGAATCTCCCTGACTGGGCCCGACAGCACTCGAACATTGCATGTGGTCCCCTCGGTTTGGAATGAGAAGGGGCGAGCTATGCCCTGCAGCTCACTGACTGCGCCCGAGGTCTCAAGAGATTTGGATGAGTTCTGGGGAGGTCCGGACTACGATCCGGTAACCTCGGGCCCTGCGAGTGGCCGAACAGATGGGAGATTCCACCAGATTCGGAGATTCCTCACGAGATTCGCACTAAGATCAACGAGACAGGTGCCTCACCATCTCTCTGATCATTCCTGACATCTCAGGACATATCCATATCTCTTCCGAGTTTTGGACGGATATGCCGAAACGTGTGTCTGGGAACTCGCATGCAGGGCTTGAGATCTCTTGAGATGTGGGTCAGGGCCTCCAAATTTAGACTGCGATCCCATGAGTTTATCTGCTCGAGACCCCTGACTGGGGTGAGACCTCAGGGTTTTGGCTCCGTTCTAATGACAATTGGATTTCAACCCCCTTGGGATTGCTTCTGGATCTCGCTAACTGGGCCAGAGATCCCCACGAGATTTGCCTGAGCATTCCCGCGTTTTACCTGAAGTCTGATGAACTTAGATGCTGTTTCTCATCCAATGGCCGGTGGCCCCAGGAGACTTGAGTGCGTTCTTCCGAGGCTGGGGCCGTGATCACGTGACATATGCCCGTGAATCTCCCTGACAGGGCCAGGGTTTGTTGACATTTGGATGGGTTCTCCTGGGCATCGGCCGAGATCACCCCGGAGTGGCATCGGGATCCCCTAACTTGGGCACAAACACTCAAGAGGTTTTGACGAGTTCTGGCTCGATTTGGAATCAGATCCCACGAGACTGGCTCCTGGCATCCACGGATTGGACCAGCACTCTCCCAAGTGTCGGAGGTGGCGGGGCACATTCAGACGGAGACCACGTGACATGTACCCCTGGATCTCGTCGAGTACACCTGACATTCCGAGACTTTGGCACAGTTGTCCTGAGATACGGACACCTAACCGAGATGTTTGCCTGGGAGTGGCCGATCAGGCCTGAGTTCTCACGGGATTTGGATCCGGTGTTCCGAGGTTTGGACTGTGGCCCCATGGAATTTGGCCCTGGATCTGGCTTCCAGGGCCTGAGGTCCGACGAGATGTCGACAAGCACTGCTGAGAATGGGATTCAGGTCCTCCGCGAATTGCCCGCGGAAGCCACTGAGGCATCCTGAGGTTTGACGAGATGGGGTTTGTTTTCCAAGGTTCGCCCGAAAGCACTCAGGTTTGGAGCCTGGTTCGCACCGTCCGGACGTGAGCACTCAGGAGCATTGGATGAGTTCTGCCGCAAAGGTGATTGAGAGCTCAGGAGTTGGACACTGGGTCTCCCTGAGGTGACTGGGATCGACCGCGGTTTGGAGGAGTACTCCCGAGATTTGGACTGAGATATGCTGAAGTTGAACCCTCGGTCCAACAGAGAGGCCTTGGCCTGAGATCCCGAAGGATTGGAGTCAGCGCCTCCGACCGGAGATCACGGGAGGTTTGCCTGTGAATCTCCCTGAAAAGCCCCGAGAACCCTGAAGCTGGGGAGGACACCTCCCGAGATTTGGACTGAGAGCAGCTGAGATTCGCCCCCGGATCTCACGGAAAGGGGCCGAGGTCTCAAGAGGGTTTGTGGAGCTCTGTCGACATTTGAACTCAGAAACGGCGCACGTGGACACAGGTTTTAGAGGAACGGGCCAGAGCTCCAACGTCGTTGGGAGATCTCGAACGCGATGCCGACGGAGATCACGTGCCGTGTGTCCCTGGGTCTCGCTGACTTTTCCTGAGATCTCCGGGGATTCGCGCAGTTCTACCGAGATTTGGACGGCTATCTTGAGCCAAGCGACCTCCTTATCCTCCCCAAGGCCGGAGACCTCGTTCCCTGGGGGCCAGGTGTCCCCAGACGTGGGCTGGGATGCCATTTGATTTGCCCTTCCATCTGGCTGCCTGGCTCCGTGGTCTCCTGCGCTTTGGAGGCGCTCTTCCGAGATGCAGACTAAAAGCACGAGAATTTTGCCCCCCGGTACTGCAGAGGGGGCCTGTGCTGCCATGACTTGCGGTTTGTTCCCCCCAAGATTTGGCCTGAAACCACGCGGGGTTGGAACCCGGGCCTTGATATCCGGACCTGAGCGCTCTGGAACTTCAGGGCCCCTCCTGAAATTGGGATGGAAATCACGTGAGCATTGCCCCCTGGATCTCGAGGACTGGGTATGGGATCACGGCAGATTTGCATGAGCCGTCCCGAGATTTGGACGGAGCTCCCCTGAAGTCAGGTGCTCTCTGTCCCACAGAGCTCCCCGAGATCCCAGGAGTTTTGAGTGAGTTCTTCCGAGGCTTGGACGGAGGAGACACCATATTTGATCCCGAATCTCCCTGACTGGGCCCGACAGTGCTCGAACATTGCATGTGGTCCCCTAGGTTTGGACTGAGAAGGGGCGAGCTTTGCCCTGCCGCTCACTGACAGCGCCCGAGTTCTCAAGAGATTTGGATGAGTTCTGGGGAGGTCTGGACTACGATCCGGTGACCTCGGGCCCTGCCAGTGGCCGAACGGACCGGAGATTCCACCAGATTCGGAGATTCCTCGTGAGATTCGCCCTGAGAACAACGAGACAGGTGCCTCTCGATCTCTCTGATCATTCCTGACATCTCAGGACATTTCCATAGCTCTTCCGATATTTGGACGGATATGCCGACACGTGTTTCCAGGAACTCGCAGGCAGGGCCTGAGATCTCATGAGATGTGGGTCAGGGCCTCCAAAATTTAGACTGCGATCCCATGAGTTTAATTGCTTGAGACCCCTGACTGGGGTGAGACCTCAGGGATTTGGTTTCGTTCTAATGACAATTAGATTTCAACCCCCTGGGGATTGCTTCTGGATCTCGCTAACTGGGCCAGAGGTCCCCCCGGAATTTGCGTGTGTGTTCCCGTGTTACGCCTAAAGTCAGATGAACTTAGATGCTGTTTCTCACGCAACGGACAGTGGCCCCGCAAGATTTGAGTGCGTTCTTCCGAGCCTGGGGCTGTGATCACGTGACATATGTCCGTGAATCTCCCTGACAGGGCCAGGGGTTCTCGACATTTGAATGAGTTCTCCTGGACTTTGGCTGAGATCACCCGGATTCCATAACTTGGGCACAAACCACTAAAGAGATTTTGACGAGTTCCAGCTCTATTTGGAATCAGATCCCACGAGACTGGCTCCTGGCATTCACGGATTGGACCAGCGTTCTCACAAGTGTCGGAGGTGGCGAGCCTCATTCAGACGGAGACCACGTGACATGTGCCCCTCGATCTCGGCGAGTACACCTGACATTTCGAGGCTTTGGCACAGTTGTCCTGAGATTCGGACACCTACACGGAGACGTTTGCCTGGGAGTGTCCGACGGGTCCTGAGTTCTCACAGGATTTGGATCCGGTGTTCCGAGGTGTGGACTGCGGCCCCATGAGATTTGGCCCTGGATCTGGCTTCCTGGGCCTGTGGTCCCATGAGATGTCGACGAGCACTCCTGAGAATTGGATTCAGGTCCCCTGCGAATTGCCCTCGGAAGCCACTGAGGGGTCCCGAGCTTTGACAAGATGGGGTTTGTTCTCCAAGGTTCGCACGAAAGCACTCAGGTTTGGAGCCTGGTTCGCACCGTCCGGACGTGAGGACTCAGGAGCATTGGGTGGGTTCTGCTGCAAAGGTGATTGAGAGCTCAGGAGTTGGGCCCTGGGTCGCCCTGATGGTGACCGGGGTCGACCGAGGTTTGGAGGCTTTCTCCCGAGATTTGAACTGAGATTTGTGAAGTTGAACCCTGTGTCTAACAGAGAGGCCTTGGCCTGAGATCCCGTGGGTTGGAGTCAGCGCATCCGACCGGAGATCATGGGAGTTTTGCCTGTGAATCTCCCTGAAATTGTCCGAGAACCCTGAAGCTGGGGAGGAGACCTCCCGAGATTTGGACTGAGATCAGCTGAGATTCGCCCCCGGATCTCACCGAAAGGGGTCGAAGTCTCAAGATGGTTTGAGGAGCTCTGGCGACATTTGAAATCCGAAACGGTGCACGTAGCCACAGGTTGTAGTGGAACGCACCAGAGCTCCCACGAGGTTGGGAGATTGCAAACGCGATGTCGACGGAGATCATGTGCGTGTCTCCCTGGGTCTCGCTGACGTTTCCTGAGACCTCAGGGCATTCGCGCAGTTCTACCGAGATTTGGACGACTATCCTGAGCCAAGCGACCTCCATAACCTCCACAAGGCCCGAGATCTTGTTCCATTGGGGCCAGGTGTCCCCAGACGTGTGCTGGGATCCCACTTGGTTTGTCTTTCCATCTCGCTGCCTGGCCCCGTTGTATCCTGCGGTTTGGAGGCGCTCTCCCGAGATGCAGACTAAAACCATGAGAGGTTTGCCCCCGGGTCTTGCAGAGGGGGCCTGTGCTGCCATGACTTGCTGTTTGTTCCCCCCAAGACTTGGCCTGAAACCACGCGGGTTCGTTACCGGGGCCTTGATGTCTTGACGTGAGCGCTCTGGATCTGCAGGGCCCCTCCTGAAATTGGGATGGAGATCATGTGAGCATTGCCCCCTGGAACTCGAGGACTGGGCATGGGATCACACCAGATTTGCATGAGCCGTCCCGAGATTTGGATGGAGCTCCCCTGAAGTCACACGCTCTTTGTCCCATAGAGCTCCCCGAGATCCCAGGAGCATTGAGTGCGTTCCTCCGACGCATGGACGGAGGAGACGCCAGATTTGACCCCGAATCTCCCTGACTGGGCCCGACAGCACTCGAACATTGCATGTGGTCCCCTCGGTTTGGACTGAGAAGGGGCGAGCTATGCCCTGCAGCTCACTGACTGCGCCCGAGGTCTCAAGAGATTTGGATGAGTTCTGGGGAGGTCCGGACTACGATCCGGTAACCTCGGGTCCTGCGAGTGGCCGAACAGATGGGAGATTCCACCAGATTCGGAGATTCCTCACGAGATTCGCACTAAGATCAACGAGACAGGTGCCTCACCATCTCTCTGATCATTCCTGACATCTCAGGACATATCCATATCTCTTCCGAGTTTTGGACGGATATGCCGAAACGTGTGTCTGGGAACTCGCATGCAGGGCTTGAGATCTCTTGAGATGTGGGTCAGGGCCTCCAAAATTTAGACTGCGATCCCATGAGTTTATCTGCTCGAGACCCCTGACTGGGGTGAGACCTCAGGGTTTTGGCTCCGTTCTAATGACAATTGGATTTCAACCCCCTTGGGATTGCTTCTGGATCTCGCTAACTGGGCCAGAGATCCCCACGAGATTTGCCTGAGCATTCCCGCGTTTTACCTGAAGTCTGATGAACTTAGATGCTGTTTCTCATCCAATGGCCGGTGGCCCCAGGAGACTTGAGTGCGTTCTTCCGAGCCTGGGGCCGTGATCACGTGACATATGCCCGTGAATCTCCCTGACAGGGCCAGGGTTTGTTGACATTTGGATGGGTTCTCCTGGGCATCGGCCGAGATCACCCCGGAGTGGCATCGGGATCCCCTAACTTGGGCACAAACACTCAAGAGGTTTTGACGAGTTCTGGCTCGATTTGGAATCAGATCCCACGAGACTGGCTCCTGGCATCCACGGATTGGACCAGCACTCTCCCAAGTGTCGGAGGTGGCGGGGCACATTCAGACGGAGACCACGTGACATGTACCCCTGGATCTCGTCGAGTACACCTGACATTCCGAGACTTTGGCACAGTTGTCCTGAGATACGGACACCTAACCGAGATGTTTGCCTGGGAGTGGCCGATCAGGCCTGAGTTCTCACGGGATTTGGATCCGGTGTTCCGAGGTTTGGACTGTGGCCCCATGGAATTTGGCCCTGGATCTGGCTTCCAGGGCCTGAGGTCCGACGAGATGTCGACAAGCACTGCTGAGAATGGGATTCAGGTCCTCCGCGAATTGCCCGCGGAAGCCACTGAGGCATCCTGAGGTTTGACGAGATGGGGTTTGTTCTCCAAGGTTCGCCCGAAAGCACTCAGGTTTGGAGCCTGGTTCGCACCGTCCGGACGTGAGCACTCAGGAGCATTGGATGAGTTCTGCCGCAAAGGTGATTGAGAGCTCAGGAGTTGGACACTGGGTCTCCCTGAGGTGACTGGGATCGACCGCGGTTTGGAGGAGTACTCCCGAGATTTGGACTGAGATATGCTGTAGTTGAACCCTCGGTCCAACAGAGAGGCCTTGGCCTGAGATCCCGAAGGATTGGAGTCAGCGCCTCCGACCGGAGATCACGGGAGGTTTGCCTGTGAATCTCCCTGAAAAGCCCCGAGAACCCTGAAGCTGGGGAGGACACCTCCCGAGATTTGGACTGAGAGCAGCTGAGATTCGCCCCCGGATCTCACGGAAAGGGGCCGAGGTCTCAAGAGGGTTTGTGGAGCTCTGTCGACATTTGAACTCAGAAACGGCGCACGTGGCCACAGGTTTTAGAGGAACGGGCCAGAGCTCCAACGTCGTTGGGAGATCTCGAACGCGATGCCGACGGAGATCACGTGCCGTGTGTCCCTGGGTCTCGCTGACTTTTCCTGAGATCTCCGGGGATTCGCGCAGTTCTACCGAGATTTGGACGGCTATCTTGAGCCAAGCGACCTCCTTATCCTCCCCAAGGCCGGAGACCTCGTTCCCTGGGGGCCAGGAGTCCCCAGACGTGGGCTGGGATCCCATTTGATTTGCCCTTCCATCTGGCTGCCTGGCTCCGTGGTCTCCTGCGCTTTGGAGGCGCTCTTCCGAGATGCAGACTAAAAGCACGAGAATTTTGCCCCCCGGTACTGCAGAGGGGGCCTGTGCTGCCATGACTTGCGGTTTGTTCCCCCCAAGATTTGGCCTGAAACCACGCGGGGTTGGAACCCGGGCCTTGATATCCGGACCTGAGCGCTCTGGAACTTCAGGGCCCCTCCTGAAATTGGGATGGAAATCACGTGAGCATTGCCCCCTGGATCTCGAGGACTGGGTATGGGATCACGGCAGATTTGCATGAGCCGTCCCGAGATTTGGACGGAGCTCCCCTGAAGTCAGGTGCTCTCTGTCCCACAGAGCTCCCCGAGATCCCAGGAGTTTTGAGTGAGTTCTTCCGAGGCTTGGACGGAGGAGACACCATATTTGATCCCGAATCTCCCTGACTGGGCCCGACAGTGCTCGAACATTGCATGTGGTCCCCTAGGTTTGGACTGAGAAGGGGCGAGCTTTGCCCTGCCGCTCACTGACTGCGCCCGAGGTCTCAAGAGATTTGGATGAGTTCTGGGGAGGTCTGGACTACGATCCGGTGACCTCGGGCCCTGCCAGTGGCCGAACGGACCGGAGATTCCACCAGATTCGGAGATTCCTCGTGAGATTCGCCCTGAGAACAACGAGACAGGTGCCTCTCGATCTCTCTGATCATTCCTGACATCTCAGGACATTTCCATAGCTCTTCCGATATTTGGACGGATATGCCGACACGTGTTTCCAGGAACTCGCAGGCAGGGCCTGAGATCTCATGAGATGTGGGTCAGGGCCTCCAAAATTTAGACTGCGATCCCATGAGTTTAATTGCTTGAGACCCCTGACTGGGGTGAGACCTCAGGGATTTGGTTTCGTTCTAATGACAATTGGATTTCAACCCCCTGGGGATTGCTTCTGGATCTCGCTAACTGGGCCAGAGGTCCCCCCGGAATTTGCGTGTGTGTTCCCGTGTTACGCCTAAAGTCAGATGAACTTAGATGCTGTTTCTCACGCAACGGACAGTGGCCCCGCAAGATTTGAGTGCGTTCTTCCGAGCCTGGGGCTGTGATCACGTGACATATGTCCGTGAATCTCCCTGACAGGGCCAGGGGTTCTTGACATTTGAATGAGTTCTCCTGGACTTTGGCTGAGATCACCCGGATTCCATAACTTGGGCACAAACCACTAAAGAGATTTTGACGAGTTCCAGCTCGATTTGGAATCCGATCCCACGAGACTGGCTCCTGGCATTCACGGATTGGACCAGCGTTCTCACAAGTGTCGGAGGTGGCGAGCCTCATTCAGACGGAGACCACGTGACATGTGCCCCTCGATCTCGGCGAGTACACCTGACATTTCGAGGCTTTGGCACAGTTGTCCTGAGATTCGGACACCTACACGGAGACGTTTGCCTGGGAGTGTCCGACGGGTCCTGAGTTCTCACAGGATTTGGATCCGGTGTTCCGAGGTGTGGACTGCGGCCCCATGAGATTTGGCCCTGGATCTGGCTTCCTGGGCCTGTGGTCCCATGAGATGTCGACGAGCACTCCTGAGAATTGGATTCAGGTCCCCTGCGAATTGCCCTCGGAAGCCACTGAGGGGTCCCGAGCTTTGACAAGATGGGGTTTGTTCTCCAAGGTTCGCACGAAAGCACTCAGGTTTGGAGCCTGGTTCGCACCGTCCGGACGTGAGGACTCAGGAGCATTGGGTGGGTTCTGCTGCAAAGGTGATTGAGAGCTCAGGAGTTGGGCCCTGGGTCGCCCTGATGGTGACCGGGGTCGACCGAGGTTTGGAGGCTTTCTCCCGAGATTTGAACTGAGATTTGTGAAGTTGAACCCTGTGTCTAACAGAGAGGCCTTGGCCTGAGATCCCGTGGGTTGGAGTCAGCGCATCCGACCGGAGATCATGGGAGTTTTGCCTGTGAATCTCCCTGAAATTGTCCGAGAACCCTGAAGCTGGGGAGGAGACCTCCCGAGATTTGGACTGAGATCAGCTGAGATTCGCCCCCGGAACTCACCGAAAGGGGTCGAAGTCTCAAGATGGTTTGAGGAGCTCTGGCGACATTTGAAATCCGAAACGGTGCACGTAGCCACAGGTTGTAGTGGAACGCACCAGAGCTCCCACGAGGTTGGGAGATTGCAAACGCGATGTCGACGGAGATCATGTGCGTGTCTCCCTGGGTCTCGCTGACGTTTCCTGAGACCTCAGGGCATTCGCGCAGTTCTACCGAGATTTGGACGACTATCCTGAGCCAAGCGACCTCCATAACCTCCACAAGGCCCGAGATCTTGTTCCATTGGGGCCAGGTGTCCCCAGACGTGTGCTGGGATCCCACTTGGTTTGTCTTTCCATCTCGCTGCCTGGCCCCGTTGTATCCTGCGGTTTGGAGGCGCTCTCCCGAGATGCAGACTAAAACCATGAGAGGTTTGCCCCCGGGTCTTGCAGAGGGGGCCTGTGCTGCCATGACTTGCTGTTTGTTCCCCCCAAGACTTGGCCTGAAACCACGCGGGTTCGTTACCGGGGCCTTGATGTCTTGACGTGAGCGCTCTGGATCTGCAGGGCCCCTCCTGAAATTGGGATGGAGATCATGTGAGCATTGACCCCTGGAACTCGAGGACTGGGCATGGGATCACACCAGATTTGCATGAGCCGTCCCGAGATTTGGATGGAGCTCCCCTGAAGTCACACGCTCTTTGTCCCATAGAGCTCCCCGGGATCCCAGGAGCATTGAGTGCGTTCCTCCGACGCATGGTCGGAGGAGACGCCAGATTTGACCCCGAATCTCCCTGACTGGGCCCGACAGCACTCGAACATTGCATGTGGTCCCCTCGGTTTGGAATGAGAAGGGGCGAGCTATGCCCTGCAGCTCACTGACTGCGCCCGAGGTCTCAAGAGATTTGGATGAGTTCTGGGGAGGTCCGGACTACGATCCGGTAACCTCGGGCCCTGCGAGTGGCCGAACAGATGGGAGATTCCACCAGATTCGGAGATTCCTCACGAGATTCGCACTAAGATCAACGAGACAGGTGCCTCACCATCTCTCTGATCATTCCTGACATCTCAGGACATATCCATATCTCTTCCGAGTTTTGGACGGATATGCCGAAACGTGTGTCTGGGAACTCGCATGCAGGGCTTGAGATCTCTTGAGATGTGGGTCAGGGCCTCCAAATTTAGACTGCGATCCCATGAGTTTATCTGCTCGAGACCCCTGACTGGGGTGAGACCTCAGGGTTTTGGCTCCGTTCTAATGACAATTGGATTTCAACCCCCTTGGGATTGCTTCTGGATCTCGCTAACTGGGCCAGAGATCCCCACGAGATTTGCCTGAGCATTCCCGCGTTTTACCTGAAGTCTGATGAACTTAGATGCTGTTTCTCATCCAATGGCCGGTGGCCCCAGGAGACTTGAGTGCGTTCTTCCGAGGCTGGGGCCGTGATCACGTGACATATGCCCGTGAATCTCCCTGACAGGGCCAGGGTTTGTTGACATTTGGATGGGTTCTCCTGGGCATCGGCCGAGATCACCCCGGAGTGGCATCGGGATCCCCTAACTTGGGCACAAACACTCAAGAGGTTTTGACGAGTTCTGGCTCGATTTGGAATCAGATCCCACGAGACTGGCTCCTGGCATCCACGGATTGGACCAGCACTCTCCCAAGTGTCGGAGGTGGCGGGGCACATTCAGACGGAGACCACGTGACATGTACCCCTGGATCTCGTCGAGTACACCTGACATTCCGAGACTTTGGCACAGTTGTCCTGAGATACGGACACCTAACCGAGATGTTTGCCTGGGAGTGGCCGATCAGGCCTGAGTTCTCACGGGATTTGGATCCGGTGTTCCGAGGTTTGGACTGTGGCCCCATGGAATTTGGCCCTGGATCTGGCTTCCAGGGCCTGAGGTCCGACGAGATGTCGACAAGCACTGCTGAGAATGGGATTCAGGTCCTCCGCGAATTGCCCGCGGAAGCCACTGAGGCATCCTGAGGTTTGACGAGATGGGGTTTGTTTTCCAAGGTTCGCCCGAAAGCACTCAGGTTTGGAGCCTGGTTCGCACCGTCCGGACGTGAGCACTCAGGAGCATTGGATGAGTTCTGCCGCAAAGGTGATTGAGAGCTCAGGAGTTGGACACTGGGTCTCCCTGAGGTGACTGGGATCGACCGCGGTTTGGAGGAGTACTCCCGAGATTTGGACTGAGATATGCTGAAGTTGAACCCTCGGTCCAACAGAGAGGCCTTGGCCTGAGATCCCGAAGGATTGGAGTCAGCGCCTCCGACCGGAGATCACGGGAGGTTTGCCTGTGAATCTCCCTGAAAAGCCCCGAGAACCCTGAAGCTGGGGAGGACACCTCCCGAGATTTGGACTGAGAGCAGCTGAGATTCGCCCCCGGATCTCACGGAAAGGGGCCGAGGTCTCAAGAGGGTTTGTGGAGCTCTGTCGACATTTGAACTCAGAAACGGCGCACGTGGCCACAGGTTTTAGAGGAACGGGCCAGAGCTCCAACGTCGTTGGGAGATCTCGAACGCGATGCCGACGGAGATCACGTGCCGTGTGTCCCTGGGTCTCGCTGACTTTTCCTGAGATCTCCGGGGATTCGCGCAGTTCTACCGAGATTTGGACGGCTATCTTGAGCCAAGCGACCTCCTTATCCTCCCCAAGGCCGGAGACCTCGTTCCCTGGGGGCCAGGTGTCCCCAGACGTGGGCTGGGATGCCATTTGATTTGCCCTTCCATCTGGCTGCCTGGCTCCGTGGTCTCCTGCGCTTTGGAGGCGCTCTTCCGAGATGCAGACTAAAAGCACGAGAATTTTGCCCCCCGGTACTGCAGAGGGGGCCTGTGCTGCCATGACTTGCGGTTTGTTCCCCCCAAGATTTGGCCTGAAACCACGCGGGGTTGGAACCCGGGCCTTGATATCCGGACCTGAGCGCTCTGGAACTTCAGGGCCCCTCCTGAAATTGGGATGGAAATCACGTGAGCATTGCCCCCTGGATCTCGAGGACTGGGTATGGGATCACGGCAGATTTGCATGAGCCGTCCCGAGATTTGGACGGAGCTCCCCTGAAGTCAGGTGCTCTCTGTCCCACAGAGCTCCCCGAGATCCCAGGAGTTTTGAGTGAGTTCTTCCGAGGCTTGGACGGAGGAGACACCATATTTGATCCCGAATCTCCCTGACTGGGCCCGACAGTGCTCGAACATTGCATGTGGTCCCCTAGGTTTGGACTGAGAAGGGGCGAGCTTTGCCCTGCCGCTCACTGACAGCGCCCGAGTTCTCAAGAGATTTGGATGAGTTCTGGGGAGGTCTGGACTACGATCCGGTGACCTCGGGCCCTGCCAGTGGCCGAACGGACCGGAGATTCCACCAGATTCGGAGATTCCTCGTGAGATTCGCCCTGAGAACAACGAGACAGGTGCCTCTCGATCTCTCTGATCATTCCTGACATCTCAGGACATTTCCATAGCTCTTCCGATATTTGGACGGATATGCCGACACGTGTTTCCAGGAACTCGCAGGCAGGGCCTGAGATCTCATGAGATGTGGGTCAGGGCCTCCAAAATTTAGACTGCGATCCCATGAGTTTAATTGCTTGAGACCCCTGACTGGGGTGAGACCTCAGGGATTTGGTTTCGTTCTAATGACAATTGGATTTCAACCCCCTGGGGATTGCTTCTGGATCTCGCTAACTGGGCCAGAGGTCCCCCCGGAATTTGCGTGTGTGTTCCCGTGTTACGCCTAAAGTCAGATGAACTTAGATGCTGTTTCTCACGCAACGGACAGTGGCCCCGCAAGATTTGAGTGCGTTCTTCCGAGCCTGGGGCTGTGATCACGTGACATATGTCCGTGAATCTCCCTGACAGGGCCAGGGGTTCTCGACATTTGAATGAGTTCTCCTGGACTTTGGCTGAGATCACCCGGATTCCATAACTTGGGCACAAACCACTAAAGAGATTTTGACGAGTTCCAGCTCGATTTGGAATCAGATCCCACGAGACTGGCTCCTGGCATTCACGGATTGGACCAGCGTTCTCACAAGTGTCGGAGGTGGCGAGCCTCATTCAGACGGAGACCACGTGACATGTGCCCCTCGATCTCGGCGAGTACACCTGACATTTCGAGGCTTTGGCACAGTTGTCCTGAGATTCGGACACCTACACGGAGACGTTTGCCTGGGAGTGTCCGACGGGTCCTGAGTTCTCACAGGATTTGGATCCGGTGTTCCGAGGTGTGGACTGCGGCCCCATGAGATTTGGCCCTGGATCTGGCTTCCTGGGCCTGTGGTCCCATGAGATGTAGACGAGCACTCCTGAGAATTGGATTCAGGTCCCCTGCGAATTGCCCTCGGAAGCCACTGAGGGGTCCCGAGCTTTGACAAGATGGGGTTTGTTCTCCAAGGTTCGCACGAAAGCACTCAGGTTTGGAGCCTGGTTCGCACCGTCCGGACGTGAGGACTCAGGAGCATTGGGTGGGTTCTGCTGCAAAGGTGATTGAGAGCTCAGGAGTTGGGCCCTGGGTCGCCCTGATGGTGACCGGGGTCGACCGAGGTTTGGAGGCTTTCTCCCGAGATTTGGACTGAGATTTGTGAAGTTGAACCCTGTGTCTAACAGAGAGGCCTTGGCCTGAGATCCCGTGGGTTGGAGTCAGCGCATCCGACCGGAGATCATGGGAGTTTTGCCTGTGAATCTCCCTGAAATTGTCCGAGAACCCTGAAGCTGGGGAGGAGACCTCCCGAGATTTGGACTGAGATCAGCTGAGATTCGCCCCCGGATCTCACCGAAAGGGGTCGAAGTCTCAAGATGGTTTGAGGAGCTCTGGCGACATTTGAAATCCGAAACGGTGCACGTAGCCACAGGTTGTAGTGGAACGCACCAGAGCTCCCACGAGGTTGGGAGATTGCAAACGCGATGTCGACGGAGATCATGTGCGTGTCTCCCTGGGTCTCGCTGACGTTTCCTGAGACCTCAGGGCATTCGCGCAGTTCTACCGAGATTTGGACGACTATCCTGAGCCAAGCGACCTCCATAACCTCCACAAGGCCCGAGATCTTGTTCCATTGGGGCCAGGTGTCCCCAGACGTGTGCTGGGATCCCACTTGGTTTGTCTTTCCATCTCGCTGCCTGGCCCCGTTGTATCCTGCGGTTTGGAGGCGCTCTCCCGAGATGCAGACTAAAACCATGAGAGGTTTGCCCCCGGGTCTTGCAGAGGGGGCCTGTGCTGCCATGACTTGCTGTTTGTTCCCCCCAAGACTTGGCCTGAAACCACGCGGGTTCGTTACCGGGGCCTTGATGTCTTGACGTGAGCGCTCTGGATCTGCAGGGCCCCTCCTGAAATTGGGATGGAGATCATGTGAGCATTGCCCCCTGGAACTCGAGGACTGGGCATGGGATCACACCAGATTTGCATGAGCCGTCCCGAGATTTGGATGGAGCTCCCCTGAAGTCACACGCTCTTTGTCCCATAGAGCTCCCCGAGATCCCAGGAGCATTGAGTGCGTTCCTCCGACGCATGGACGGAGGAGACGCCAGATTTGACCCCGAATCTCCCTGACTGGGCCCGACAGCACTCGAACATTGCATGTGGTCCCCTCGGTTTGGACTGAGAAGGGGCGAGCTATGCCCTGCAGCTCACTGACTGCGCCCGAGGTCTCAAGAGATTTGGATGAGTTCTGGGGAGGTCCGGACTACGATCCGGTAACCTCGGGTCCTGCGAGTGGCCGAACAGATGGGAGATTCCACCAGATTCGGAGATTCCTCACGAGATTCGCACTAAGATCAACGAGACAGGTGCCTCACCATCTCTCTGATCATTCCTGACATCTCAGGACATATCCATATCTCTTCCGAGTTTTGGACGGATATGCCGAAACGTGTGTCTGGGAACTCGCATGCAGGGCTTGAGATCTCTTGAGATGTGGGTCAGGGCCTCCAAAATTTAGACTGCGATCCCATGAGTTTATCTGCTCGAGACCCCTGACTGGGGTGAGACCTCAGGGTTTTGGCTCCGTTCTAATGACAATTGGATTTCAACCCCCTTGGGATTGCTTCTGGATCTCGCTAACTGGGCCAGAGATCCCCACGAGATTTGCCTGAGCATTCCCGCGTTTTACCTGAAGTCTGATGAACTTAGATGCTGTTTCTCATCCAATGGCCGGTGGCCCCAGGAGACTTGAGTGCGTTCTTCCGAGCCTGGGGCCGTGATCACGTGACATATGCCCGTGAATCTCCCTGACAGGGCCAGGGTTTGTTGACATTTGGATGGGTTCTCCTGGGCATCGGCCGAGATCACCCCGGAGTGGCATCGGGATCCCCTAACTTGGGCACAAACACTCAAGAGGTTTTGACGAGTTCTGGCTCGATTTGGAATCAGATCCCACGAGACTGGCTCCTGGCATCCACGGATTGGACCAGCACTCTCCCAAGTGTCGGAGGTGGCGGGGCACATTCAGACGGAGACCACGTGACATGTACCCCTGGATCTCGTCGAGTACACCTGACATTCCGAGACTTTGGCACAGTTGTCCTGAGATACGGACACCTAACCGAGATGTTTGCCTGGGAGTGGCCGATCAGGCCTGAGTTCTCACGGGATTTGGATCCGGTGTTCCGAGGTTTGGACTGTGGCCCCATGGAATTTGGCCCTGGATCTGGCTTCCAGGGCCTGAGGTCCGACGAGATGTCGACAAGCACTGCTGAGAATGGGATTCAGGTCCTCCGCGAATTGCCCGCGGAAGCCACTGAGGCATCCTGAGGTTTGACGAGATGGGGTTTGTTCTCCAAGATTCGCCCGAAAGCACTCAGGTTTGGAGCCTGGTTCGCACCGTCCGGACGTGAGCACTCAGGAGCATTGGATGAGTTCTGCCGCAAAGGTGATTGAGAGCTCAGGAGTTGGACACTGGGTCTCCCTGAGGTGACTGGGATCGACCGCGGTTTGGAGGAGTACTCCCGAGATTTGGACTGAGATATGCTGAAGTTGAACCCTCGGTCCAACAGAGAGGCCTTGGCCTGAGATCCCGAAGGATTGGAGTCAGCGCCTCCGACCGGAGATCACGGGAGGTTTGCCTGTGAATCTCCCTGAAAAGCCCCGAGAACCCTGAAGCTGGGGAGGACACCTCCCGAGATTTGGACTGAGAGCAGCTGAGATTCGCCCCCGGATCTCACGGAAAGGGGCCGAGGTCTCAAGAGGGTTTGTGGAGCTCTGTCGACATTTGAACTCAGAAACGGCGCACGTGGCCACAGGTTTTAGAGGAACGGGCCAGAGCTCCAACGTCGTTGGGAGATCTCGAACGCGATGCCGACGGAGATCACGTGCCGTGTGTCCCTGGGTCTCGCTGACTTTTCCTGAGATCTCCGGGGATTCGCGCAGTTCTACCGAGATTTGGACGGCTATCTTGAGCCAAGCGACCTCCTTATCCTCCCCAAGGCCGGAGACCTCGTTCCCTGGGGGCCAGGTGTCCCCAGACGTGGGCTGGGATCCCATTTGATTTGCCCTTCCATCTGGCTGCCTGGCTCCGTGGTCTCCTGCGCTTTGGAGGCGCTCTTCCGAGATGCAGACTAAAAGCACGAGAATTTTGCCCCCCGGTACTGCAGAGGGGGCCTGTGCTGCCATGACTTGCGGTTTGTTCCCCCCAAGATTTGGCCTGAAACCACGCGGGGTTGGAACCCGGGCCTTGATATCCGGACCTGAGCGCTCTGGAACTTCAGGGCCCCTCCTGAAATTGGGATGGAAATCACGTGAGCATTGCCCCCTGGATCTCGAGGACTGGGTATGGGATCACGGCAGATTTGCATGAGCCGTCCCGAGATTTGGACGGAGCTCCCCTGAAGTCAGGTGCTCTCTGTCCCACAGAGCTCCCCGAGATCCCAGGAGTTTTGAGTGAGTTCTTCCGAGGCTTGGACGGAGGAGACACCATATTTGATCCCGAATCTCCCTGACTGGGCCCGACAGTGCTCGAACATTGCATGTGGTCCCCTAGGTTTGGACTGAGAAGGGGCGAGCTTTGCCCTGCCGCTCACTGACTGCGCCCGAGGTCTCAAGAGATTTGGATGAGTTCTGGGGAGGTCTGGACTACGATCCGGTGACCTCGGGCCCTGCCAGTGGCCGAACGGACCGGAGATTCCACCAGATTCGGAGATTCCTCGTGAGATTCGCCCTGAGAACAACGAGACAGGTGCCTCTCGATCTCTCTGATCATTCCTGACATCTCAGGACATTTCCATAGCTCTTCCGATATTTGGACGGATATGCCGACACGTGTTTCCAGGAACTCGCAGGCAGGGCCTGAGATCTCATGAGATGTGGGTCAGGGCCTCCAAAATTTAGACTGCGATCCCATGAGTTTAATTGCTTGAGACCCCTGACTGGGGTGAGACCTCAGGGATTTGGTTTCGTTCTAATGACAATTGGATTTCAACCCCCTGGGGATTGCTTCTGGATCTCGCTAACTGGGCCAGAGGTCCCCCCGGAATTTGCGTGTGTGTTCCCGTGTTACGCCTAAAGTCAGATGAACTTAGATGCTGTTTCTCACGCAACGGACAGTGGCCCCGCAAGATTTGAGTGCGTTCTTCCGAGCCTGGGGCTGTGATCACGTGACATATGTCCGTGAATCTCCCTGACAGGGCCAGGGGTTCTTGACATTTGAATGAGTTCTCCTGGACTTTGGCTGAGATCACCCGGATTCCATAACTTGGGCACAAACCACTAAAGAGATTTTGACGAGTTCCAGCTCGATTTGGAATCCGATCCCACGAGACTGGCTCCTGGCATTCACGGATTGGACCAGCGTTCTCACAAGTGTCGGAGGTGGCGAGCCTCATTCAGACGGAGACCACGTGACATGTGCCCCTCGATCTCGGCGAGTACACCTGACATTTCGAGGCTTTGGCACAGTTGTCCTGAGATTCGGACACCTACACGGAGACGTTTGCCTGGGAGTGTCCGACGGGTCCTGAGTTCTCACAGGATTTGGATCCGGTGTTCCGAGGTGTGGACTGCGGCCCCATGAGATTTGGCCCTGGATCTGGCTTCCTGGGCCTGTGGTCCCATGAGATGTCGACGAGCACTCCTGAGAATTGGATTCAGGTCCCCTGCGAATTGCCCTCGGAAGCCACTGAGGGGTCCCGAGCTTTGACAAGATGGGGTTTGTTCTCCAAGGTTCGCACGAAAGCACTCAGGTTTGGAGCCTGGTTCGCACCGTCCGGACGTGAGGACTCAGGAGCATTGGGTGGGTTCTGCTGCAAAGGTGATTGAGAGCTCAGGAGTTGGGCCCTGGGTCGCCCTGATGGTGACCGGGGTCGACCGAGGTTTGGAGGCTTTCTCCCGAGATTTGAACTGAGATTTGTGAAGTTGAACCCTGTGTCTAACAGAGAGGCCTTGGCCTGAGATCCCGTGGGTTGGAGTCAGCGCATCCGACCGGAGATCATGGGAGTTTTGCCTGTGAATCTCCCTGAAATTGTCCGAGAACCCTGAAGCTGGGGAGGAGACCTCCCGAGATTTGGACTGAGATCAGCTGAGATTCGCCCCCGGAACTCACCGAAAGGGGTCGAAGTCTCAAGATGGTTTGAGGAGCTCTGGCGACATTTGAAATCCGAAACGGTGCACGTAGCCACAGGTTGTAGTGGAACGCACCAGAGCTCCCACGAGGTTGGGAGATTGCAAACGCGATGTCGACGGAGATCATGTGCGTGTCTCCCTGGGTCTCGCTGACGTTTCCTGAGACCTCAGGGCATTCGCGCAGTTCTACCGAGATTTGGACGACTATCCTGAGCCAAGCGACCTCCATAACCTCCACAAGGCCCGAGATCTTGTTCCATTGGGGCCAGGTGTCCCCAGACGTGTGCTGGGATCCCACTTGGTTTGTCTTTCCATCTCGCTGCCTGGCCCCGTTGTATCCTGCGGTTTGGAGGCGCTCTCCCGAGATGCAGACTAAAACCATGAGAGGTTTGCCCCCGGGTCTTGCAGAGGGGGCCTGTGCTGCCATGACTTGCTGTTTGTTCCCCCCAAGACTTGGCCTGAAACCACGCGGGTTCGTTACCGGGGCCTTGATGTCTTGACGTGAGCGCTCTGGATCTGCAGGGCCCCTCCTGAAATTGGGATGGAGATCATGTGAGCATTGACCCCTGGAACTCGAGGACTGGGCATGGGATCACACCAGATTTGCATGAGCCGTCCCGAGATTTGGATGGAGCTCCCCTGAAGTCACACGCTCTTTGTCCCATAGAGCTCCCCGGGATCCCAGGAGCATTGAGTGCGTTCCTCCGACGCATGGTCGGAGGAGACGCCAGATTTGACCCCGAATCTCCCTGACTGGGCCCGACAGCACTCGAACATTGCATGTGGTCCCCTCGGTTTGGAATGAGAAGGGGCGAGCTATGCCCTGCAGCTCACTGACTGCGCCCGAGGTCTCAAGAGATTTGGATGAGTTCTGGGGAGGTCCGGACTACGATCCGGTAACCTCGGGCCCTGCGAGTGGCCGAACAGATGGGAGATTCCACCAGATTCGGAGATTCCTCACGAGATTCGCACTAAGATCAACGAGACAGGTGCCTCACCATCTCTCTGATCATTCCTGACATCTCAGGACATATCCATATCTCTTCCGAGTTTTGGACGGATATGCCGAAACGTGTGTCTGGGAACTCGCATGCAGGGCTTGAGATCTCTTGAGATGTGGGTCAGGGCCTCCAAATTTAGACTGCGATCCCATGAGTTTATCTGCTCGAGACCCCTGACTGGGGTGAGACCTCAGGGTTTTGGCTCCGTTCTAATGACAATTGGATTTCAACCCCCTTGGGATTGCTTCTGGATCTCGCTAACTGGGCCAGAGATCCCCACGAGATTTGCCTGAGCATTCCCGCGTTTTACCTGAAGTCTGATGAACTTAGATGCTGTTTCTCATCCAATGGCCGGTGGCCCCAGGAGACTTGAGTGCGTTCTTCCGAGGCTGGGGCCGTGATCACGTGACATATGCCCGTGAATCTCCCTGACAGGGCCAGGGTTTGTTGACATTTGGATGGGTTCTCCTGGGCATCGGCCGAGATCACCCCGGAGTGGCATCGGGATCCCCTAACTTGGGCACAAACACTCAAGAGGTTTTGACGAGTTCTGGCTCGATTTGGAATCAGATCCCACGAGACTGGCTCCTGGCATCCACGGATTGGACCAGCACTCTCCCAAGTGTCGGAGGTGGCGGGGCACATTCAGACGGAGACCACGTGACATGTACCCCTGGATCTCGTCGAGTACACCTGACATTCCGAGACTTTGGCACAGTTGTCCTGAGATACGGACACCTAACCGAGATGTTTGCCTGGGAGTGGCCGATCAGGCCTGAGTTCTCACGGGATTTGGATCCGGTGTTCCGAGGTTTGGACTGTGGCCCCATGGAATTTGGCCCTGGATCTGGCTTCCAGGGCCTGAGGTCCGACGAGATGTCGACAAGCACTGCTGAGAATGGGATTCAGGTCCTCCGCGAATTGCCCGCGGAAGCCACTGAGGCATCCTGAGGTTTGACGAGATGGGGTTTGTTTTCCAAGGTTCGCCCGAAAGCACTCAGGTTTGGAGCCTGGTTCGCACCGTCCGGACGTGAGCACTCAGGAGCATTGGATGAGTTCTGCCGCAAAGGTGATTGAGAGCTCAGGAGTTGGACACTGGGTCTCCCTGAGGTGACTGGGATCGACCGCGGTTTGGAGGAGTACTCCCGAGATTTGGACTGAGATATGCTGAAGTTGAACCCTCGGTCCAACAGAGAGGCCTTGGCCTGAGATCCCGAAGGATTGGAGTCAGCGCCTCCGACCGGAGATCACGGGAGGTTTGCCTGTGAATCTCCCTGAAAAGCCCCGAGAACCCTGAAGCTGGGGAGGACACCTCCCGAGATTTGGACTGAGAGCAGCTGAGATTCGCCCCCGGATCTCACGGAAAGGGGCCGAGGTCTCAAGAGGGTTTGTGGAGCTCTGTCGACATTTGAACTCAGAAACGGCGCACGTGGCCACAGGTTTTAGAGGAACGGGCCAGAGCTCCAACGTCGTTGGGAGATCTCGAACGCGATGCCGACGGAGATCACGTGCCGTGTGTCCCTGGGTCTCGCTGACTTTTCCTGAGATCTCCGGGGATTCGCGCAGTTCTACCGAGATTTGGACGGCTATCTTGAGCCAAGCGACCTCCTTATCCTCCCCAAGGCCGGAGACCTCGTTCCCTGGGGGCCAGGTGTCCCCAGACGTGGGCTGGGATGCCATTTGATTTGCCCTTCCATCTGGCTGCCTGGCTCCGTGGTCTCCTGCGCTTTGGAGGCGCTCTTCCGAGATGCAGACTAAAAGCACGAGAATTTTGCCCCCCGGTACTGCAGAGGGGGCCTGTGCTGCCATGACTTGCGGTTTGTTCCCCCCAAGATTTGGCCTGAAACCACGCGGGGTTGGAACCCGGGCCTTGATATCCGGACCTGAGCGCTCTGGAACTTCAGGGCCCCTCCTGAAATTGGGATGGAAATCACGTGAGCATTGCCCCCTGGATCTCGAGGACTGGGTATGGGATCACGGCAGATTTGCATGAGCCGTCCCGAGATTTGGACGGAGCTCCCCTGAAGTCAGGTGCTCTCTGTCCCACAGAGCTCCCCGAGATCCCAGGAGTTTTGAGTGAGTTCTTCCGAGGCTTGGACGGAGGAGACACCATATTTGATCCCGAATCTCCCTGACTGGGCCCGACAGTGCTCGAACATTGCATGTGGTCCCCTAGGTTTGGACTGAGAAGGGGCGAGCTTTGCCCTGCCGCTCACTGACAGCGCCCGAGTTCTCAAGAGATTTGGATGAGTTCTGGGGAGGTCTGGACTACGATCCGGTGACCTCGGGCCCTGCCAGTGGCCGAACGGACCGGAGATTCCACCAGATTCGGAGATTCCTCGTGAGATTCGCCCTGAGAACAACGAGACAGGTGCCTCTCGATCTCTCTGATCATTCCTGACATCTCAGGACATTTCCATAGCTCTTCCGATATTTGGACGGATATGCCGACACGTGTTTCCAGGAACTCGCAGGCAGGGCCTGAGATCTCATGAGATGTGGGTCAGGGCCTCCAAAATTTAGACTGCGATCCCATGAGTTTAATTGCTTGAGACCCCTGACTGGGGTGAGACCTCAGGGATTTGGTTTCGTTCTAATGACAATTGGATTTCAACCCCCTGGGGATTGCTTCTGGATCTCGCTAACTGGGCCAGAGGTCCCCCCGGAATTTGCGTGTGTGTTCCCGTGTTACGCCTAAAGTCAGATGAACTTAGATGCTGTTTCTCACGCAACGGACAGTGGCCCCGCAAGATTTGAGTGCGTTCTTCCGAGCCTGGGGCTGTGATCACGTGACATATGTCCGTGAATCTCCCTGACAGGGCCAGGGGTTCTCGACATTTGAATGAGTTCTCCTGGACTTTGGCTGAGATCACCCGGATTCCATAACTTGGGCACAAACCACTAAAGAGATTTTGACGAGTTCCAGCTCGATTTGGAATCAGATCCCACGAGACTGGCTCCTGGCATTCACGGATTGGACCAGCGTTCTCACAAGTGTCGGAGGTGGCGAGCCTCATTCAGACGGACACCACGTGACATGTGCCCCTCGATCTCGGCGAGTACACCTGACATTTCGAGGCTTTGGCACAGTTGTCCTGAGATTCGGACACCTACACGGAGACGTTTGCCTGGGAGTGTCCGACGGGTCCTGAGTTCTCACAGGATTTGGATCCGGTGTTCCGAGGTGTGGACTGCGGCCCCATGAGATTTGGCCCTGGATCTGGCTTCCTGGGCCTGTGGTCCCATGAGATGTAGACGAGCACTCCTGAGAATTGGATTCAGGTCCCCTGCGAATTGCCCTCGGAAGCCACTGAGGGGTCCCGAGCTTTGACAAGATGGGGTTTGTTCTCCAAGGTTCGCACGAAAGCACTCAGGTTTGGAGCCTGGTTCGCACCGTCCGGACGTGAGGACTCAGGAGCATTGGGTGGGTTCTGCTGCAAAGGTGATTGAGAGCTCAGGAGTTGGGCCCTGGGTCGCCCTGATGGTGACCGGGGTCGACCGAGGTTTGGAGGCTTTCTCCCGAGATTTGAACTGAGATTTGTGAAGTTGAACCCTGTGTCTAACAGAGAGGCCTTGGCCTGAGATCCCGTGGGTTGGAGTCAGCGCATCCGACCGGAGATCATGGGAGTTTTGCCTGTGAATCTCCCTGAAATTGTCCGAGAACCCTGAAGCTGGGGAGGAGACCTCCCGAGATTTGGACTGAGATCAGCTGAGATTCGCCCCCGGATCTCACCGAAAGGGGTCGAAGTCTCAAGATGGTTTGAGGAGCTCTGGCGACATTTGAAATCCGAAACGGTGCACGTAGCCACAGGTTGTAGTGGAACGCACCAGAGCTCACACGAGGTTGGGAGATTGCAAACGCGATGTCGACGGAGATCATGTGCGTGTCTCCCTGGGTCTCGCTGACGTTTCCTGAGACCTCAGGGCATTCGCGCAGTTCTACCGAGATTTGGACGACTATCCTGAGCCAAGCGACCTCCATAACCTCCACAAGGCCCGAGATCTTGTTCCATTGGGGCCAGGTGTCCCCAGACGTGTGCTGGGATCCCACTTGGTTTGTCTTTCCATCTCGCTGCCTGGCCCCGTTGTATCCTGCGGTTTGGAGGCGCTCTCCCGAGATGCAGACTAAAACCATGAGAGGTTTGCCCCCGGGTCTTGCAGAGGGGGCCTGTGCTGCCATGACTTGCTGTTTGTTCCCCCCAAGACTTGGCCTGAAACCACGCGGGTTCGTTACCGGGGCCTTGATGTCTTGACGTGAGCGCTCTGCATCTGCAGGGCCCCTCCTGAAATTGGGATGGAGATCATGTGAGCATTGCCCCCTGGAACTCGAGGACTGGGCATGGGATCACACCAGATTTGCATGAGCCGTCCCGAGATTTGGATGGAGCTCCCCTGAAGTCACACGCTCTTTGTCCCATAGAGCTCCCCGAGATCCCAGGAGCATTGAGTGCGTTCCTCCGACGCATGGACGGAGGAGACGCCAGATTTGACCCCGAATCTCCCTGACTGGGCCCGACAGCACTCGAACATTGCATGTGGTCCCCTCGGTTTGGACTGAGAAGGGGCGAGCTATGCCCTGCAGCTCACTGACTGCGCCCGAGGTCTCAAGAGATTTGGATGAGTTCTGGGGAGGTCCGGACTACGATCCGGTAACCTCGGGTCCTGCGAGTGGCCGAACAGATGGGAGATTCCACCAGATTCGGAGATTCCTCACGAGATTCGCACTAAGATCAACGAGACAGGTGCCTCACCATCTCTCTGATCATTCCTGACATCTCAGGACATATCCATATCTCTTCCGAGTTTTGGACGGATATGCCGAAACGTGTGTCTGGGAACTCGCATGCAGGGCTTGAGATCTCTTGAGATGTGGGTCAGGGCCTCCAAAATTTAGACTGCGATCCCATGAGTTTATCTGCTCGAGACCCCTGACTGGGGTGAGACCTCAGGGTTTTGGCTCCGTTCTAATGACAATTGGATTTCAACCCCCTTGGGATTGCTTCTGGATCTCACTAACTGGGCCAGAGATCCCCACGAGATTTGCCTGAGCATTCCCGCGTTTTACCTGAAGTCTGATGAACTTAGATGCTGTTTCTCATCCAATGGCCGGTGGCCCCAGGAGACTTGAGTGCGTTCTTCCGAGCCTGGGGCCGTGATCACGTGACATATGCCCGTGAATCTCCCTGACAGGGCCAGGGTTTGTTGACATTTGGATGGGTTCTCCTGGGCATCGGCCGAGATCACCCCGGAGTGGCATCGGGATCCCCTAACTTGGGCACAAACACTCAAGAGGTTTTGACGAGTTCTGGCTCGATTTGGAATCAGATCCCACGAGACTGGCTCCTGGCATCCACGGATTGGACCAGCACTCTCCCAAGTGTCGGAGGTGGCGGGGCACATTCAGACGGAGACCACGTGACATGTACCCCTGGATCTCGTCGAGTACACCTGACATTCCGAGACTTTGGCACAGTTGTCCTGAGATACGGACACCTAACCGAGATGTTTGCCTGGGAGTGGCCGATCAGGCCTGAGTTCTCACGGGATTTGGATCCGGTGTTCCGAGGTTTGGACTGTGGCCCCATGGAATTTGGCCCTGGATCTGGCTTCCAGGGCCTGAGGTCCGACGAGATGTCGACAAGCACTGCTGAGAATGGGATTCAGGTCCTCCGCGAATTGCCCGCGGAAGCCACTGAGGCATCCTGAGGTTTGACGAGATGGGGTTTGTTCTCCAAGGTTCGCCCGAAAGCACTCAGGTTTGGAGCCTGGTTCGCACCGTCCGGACGTGAGCACTCAGGAGCATTGGATGAGTTCTGCCGCAAAGGTGATTGAGAGCTCAGGAGTTGGACACTGGGTCTCCCTGAGGTGACTGGGATCGACCGCGGTTTGGAGGAGTACTCCCGAGATTTGGACTGAGATATGCTGAAGTTGAACCCTCGGTCTAACAGAGAGGCCTTGGCCTGAGATCCCGAAGGATTGGAGTCAGCGCCTCCGACCGGAGATCACGGGAGGTTTGCCTGTGAATCTCCCTGAAAAGCCCCGAGAACCCTGAAGCTGGGGAGGACACCTCCCGAGATTTGGACTGAGAGCAGCTGAGATTCGCCCCCGGATCTCACGGAAAGGGGCCGAGGTCTCAAGAGGGTTTGTGGAGCTCTGTCGACATTTGAACTCAGAAACGGCGCACGTGGCCACAGGTTTTAGAGGAACGGGCCAGAGCTCCAACGTCGTTGGGAGATCTCGAACGCGATGCCGACGGAGATCACGTGCCGTGTGTCCCTGGGTCTCGCTGACTTTTCCTGAGATCTCCGGGGATTCGCGCAGTTCTACCGAGATTTGGACGGCTATCTTGAGCCAAGCGACCTCCTTATCCTCCCCAAGGCCGGAGACCTCGTTCCCTGGGGGCCAGGTGTCCCCAGACGTGGGCTGGGATCCCATTTGATTTGCCCTTCCATCTGGCTGCCTGGCTCCGTGGTCTCCTGCGCTTTGGAGGCGCTCTTCCGAGATGCAGACTAAAAGCACGAGAATTTTGCCCCCCGGTACTGCAGAGGGGGCCTGTGCTGCCATGACTTGCGGTTTGTTCCCCCCAAGATTTGGCCTGAAACCACGCGGGGTTGGAACCCGGGCCTTGATATCCGGACCTGAGCGCTCTGGAACTTCAGGGCCCCTCCTGAAATTGGGATGGAAATCACGTGAGCATTGCCCCCTGGATCTCGAGGACTGGGTATGGGATCACGGCAGATTTGCATGAGCCGTCCCGAGATTTGGACGGAGCTCCCCTGAAGTCAGGTGCTCTCTGTCCCACAGAGCTCCCCGAGATCCCAGGAGTTTTGAGTGAGTTCTTCCGAGGCTTGGACGGAGGAGACACCATATTTGATCCCGAATCTCCCTGACTGGGCCCGACAGTGCTCGAACATTGCATGTGGTCCCCTAGGTTTGGACTGAGAAGGGGCGAGCTTTGCCCTGCCGCTCACTGACTGCGCCCGAGGTCTCAAGAGATTTGGATGAGTTCTGGGGAGGTCTGGACTACGATCCGGTGACCTCGGGCCCTGCCAGTGGCCGAACGGACCGGAGATTCCACCAGATTCGGAGATTCCTCGTGAGATTCGCCCTGAGAACAACGAGACAGGTGCCTCTCGATCTCTCTGATCATTCCTGACATCTCAGGACATTTCCATAGCTCTTCCGATATTTGGACGGATATGCCGACACGTGTTTCCAGGAACTCGCAGGCAGGGCCTGAGATCTCATGAGATGTGGGTCAGGGCCTCCAAAATTTAGACTGCGATCCCATGAGTTTAATTGCTTGAGACCCCTGACTGGGGTGAGACCTCAGGGATTTGGTTTCGTTCTAATGACAATTGGATTTCAACCCCCTGGGGATTGCTTCTGGATCTCGCTAACTGGGCCAGAGGTCCCCCCGGAATTTGCGTGTGTGTTCCCGTGTTACGCCTAAAGTCAGATGAACTTAGATGCTGTTTCTCACGCAACGGACAGTGGCCCCGCAAGATTTGAGTGCGTTCTTCCGAGCCTGGGGCTGTGATCACGTGACATATGTCCGTGAATCTCCCTGACAGGGCCAGGGGTTCTTGACATTTGAATGAGTTCTCCTGGACTTTGGCTGAGATCACCCGGATTCCATAACTTGGGCACAAACCACTAAAGAGATTTTGACGAGTTCCAGCTCGATTTGGAATCCGATCCCACGAGACTGGCTCCTGGCATTCACGGATTGGACCAGCGTTCTCACAAGTGTCGGAGGTGGCGAGC
Organism: Mirounga angustirostris; assembly: GCF_029215605.1. Classification (NCBI taxonomy): domain Eukaryota; kingdom Metazoa; phylum Chordata; class Mammalia; order Carnivora; family Phocidae; genus Mirounga; species Mirounga angustirostris. The sequence continues at coordinate 146,806 of NW_026991736.1, read as the reverse complement.
CTCATTCAGACGGAGACCACGTGACATGTGCCCCTCGATCTCGGCGAGTACACCTGACATTTCGAGGCTTTGGCACAGTTGTCCTGAGATTCGGACACCTACACGGAGACGTTTGCCTGGGAGAGTCCGACGGGTCCTGAGTTCTCACAGGATTTGGATCCGGTGTTCCGAGGTGTGGACTGCGGCCCCATGAGATTTGGCCCTGGATCTGGCTTCCTGGGCCTGTGGTCCCATGAGATGTCGACGAGCACTCCTGAGAATTGGATTCAGGTCCCCTGCGAATTGCCCTCGGAAGCCACTGAGGGGTCCCGAGCTTTGACAAGATGGGGTTTGTTCTCCAAGGTTCGCACGAAAGCACTCAGGTTTGGAGCCTGGTTCGCACCGTCCGGACGTGAGGACTCAGGGGCATTGGGTGGGTTCTGCTGCAAAGGTGATTGAGAGCTCAGGAGTTGGGCCCTGGGTCGCCCTGATGGTGACCGGGGTCGACCGAGGTTTGGAGGCTTTCTCCCGAGATTTGGACTGAGATTTGTGAGGTTGAACCCTGTGTCTAACAGAGAGGCCTTGGCCTGAGATCCCGTGGGTTGGAGTCAGCGCATCCGACCGGAGATCATGGGAGTTTTGCCTGTGAATCTCCCTGAAATTGTCCGAGAACCCTGAAGCTGGGGAGGAGACCTCCCGAGATTTGGACTGAGATCAGCTGAGATTCGCCCCCGGATCTCACCGAAAGGGGTCGAAGTCTCAAGATGGTTTGAGGAGCTCTGGCGACATTTGAAATCCGAAACGGTGCACGTAGCCACAGGTTGTAGTGGAACGCACCAGAGCTCCCACGAGGTTGGGAGATTGCAAACGCGATGTCGACGGAGATCATGTGCGTGTCTCCCTGGGTCTCGCTGACGTTTCCTGAGACCTCAGGGCATTCGCGCAGTTCTACCGAGATTTGGACGACTATCCTGAGCCAAGCGACCTCCATAACCTCCACAAGGCCCGAGATCTTGTTCCATTGGGGCCAGGTGTCCCCAGACGTGTGCTGGGATCCCACTTGGTTTGTCTTTCCATCTCGCTGCCTGGCCCCGTTGTATCCTGCGGTTTGGAGGCGCTCTCCCGAGATGCAGACTAAAACCATGAGAGGTTTGCCCCCGGGTCTTGCAGAGGGGGCCTGTGCTGCCATGACTTGCTGTTTGTTCCCCCCAAGACTTGGCCTGAAACCACGCGGGTTCGTTACCGGGGCCTTGATGTCTTGACGTGAGCGCTCTGGATCTGCAGGGCCCCTCCTGAAATTGGGATGGAGATCATGTGAGCATTGCCCCCTGGAACTCGAGGACTGGGCATGGGATCACACCAGATTTGCATGAGCCGTCCCGAGATTTGGATGGAGCTCCCCTGAAGTCACACGCTCTTTGTCCCATAGAGCTCCCCGAGATCCCAGGAGCATTGAGTGCGTTCCTCCGACGCATGGACGGAGGAGACGCCAGATTTGACCCCGAATCTCCCTGACTGGGCCCGACAGCACTCGAACATTGCATGTGGTCCCCTCGGTTTGGACTGAGAAGGGGCGAGCTATGCCCTGCAGCTCACTGACTGCGCCCGAGGTCTCAAGAGATTTGGATGAGTTCTGGGGAGGTCCGGACTACGATCCGGTAACCTCGGGTCCTGCGAGTGGCCGAACAGATGGGAGATTCCACCAGATTCGGAGATTCCTCACGAGATTCGCACTAAGATCAACGAGACAGGTGCCTCACCATCTCTCTGATCATTCCTGACATCTCAGGACATATCCATATCTCTTCCGAGTTTTGGACGGATATGCCGAAACGTGTGTCTGGGAACTCGCATGCAGGGCTTGAGATCTCTTGAGATGTGGGTCAGGGCCTCCAAAATTTAGACTGCGATCCCATGAGTTTATCTGCTCGAGACCCCTGACTGGGGTGAGACCTCAGGGTTTTGGCTCCGTTCTAATGACAATTGGATTTCAACCCCCTTGGGATTGCTTCTGGATCTCGCTAACTGGGCCAGAGATCCCCACGAGATTTGCCTGAGCATTCCCGCGTTTTACCTGAAGTCTGATGAACTTAGATGCTGTATCTCATCCAATGGCCGGTGGCCCCAGGAGACTTGAGTGCGTTCTTCCGAGGCTGGGGCCGTGATCACGTGACATATGCCCGTGAATCTCCCTGACAGGGCCAGGGTTTGTTGACATTTGGATGGGTTCTCCTGGGCATCGGCCGAGATCACCCCGGAGTGGCATCGGGATCCCCTAACTTGGGCACAAACACTCAAGAGGTTTTGACGAGTTCTGGCTCGATTTGGAATCAGATCCCACGAGACTGGCTCCTGGCATCCACGGATTGGACCAGCACTCTCCCAAGTGTCGGAGGTGGCGGGGCACATTCAGACGGAGACCACGTGACATGTACCCCTGGATCTCGTCGAGTACACCTGACATTCCGAGACTTTGGCACAGTTGTCCTGAGATACGGACACCTAACCGAGATGTTTGCCTGGGAGTGGCCGATCAGGCCTGAGTTCTCACGGGATTTGGATCCGGTGTTCCGAGGTTTGGACTGTGGCCCCATGGAATTTGGCCCTGGATCTGGCTTCCAGGGCCTGAGGTCCGACGAGATGTCGACAAGCACTGCTGAGAATGGGATTCAGGTCCTCCGCGAATTGCCCGCGGAAGCCACTGAGGCATCCTGAGGTTTGACGAGATGGGGTTTGTTCTCCAAGGTTCGCCCGAAAGCACTCAGGTTTGGAGCCTGGTTCGCACCGTCCGGACGTGAGCACTCAGGAGCATTGGATGAGTTCTGCCGCAAAGGTGATTGAGAGCTCAGGAGTTGGACACTGGGTCTCCCTGAGGTGACTGGGATCGACCGCGGTTTGGAGGAGTACTCCCGAGATTTGGACTGAGATATGCTGAAGTTGAACCCTCGGTCTAACAGAGAGGCCTTGTCCTGAGATCCCGAAGGATTGGAGTCAGCGCCTCCGACCGGAGATCACGGGAGGTTTGCCTGTGAATCTCCCTGAAAAGCCCCGAGAACCCTGAAGCTGGGGAGGACACCTCCCGAGATTTGGACTGAGAGCAGCTGAGATTCGCCCCCGGATCTCACGGAAAGGGGCCGAGGTCTCAAGAGGGTTTGTGGAGCTCTGTCGACATTTGAACTCAGAAACGGCGCACGTGGCCACAGGTTTTAGAGGAACGGGCCAGAGCTCCAACGTCGTTGGGAGATCTCGAATGCGATGCCGACGGAGATCACGTGCCGTGTGTCCCTGGGTCTCGCTGACTTTTCCTGAGATCTCCGGGGATTCGCGCAGTTCTACCGAGATTTGGACGGCTATCTTGAGCCAAGCGACCTCCTTATCCTCCCCAAGGCCGGAGACCTCGTTCCCTGGGGGCCAGGTGTCCCCAGACGTGGGCTGGGATGCCATTTGATTTGCCCTTCCATCTGGCTGCCTGGCTCCGTGTTCTCCTGCGCTTTGGAGGCGCTCTTCCGAGATGCAGACTAAAAGCACGAGAATTTTGCCCCCCGGTACTGCAGAGGGGGCCTGTGCTGCCATGACTTGCGGTTTGTTCCCCCCAAGATTTGGCCTGAAACCACGCGGGGTTGGAACCCGGGCCTTGATATCCGGACCTGAGCGCTCTGGAACTTCAGGGCCCCTCCTGAAATTGGGATGGAAATCACGTGAGCATTGCCCCCTGGATCTCGAGGACTGGGTATGGGATCACGGCAGATTTGCATGAGCCGTCCCGAGATTTGGACGGAGCTCCCCTGAAGTCAGGTGCTCTCTGTCCCACAGAGCTCCCCGAGATCCCAGGAGTTTTGAGTGAGTTCTTCCGAGGCTTGGACGGAGGAGACACCATATTTGATCCCGAATCTCCCTGACTGGGCCCGACAGTGCTCGAACATTGCATGTGGTCCCCTAGGTTTGGACTGAGAAGGGGCGAGCTTTGCCCTGCCGCTCACTGACTGCGCCCGAGGTCTCAAGAGATTTGGATGAGTTCTGGGGAGGTCTGGACTACGATCCGGTGACCTCGGGCCCTGCCAGTGGCCGAACGGACCGGAGATTCCACCAGATTCGGAGATTCCTCGTGAGATTCGCCCTGAGAACAACGAGACAGGTGCCTCTCGATCTCTCTGATCATTCCTGACATCTCAGGACATTTCCATAGCTCTTCCGATATTTGGACGGATATGCCGACACGTGTTTCCAGGAACTCGCAGGCAGGGCCTGAGATCTCATGAGATGTGGGTCAGGGCCTCCAAAATTTAGACTGCGATCCCATGAGTTTAATTGCTTGAGACCCCTGACTGGGGTGAGACCTCAGGGATTTGGTTTCGTTCTAATGACAATTGGATTTCAACCCCCTGGGGATTGCTTCTGGATCTCGCTAACTGGGCCAGAGGTCCCCCCGGAATTTGCGTGTGTGTTCCCGTGTTACGCCTAAAGTCAGATGAACTTAGATGCTGTTTCTCACGCAACGGACAGTGGCCCCGCAAGATTTGAGTGCGTTCTTCCGAGCCTGGGGCTGTGATCACGTGACATATGTCCGTGAATCTCCCTGACAGGGCCAGGGGTTCTTGATATTTGAATGAGTTCTCCTGGACTTTGGCTGAGATCACCCGGATTCCATAACTTGGGCACAAACCACTAAAGAGATTTTGACGAGTTCCAGCTCGATTTGGAATCCGATCCCACGAGACTGGCTCCTGGCATTCACGGATTGGACCAGCGTTCTCACAAGTGTCGGAGGTGGCGAGCCTCATTCAGACGGAGACCACGTGACATGTGCCCCTCGATCTCGGCGAGTACACCTGACATTTCGAGGCTTTGGCACAGTTGTCCTGAGATTCGGACACCTACACGGAGACGTTTGCCTGGGAGAGTCCGACGGGTCCTGAGTTCTCACAGGATTTGGATCCGGTGTTCCGAGGTGTGGACTGCGGCCCCATGAGATTTGGCCCTGGATCTGGCTTCCTGGGCCTGTGGTCCCATGAGATGTCGACGAGCACGCCTGAGAATTGGATTCAGGTCCCCTGCGAATTGCCCTCGGAAGCCACTGAGGGGTCCCGAGCTTTGACAAGATGGGGTTTGTTCTCCAAGGTTCGCACGAAAGCACTCAGGTTTGGAGCCTGGTTCGCACCGTCCGGACGTGAGGACTCAGGGGCATTGGGTGGGTTCTGCTGCAAAGGTGATTGAGAGCTCAGGAGTTGGGCCCTGGGTCGCCCTGATGGTGACCGGGGTCGACCGAGGTTTGGAGGCTTTCTCCCGAGATTTGGACTGAGATTTGTGAGGTTGAACCCTGTGTCTAACAGAGAGGCCTTGGCCTGAGATCCCGTGGGTTGGAGTCAGCGCATCCGACCGGAGATCATGGGAGTTTTGCCTGTGAATCTCCCTGAAATTGTCCGAGAACCCTGAAGCTGGGGAGGAGACCTCCCGAGATTTGGACTGAGATCAGCTGAGATTCGCCCCCGGATCTCACCGAAAGGGGTCGAAGTCTCAAGATGGTTTGAGGAGCTCTGGCGACATTTGAAATCCGAAACGGTGCACGTAGCCACAGGTTGTAGTGGAACGCACCAGAGCTCCCACGAGGTTGGGAGATTGCAAACGCGATGTCGACGGAGATCATGTGCGTGTCTCCCTGGGTCTCGCTGACGTTTCCTGAGACCTCAGGGCATTCGCGCAGTTCTACCGAGATTTGGACGTCTATCCTGAGCCAAGCGACCTCCATAACCTCCACAAGGCCCGAGATCTTGTTCCATTGGGGCCAGGTGTCCCCAGACGTGTGCTGGGATCCCACTTGGTTTGTCTTTCCATCTCGCTGCCTGGCCCCGTTGTATCCTGCGGTTTGGAGGCGCTCTCCCGAGATGCAGACTAAAACCATGAGAGGTTTGCCCCCGGGTCTTGCAGAGGGGGCCTGTGCTGCCATGACTTGCTGTTTGTTCCCCCCAAGACTTGGCCTGAAACCACGCGGGTTCGTTACCGGGGCCTTGATGTCTTGACGTGAGCGCTCTGGATCTGCAGGTCCCCTCCTGAAATTGGGATGGAGATCATGTGAGCATTGCCCCCTGGAACTCGAGGACTGGGCATGGGATCACACCAGATTTGCATGAGCCGTCCCGAGATTTGGATGGAGCTCCCCTGAAGTCAGACGCTCTTTGTCCCATAGAGCTCCCCGAGATCCCAGGAGCATTGAGTGCGTTCCTCCGACGCATGGACGGAGGAGACGCCAGATTTGACCCCGAATCTCCCTGACTGGGCCCGACAGCACTCGAACATTGCATGTGGTCCCCTCGGTTTGGACTGAGAAGGGGCGAGCTATGCCCTGCAGCTCTCTGACTGCGCCCGAGGTCTCAAGAGATTTGGATGAGTTCTGGGGAGGTCCGGACTACGATCCGGTAACCTCGGGTCCTGCGAGTGGCCGAACAGATGGGAGATTCCACCAGATTCGGAGATTCCTCACGAGATTCGCACTAAGATCAACGAGACAGGTGCCTCACCATCTCTCTGATCATTCCTGACATCTCAGGACATATCCATATCTCTTCCGAGTTTTGGACGGATATGCCGAAACGTGTGTCTGGGAACTCGCATGCAGGGCTTGAGATCTCTTGAGATGTGGGTCAGGGCCTCCAAAATTTAGACTGCGATCCCATGAGTTTATCTGCTCGAGACCCCTGACTGGGGTGAGACCTCAGGGTTTTGGCTCCGTTCTAATGACAATTGGATTTCAACCCCCTTGGGATTGCTTCTGGATCTCGCTAACTGGGCCAGAGATCCCCACGAGATTTGCCTGAGCATTCCCGCGTTTTACCTGAAGTCTGATGAACTTAGATGCTGTTTCTCATCCAATGGCCGGTGGCCCCAGGAGACTTGAGTGCGTTCTTCCGAGGCTGGGGCCGTGATCACGTGACATATGCCCGTGAATCTCCCTGACAGGGCCAGGGTTTGTTGACATTTGGATGGGTTCTCCTGGGCATCGGCAGAGATCACCCCGGAGTGGCATCGGGATCCCCTAACTTGGGCACAAACACTCAAGAGGTTTTGACGAGTTCTGGCTCGATTTGGAATCAGATCCCACGAGACTGGCTCCTGGCATCCACGGATTGGACCAGCACTCTCCCAAGTGTCGGAGGTGGCGGGGCACATTCAGACGGAGACCACGTGACATGTACCCCTGGATCTCGTCGAGTACACCTGACATTCCGAGACTTTGGCACAGTTGTCCTGAGATACGGACACCTAACCGAGATGTTTGCCTGGGAGTGGCCGATCAGGCCTGAGTTCTCACGGGATTTGGATCCGGTGTTCCGAGGTTTGGACTGTGGCCCCATGGAATTTGGCCCTGGATCTGGCTTCCAGGGCCTGAGGTCCGACGAGATGTCGACAAGCACTGCTGAGAATGGGATTCAGGTCCTCCGCGAATTGCCCGCGGAAGCCACTGAGGCATCCTGAGGTTTGACGAGATGGGGTTTGTTCTCCAAGGTTCGCCCGAAAGCACTCAGGTTTGGAGCCTGGTTCGCACCGTCCGGACGTGAGCACTCAGGAGCATTGGATGAGTTCTGCCGCAAAGGTGATTGAGAGCTCAGGAGTTGGACACTGGGTCTCCCTGAGGTGACTGGGATCGACCGCGGTTTGGAGGAGTACTCCCGAGATTTGGACTGAGATATGCTGAAGTTGAACCCTCGGTCTAACAGAGAGGCCTTGGCCTGAGATCCCGAAGGATTGGAGTCAGCGCCTCCGACCGGAGATCACGGGAGGTTTGCCTGTGAATCTCCCTGAAAAGCCCCGAGAACCCTGAAGCTGGGGAGGACACCTCCCGAGATTTGGACTGAGAGCAGCTGAGATTCGCCCCCGGATCTCACGGAAAGGGGCCGAGGTCTCAAGAGGGTTTGTGGAGCTCTGTCGACATTTGAACTCAGAAACGGCGCACGTGGCCACAGGTTTTAGAGGAACGGGCCAGAGCTCCAACGTCGTTGGGAGATCTCGAATGCGATGCCGACGGAGATCACGTGCCGTGTGTCCCTGGGTCTCGCTGACTTTTCCTGAGATCTCCGGGGATTCGCGCAGTTCTACCGAGATTTGGACGGCTATCTTGAGCCAAGCGACCTCCTTATCCTCCCCAAGGCCGGAGACCTCGTTCCCTGGGGGCCAGGTGTCCCCAGACGTGGGCTGGGATGCCATTTGATTTGCCCTTCCATCTGGCTGCCTGGCTCCGTGGTCTCCTGCGCTTTGGAGGCGCTCTTCCGAGATGCAGACTAAAAGCACGAGAATTTTGCCCCCCGGTACTGCAGAGGGGGCCTGTGCTGCCATGACTTGCGGTTTGTTCCCCCCAAGATTTGGCCTGAAACCACGCGGGGTTGGAACCCGGGCCTTGATATCCGGACCTGAGCGCTCTGGAACTTCAGGGCCCCTCCTGAAATTGGGATGGAAATCACGTGAGCATTGCCCCCTGGATCTCGAGGACTGGGTATGGGATCACGGCAGATTTGCATGAGCCGTCCCGAGATTTGGACGGAGCTCCCCTGAAGTCAGGTGCTCTCTGTCCCACAGAGCTCCCCGAGATCCCAGGAGTTTTGAGTGAGTTCTTCCGAGGCTTGGACGGAGGAGACACCATATTTGATCCCGAATCTCCCTGACTGGGCCCGACAGTGCTCGAACATTGCATGTGGTCCCCTAGGTTTGGACTGAGAAGGGGCGAGCTTTGCCCTGCCGCTCACTGACTGCGCCCGAGGTCTCAAGAGATTTGGATGAGTTCTGGGGAGGTCTGGACTACGATCCGGTGACCTCGGGCCCTGCCAGTGGCCGAACGGACCGGAGATTCCACCAGATTCGGAGATTCCTCGTGAGATTCGCCCTGAGAACAACGAGACAGGTGCCTCTCGATCTCTCTGATCATTCCTGACATCTCAGGACATTTCCATAGCTCTTCCGATATTTGGACGGATATGCCGACACGTGTTTCCAGGAACTCGCAGGCAGGGCCTGAGATCTCATGAGATGTGGGTCAGGGCCTCCAAAATTTAGACTGCGATCCCATGAGTTTAATTGCTTGAGACCCCTGACTGGGGTGAGACCTCAGGGATTTGGTTTCGTTCTAATGACAATTGGATTTCAACCCCCTGGGGATTGCTTCTGGATCTCGCTAACTGGGCCAGAGGTCCCCCCGGAATTTGCGTGTGTGTTCCCGTGTTACGCCTAAAGTCAGATGAACTTAGATGCTGTTTCTCACGCAACGGACAGTGGCCCCGCAAGATTTGAGTGCGTTCTTCCGAGCCTGGGGCTGTGATCACGTGACATATGTCCGTGAATCTCCCTGACAGGGCCAGGGGTTCTTGATATTTGAATGAGTTCTCCTGGACTTTGGCTGAGATCACCCGGATTCCATAACTTGGGCACAAACCACTAAAGAGATTTTGACGAGTTCCAGCTCGATTTGGAATCAGATCCCACGAGACTGGCTCCTGGCATTCACGGATTGGACCAGCGTTCTCACAAGTGTCGGAGGTGGCGAGCCTCATTCAGACGGAGACCACGTGACATGTGCCCCTCGATCTCGGCGAGTACACCTGACATTTCGAGGCTTTGGCACAGTTGTCCTGAGATTCGGACACCTACACGGAGACGTTTGCCTGGGAGAGTCCGACGGGTCCTGAGTTCTCACAGGATTTGGATCCGGTGTTCCGAGGTGTGGACTGCGGCCCCATGAGATTTGGCCCTGGATCTGGCTTCCTGGGCCTGTGGTCCCATGAGATGTCGACGAGCACGCCTGAGAATTGGATTCAGGTCCCCTGCGAATTGCCCTCGGAAGCCACTGAGGGGTCCCGAGCTTTGACAAGATGGGGTTTGTTCTCCAAGGTTCGCACGAAAGCACTCAGGTTTGGAGCCTGGTTCGCACCGTCCGGACGTGAGGACTCAGGGGCATTGGGTGGGTTCTGCTGCAAAGGTGATTGAGAGCTCAGGAGTTGGGCCCTGGGTCGCCCTGATGGTGACCGGGGTCGACCGAGGTTTGGAGGCTTTCTCCCGAGATTTGGACTGAGATTTGTGAGGTTGAACCCTGTGTCTAACAGAGAGGCCTTGGCCTGAGATCCCGTGGGTTGGAGTCAGCGCATCCGACCGGAGATCATGGGAGTTTTGCCTGTGAATCTCCCTGAAATTGTCCGAGAACCCTGAAGCTGGGGAGGAGACCTCCCGAGATTTGGACTGAGATCAGCTGAGATTCGCCCCCGGATCTCACCGAAAGGGGTCGAAGTCTCAAGATGGTTTGAGGAGCTCTGGCGACATTTGAAATCCGAAACGGTGCACGTAGCCACAGGTTGTAGTGGAACGCACCAGAGCTCCCACGAGGTTGGGAGATTGCAAACGCGATGTCGACGGAGATCATGTGCGTGTCTCCCTGGGTCTCGCTGACGTTTCCTGAGACCTCAGGGCATTCGCGCAGTTCTACCGAGATTTGGACGACTATCCTGAGCCAAGCGACCTCCATAACCTCCACAAGGCCCGAGATCTTGTTCCATTGGGGCCAGGTGTCCCCAGACGTGTGCTGGGATCCCACTTGGTTTGTCTTTCCATCTCGCTGCCTGGCCCCGTTGTATCCTGCGGTTTGGAGGCGCTCTCCCGAGATGCAGACTAAAACCATGAGAGGTTTGCCCCCGGGTCTTGCAGAGGGGGCCTGTGCTGCCATGACTTGCTGTTTGTTCCCCCCAAGACTTGGCCTGAAACCACGCGGGTTCGTTACTGGGGCCTTGATGTCTTGACGTGAGCGCTCTGGATCTGCAGGTCCCCTCCTGAAATTGGGATGGAGATCATGTGAGCATTGCCCCCTGGAACTCGAGGACTGGGCATGGGATCACACCAGATTTGCATGAGCCGTCCCGAGATTTGGATGGAGCTCCCCTGAAGTCAGACGCTCTTTGTCCCATAGAGCTCCCCGAGATCCCAGGAGCATTGAGTGCGTTCCTCCGACGCATGGACGGAGGAGACGCCAGATTTGACCCCGAATCTCCCTGACTGGGCCCGACAGCACTCGAACATTGCATGTGGTCCCCTCGGTTTGGACTGAGAAGGGGCGAGCTATGCCCTGCAGCTCTCTGACTGCGCCCGAGGTCTCAAGAGATTTGGATGAGTTCTGGGGAGGTCCGGACTACGATCCGGTAACCTCGGGTCCTGCGAGTGGCCGAACAGATGGGAGATTCCACCAGATTCGGAGATTCCTCACGAGATTCGCACTAAGATCAACGAGACAGGTGCCTCACCATCTCTCTGATCATTCCTGACATCTCAGGACATATCCATATCTCTTCCGAGTTTTGGACGGATATGCCGAAACGTGTGTCTGGGAACTCGCATGCAGGGCTTGAGATCTCTTGAGATGTGGGTCAGGGCCTCCAAAATTTAGACTGCGATCCCATGAGTTTATCTGCTCGAGACCCCTGACTGGGGTGAGACCTCAGGGTTTTGGCTCCGTTCTAATGACAATTGGATTTCAACCCCCTTGGGATTGCTTCTGGATCTCGCTAACTGGGCCAGAGATCCCCACGAGATTTGCCTGAGCATTCCCGCGTTTTACCTGAAGTCTGATGAACTTAGATGCTGTTTCTCATCCAATGGCCGGTGGCCCCAGGAGACTTGAGTGCGTTCTTCCGAGGCTGGGGCTGTGATCACGTGACATATGCCCGTGAATCTCCCTGACAGGGCCAGGGTTTGTTGACATTTGGATGGGTTCTCCTGGGCATCGGCAGAGATCACCCCGGAGTGGCATCGGGATCCCCTAACTTGGGCACAAACACTCAAGAGGTTTTGACGAGTTCTGGCTCGATTTGGAATCAGATCCCACGAGACTGGCTCCTGGCATCCACGGATTGGACCAGCACTCTCCCAAGTGTCGGAGGTGGCGGGGCACATTCAGACGGAGACCACGTGACATGTACCCCTGGATCTCGTCGAGTACACCTGACATTCCGAGACTTTGGCACAGTTGTCCTGAGATACGGACACCTAACCGAGATGTTTGCCTGGGAGTGGCCGATCAGGCCTGAGTTCTCACGGGATTTGGATCCGGTGTTCCGAGGTTTGGACTGTGGCCCCATGGAATTTGGCCCTGGATCTGGCTTCCAGGGCCTGAGGTCCGACGAGATGTCGACAAGCACTGCTGAGAATGGGATTCAGGTCCTCCGCGAATTGCCCGCGGAAGCCACTGAGGCATCCTGAGGTTTGACGAGATGGGGTTTGTTCTCCAAGGTTCGCCCGAAAGCACTCAGGTTTGGAGCCTGGTTCGCACCGTCCGGACGTGAGCACTCAGGAGCATTGGATGAGTTCTGCCGCAAAGGTGATTGAGAGCTCAGGAGTTGGACACTGGGTCTCCCTGAGGTGACTGGGATCGACCGCGGTTTGGAGGATTACTCCCGAGATTTGGACTGAGATATGCTGAAGTTGAACCCTCGGTCTAACAGAGAGGCCTTGGCCTGAGATCCCGAAGGATTGGAGTCAGCGCCTCCGACCGGAGATCACGGGAGGTTTGCCTGTGAATCTCCCTGAAAAGCCCCGAGAACCCTGAAGCTGGGGAGGACACCTCCCGAGATTTGGACTGAGAGCAGCTGAGATTCGCCCCCGGATCTCACGGAAAGGGGCCGAGGTCTCAAGAGGGTTTGTGGAGCTCTGTTGACATTTGAACTCAGAAACGGCGCACGTGGCCACAGGTTTTAGAGGAACGGGCCAGAGCTCCAACGTCGTTGGGAGATCTCGAACGCGATGCCGACGGAGATCACGTGCCGTGTGTCCCTGGGTCTCGCTGACTTTTCCTGAGATCTCCGGGGATTCGCGCAGTTCTACCGAGATTTGGACGGCTATCTTGAGCCAAGCGACCTCCTTATCCTCCCCAAGGCCGGAGACCTCGTTCCCTGGTGGCCAGGTGTCCCCAGACGTGGGCTGGGATGCCATTTGATTTGCCCTTCCATCTGGCTGCCTGGCTCCGTGGTCTCCTGCGGTTTGGAGGCGCTCTTCCGAGATGCAGACTAAAAGCACGAGAATTTTGCCCCCCGGTACTGCAGAGGGGGCCTGTGCTGCCATGACTTGCGGTTTGTTCCCCCCAAGATTTGGCCTGAAACCACGCGGGGTTGGAACCCGGGCCTTGATATCCGGACCTGAGCGCTCTGGAACTTCAGGGCCCCTCCTGAAATTGGGATGGAAATCACGTGAGCATTGCCCCCTGGATCTCGAGGACTGGGTATGGGATCACGGCAGATTTGCATGAGCCGTCCCGAGATTTGGACGGAGCTCCCCTGAAGTCAGGTGCTCTCTGTCCCACAGAGCTCCCCGAGATCCCAGGAGTTTTGAGTGAGTTCTTCCGAGGCTTGGACGGAGGAGACACCATATTTGATCCCGAATCTCCCTGACTGGGCCCGACAGTGCTCGAACATTGCATGTGGTCCCCTAGGTTTGGACTGAGAAGGGGCGAGCTTTGCCCTGCCGCTCACTGACTGCGCCCGAGGTCTCAAGAGATTTGGATGAGTTCTGGGGAGGTCTGGACTACGATCCGGTGACCTCGGGCCCTGCCAGTGGCCGAACGGACCGGAGATTCCACCAGATTCGGAGATTCCTCGTGAGATTCGCCCTGAGAACAACGAGACAGGTGCCTCTCGATCTCTCTGATCATTCCTGACATCTCAGGACATTTCCATAGCTCTTCCGATATTTGGACGGATATGCCGACACGTGTTTCCAGGAACTCGCAGGCAGGGCCTGAGATCTCATGAGATGTGGGTCAGGGCCTCCAAAATTTAGACTGCGATCCCATGAGTTTAATTGCTTGAGACCCCTGACTGGGGTGAGACCTCAGGGATTTGGTTTCGTTCTAATGACAATTGGATTTCAACCCCCTGGGGATTGCTTCTGGATCTCGCTAACTGGGCCAGAGGTCCCCCCGGAATTTGCGTGTGTGTTCCCGTGTTACGCCTAAAGTCAGATGAACTTAGATGCTGTTTCTCACGCAACGGACAGTGGCCCCGCAAGATTTGAGTGCGTTCTTCCGAGCCTGGGGCTGTGATCACGTGACATATGTCCGTGAATCTCCCTGACAGGGCCAGGGGTTCTTGACATTTGAATGAGTTCTCCTGGACTTTGGCTGAGATCACCCGGATTCCATAACTTGGGCACAAACCACTAAAGAGATTTTGACGAGTTCCAGCTCGATTTGGAATCCGATCCCACGAGACTGGCTCCTGGCATTCACGGATTGGACCAGCGTTCTCACAAGTGTCGGAGGTGGCGAGCCTCATTCAGACGGAGACCACGTGACATGTGCCCCTCGATCTCGGCGAGTACACCTGACATTTCGAGGCTTTGGCACAGTTGTCCTGAGATTCGGACACCTACACGGAGACGTTTGCCTGGGAGAGTCCGACGGGTCCTGAGTTCTCACAGGATTTGGATCCGGTGTTCCGAGGTGTGGACTGCGGCCCCATGAGATTTGGCCCTGGATCTGGCTTCCTGGGCCTGTGGTCCCATGAGATGTCGACGAGCACTCCTGAGAATTGGATTCAGGTCCCCTGCGAATTGCCCTCGGAAGCCACTGAGGGGTCCCGAGCTTTGACAAGATGGGGTTTGTTCTCCAAGGTTCGCACGAAAGCACTCAGGTTTGGAGCCTGGTTCGCACCGTCCGGACGTGAGGACTCAGGGGCATTGGGTGGGTTCTGCTGCAAAGGTGATTGAGAGCTCAGGAGTTGGGCCCTGGGTCGCCCTGATGGTGACCGGGGTCGACCGAGGTTTGGAGGCTTTCTCCCGAGATTTGGACTGAGATTTGTGAGGTTGAACCCTGTGTCTAACAGAGAGGCCTTGGCCTGAGATCCCGTGGGTTGGAGTCAGCGCATCCGACCGGAGATCATGGGAGTTTTGCCTGTGAATCTCCCTGAAATTGTCCGAGAACCCTGAAGCTGGGGAGGAGACCTCCCGAGATTTGGACTGAGATCAGCTGAGATTCGCCCCCGGATCTCACCGAAAGGGGTCGAAGTCTCAAGATGGTTTGAGGAGCTCTGGCGACATTTGAAATCCGAAACGGTGCACGTAGCCACAGGTTGTAGTGGAACGCACCAGAGCTCCCACGAGGTTGGGAGATTGCAAACGCGATGTCGACGGAGATCATGTGCGTGTCTCCCTGGGTCTCGCTGACGTTTCCTGAGACCTCAGGGCATTCGCGCAGTTCTACCGAGATTTGGACGACTATCCTGAGCCAAGCGACCTCCATAACCTCCACAAGGCCCGAGATCTTGTTCCATTGGGGCCAGGTGTCCCCAGACGTGTGCTGGGATCCCACTTGGTTTGTCTTTCCATCTCGCTGCCTGGCCCCGTTGTATCCTGCGGTTTGGAGGCGCTCTCCCGAGATGCAGACTAAAACCATGAGAGGTTTGCCCCCGGGTCTTGCAGAGGGGGCCTGTGCTGCCATGACTTGCTGTTTGTTCCCCCCAAGACTTGGCCTGAAACCACGCGGGTTCGTTACCGGGGCCTTGATGTCTTGACGTGAGCGCTCTGGATCTGCAGGGCCCCTCCTGAAATTGGGATGGAGATCATGTGAGCATTGCCCCCTGGAACTCGAGGACTGGGCATGGGATCACACCAGATTTGCATGAGCCGTCCCGAGATTTGGATGGAGCTCCCCTGAAGTCAGACGCTCTTTGTCCCATAGAGCTCCCCGAGATCCCAGGAGCATTGAGTGCGTTCCTCCGACGCATGGACGGAGGAGACGCCAGATTTGACCCCGAATCTCCCTGACTGGGCCCGACAGCACTCGAACATTGCATGTGGTCCCCTCGGTTTGGACTGAGAAGGGGCGAGCTATGCCCTGCAGCTCACTGACTGCGCCCGAGGTCTCAAGAGATTTGGATGAGTTCTGGGGAGGTCCGGACTACGATCCGGTAACCTCGGGTCCTGCGAGTGGCCGAACAGATGGGAGATTCCACCAGATTCGGAGATTCCTCACGAGATTCGCACTAAGATCAACGAGACAGGTGCCTCACCATCTCTCTGATCATTCCTGACATCTCAGGACATATCCATATCTCTTCCGAGTTTTGGACGGATATGCCGAAACGTGTGTCTGGGAACTCGCATGCAGGGCTTGAGATCTCTTGAGATGTGGGTCAGGGCCTCCAAAATTTAGACTGCGATCCCATGAGTTTATCTGCTCGAGACCCCTGACTGGGGTGAGACCTCAGGGTTTTGGCTCCGTTCTAATGACAATTGGATTTCAACCCCCTTGGGATTGCTTCTGGATCTCGCTAACTGGGCCAGAGATCCCCACGAGATTTGCCTGAGCATTCCCGCGTTTTACCTGAAGTCTGATGAACTTAGATGCTGTTTCTCATCCAATGGCCGGTGGCCCCAGGAGACTTGAGTGCGTTCTTCCGAGGCTGGGGCCGTGATCACGTGACATATGCCCGTGAATCTCCCTGACAGGGCCAGGGTTTGTTGACATTTGGATGGGTTCTCCTGGGCATCGGCCGAGATCACCCCGGAGTGGCATCGGGATCCCCTAACTTGGGCACAAACACTCAAGAGGTTTTGACGAGTTCTGGCTCGATTTGGAATCAGATCCCACGAGACTGGCTCCTGGCATCCACGGATTGGACCAGCACTCTCCCAAGTGTCGGAGGTGGCGGGGCACATTCAGACGGAGACCACGTGACATGTACCCCTGGATCTCGTCGAGTACACCTGACATTCCGAGACTTTGGCACAGTTGTCCTGAGATATGGACACCTAACCGAGATGTTTGCCTGGGAGTGGCCGATCAGGCCTGTGTTCTCACGGGATTTGGATCCGGTGTTCCGAGGTTTGGACTGTGGCCCCATGGAATTTGGCCCTGGATCTGGCTTCCAGGGCCTGAGGTCCGACGAGATGTCGACAAGCACTGCTGAGAATGGGATTCAGGTCCTCCGCGAATTGCCCGCGGAAGCCACTGAGGCATCCTGAGGTTTGACGAGATGGGGGTTGTTCTCCAAGGTTCGCCCGAAAGCACTCAGGTTTGGAGCCTGGTTCGCACCGTCCTGACGTGAGCACTCAGGAGCATTGGATGTGTTCTGCCGCAAAGGTGATTGAGAGCTCAGGAGTTGGACACTGGGTCTCCCTGAGGTGACTGGGATCGACCGCGGTTTGGAGGAGTACTCCCGAGATTTGTACTGAGATATGCTGAAGTTGAACCCTCGGTCTAACAGAGAGGCCTTGTCCTGAGATCCCGAAGGATTGGAGTCAGCGCCTCCGACCGGAGATCACGGGAGGTTTGCCTGTGAATCTCCCTGAAAAGCCCCGAGAACCCTGAAGCTGGGGAGGACACCTCCCGAGATTTGGACTGAGAGCAGCTGAGATTCGCCCCCGGATCTCACGGAAAGGGGCCGAGGTCTCAAGAGGGTTTGTGGAGCTCTGTCGACATTTGAACTCAGAAACGGCGCACGTGGCCACAGGTTTTAGAGGAACGGGCCAGAGCTCCAACGTCGTTGGGAGATCTCGAACGCGATGCCGACGGAGATCACGTGCCGTGTGTCCCTGGGTCTCGCTGACTTTTCCTGAGATCTCCGGGGATTCGCGCAGTTCTACCGAGATTTGGACGGCTATCTTGAGCCAAGCGACCTCCTTATCCTCCCCAAGGCCGGAGACCTCGTTCCCTGGGGGCCAGGTGTCCCAGACGTGGGCTGGGATGCCATTTGATTTGCCCTTCCATCTGGCTGCCTGGCTCCGTGGTCTCCTGCGGTTTGGAGGCGCTCTTCCGAGATGCAGACTAAAAGCACGAGAATTTTGCCCCCCGGTACTGCAGAGGGGGCCTGTGCTGCCATGACTTGCGGTTTGTTCCCCCCAAGATTTGGCCTGAAACCACGCGGGGTTGGAACCCGGGCCTTGATATCCGGACCTGAGCGCTCTGGAACTTCAGGGCCCCTCCTGAAATTGGGATGGAAATCACGTGAGCATTGCCCCCTGGATCTCGAGGACTGGGTATGGGATCACGGCAGATTTGCATGAGCCGTCCCGAGATTTGGACGGAGCTCCCCTGAAGTCAGGTGCTCTCTGTCCCACAGAGCTCCCCGAGATCCCAGGAGTTTTGAGTGAGTTCTTCCGAGGCTTGGACGGAGGAGACACCATATTTGATCCCGAATCTCCCTGACTGGGCCCGACAGTGCTCGAACATTGCATGTGGTCCCCTAGGTTTGGACTGAGAAGGGGCGAGCTTTGCCCTGCCGCTCACTGACTGCGCCCGAGGTCTCAAGAGATTTGGATGAGTTCTGGGGAGGTCTGGACTACGATCCGGTGACCTCGGGCCCTGCCAGTGGCCGAACGGACCGGAGATTCCACCAGATTCGGAGATTCCTCGTGAGATTCGCCCTGAGAACAACGAGACAGGTGCCTCTCGATCTCTCTGATCATTCCTGACATCTCAGGACATTTCCATAGCTCTTCCGATATTTGGACGGATATGCCGACACGTGTTTCCAGGAACTCGCAGGCAGGGCCTGAGATCTCATGAGATGTGGGTCAGGGCCTCCAAAATTTAGACTGCGATCCCATGAGTTTAATTGCTTGAGACCCCTGACTGGGGTGAGACCTCAGGGATTTGGTTTCGTTCTAATGACAATTGGATTTCAACCCCCTGGGGATTGCTTCTGGATCTCGCTAACTGGGCCAGAGGTCCCCCCGGAATTTGCGTGTGTGTTCCCGTGTTACGCCTAAAGTCAGATGAACTTAGATGCTGTTTCTCACGCAACGGACAGTGGCCCCGCAAGATTTGAGTGCGTTCTTCCGAGCCTGGGGCTGTGATCACGTGACATATGTCCGTGAATCTCCCTGACAGGGCCAGGGGTTCTTGACATTTGAATGAGTTCTCCTGGACTTTGGCTGAGATCACCCGGATTCCATAACTTGGGCACAAACCACTAAAGAGATTTTGACGAGTTCCAGCTCGATTTGGAATCCGATCCCACGAGACTGGCTCCTGGCATTCACGGATTGGACCAGCGTTCTCACAAGTGTCGGAGGTGGCGAGCCTCATTCAGACGGAGACCACGTGACATGTGCCCCTCGATCTCGGCGAGTACACCTGACATTTCGAGGCTTTGGCACAGTTGTCCTGAGATTCGGACACCTACACGGAGACGTTTGCCTGGGAGAGTCCGACGGGTCCTGAGTTCTCACAGGATTTGGATCCGGTGTTCCGAGGTGTGGACTGCGGCCCCATGAGATTTGGCCCTGGATCTGGCTTCCTGGGCCTGTGGTCCCATGAGATGTCGACGAGCACTCCTGAGAATTGGATTCAGGTCCCCTGCGAATTGCCCTCGGAAGCCACTGAGGGGTCCCGAGCTTTGACAAGATGGGGTTTGTTCTCCAAGGTTCGCACGAAAGCACTCAGGTTTGGAGCCTGGTTCGCACCGTCCGGACGTGAGGACTCAGGGGCATTGGGTGGGTTCTGCTGCAAAGGTGATTGAGAGCTCAGGAGTTGGGCCCTGGGTCGCCCTGATGGTGACCGGGGTCGACCGAGGTTTGGAGGCTTTCTCCCGAGATTTGGACTGAGATTTGTGAGGTTGAACCCTGTGTCTAACAGAGAGGCCTTGGCCTGAGATCCCGTGGGTTGGAGTCAGCGCATCCGACCGGAGATCATGGGAGTTTTGCCTGTGAATCTCCCTGAAATTGTCCGAGAACCCTGAAGCTGGGGAGGAGACCTCCCGAGATTTGGACTGAGATCAGCTGAGATTCGCCCCCGGATCTCACCGAAAGGGGTCGAAGTCTCAAGATGGTTTGAGGAGCTCTGGCGACATTTGAAATCCGAAACGGTGCACGTAGCCACAGGTTGTAGTGGAACGCACCAGAGCTCCCACGAGGTTGGGAGATTGCAAACGCGATGTCGACGGAGATCATGTGCGTGTCTCCCTGGGTCTCGCTGACGTTTCCTGAGACCTCAGGGCATTCGCGCAGTTCTACCGAGATTTGGACGACTATCCTGAGCCTAGCGACCTCCATAACCTCCACAAGGCCCGAGATCTTGTTCCATTGGGGCCAGGTGTCCCCAGACGTGTGCTGGGATCCCACTTGGTTTGTCTTTCCATCTCGCTGCCTGGCCCCGTTGTATCCTGCGGTTTCGAGGCGCTCTCCCGAGATGCAGACTAAAACCATGAGAGGTTTGCCCCCGGGTCTTGCAGAGGGGGCCTGTGCTGCCATGACTTGCTGTTTGTTCCCCCCAAGACTTGGCCTGAAACCACGCGGGTTCGTTACCGGGGCCTTGATGTCTTGACGTGAGCGCTCTGGATCTGCAGGGCCCCTCCTGAAATTGGGATGGAGATCATGTGAGCATTGCCCCCTGGAACTCGAGGACTGGGCATGGGATCACACCAGATTTGCATGAGCCGTCCCGAGATTTGGATGGAGCTCCCCTGAAGTCAGACGCTCTTTGTCCCATAGAGCTCCCCGAGATCCCAGGAGCATTGAGTGCGTTCCTCCGACGCATGGACGGAGGAGACGCCAGATTTGACCCCGAATCTCCCTGACTGGGCCCGACAGCACTCGAACATTGCATGTGGTCCCCTCGGTTTGGACTGAGAAGGGGCGAGCTATGCCCTGCAGCTCACTGACTGCGCCCGAGGTCTCAAGAGATTTGGATGAGTTCTGGGGAGGTCCGGACTACGATCCGGTAACCTCGGGTCCTGCGAGTGGCCGAACAGATGGGAGATTCCACCAGATTCGGAGATTCCTCACGAGATTCGCACTAAGATCAACGAGACAGGTGCCTCACCATCTCTCTGATCATTCCTGACATCTCAGGACATATCCATATCTCTTCCGAGTTTTGGACGGATATGCCGAAACGTGTGTCTGGGAACTCGCATGCAGGGCTTGAGATCTCTTGAGATGTGGGTCAGGGCCTCCAAAATTTAGACTGCGATCCCATGAGTTTATCTGCTCGAGACCCCTGACTGGGGTGAGACCTCAGGGTTTTGGCTCCGTTCTAATGACAATTGGATTTCAACCCCCTTGGGATTGCTTCTGGATCTCGCTAACTGGGCCAGAGATCCCCACGAGATTTGCCTGAGCATTCCCGCGTTTTACCTGAAGTCTGATGAACTTAGATGCTGTTTCTCATCCAGTGGCCGGTGGCCCCAGGAGACTTGAGTGCGTTCTTCCGAGGCTGGGGCCGTGATCACGTGACATATGCCCGTGAATCTCCCTGACAGGGCCAGGGTTTGTTGACATTTGGATGGGTTCTCCTGGGCATCGGCCGAGATCACCCCGGAGTGGCATCGGGATCCCCTAACTTGGGCACAAACACTCAAGAGGTTTTGACGAGTTCTGGCTCGATTTGGAATCAGATCCCACGAGACTGGCTCCTGGCATCCACGGATTGGACCAGCACTCTCCCAAGTGTCGGAGGTGGCGGGGCACATTCAGACGGAGACCACGTGACATGTACCCCTGGATCTCGTCGAGTACACCTGACATTCCGAGACTTTGGCACAGTTGTCCTGAGATACGGACACCTAACCGAGATGTTTGCCTGGGAGTGGCCGATCAGGCCTGAGTTCTCACGGGATTTGGATCCGGTGTTCCGAGGTTTGGACTGTGGCCCCATGGAATTTGGCCCTGGATCTGGCTTCCAGGGCCTGAGGTCCGACGAGATGTCGACAAGCACTGCTGAGAATGGGATTCAGGTCCTCCGCGAATTGCCCGCGGAAGCCACTGAGGCATCCTGAGGTTTGACGAGATGGGGTTTGTTCTCCAAGGTTCGCCCGAAAGCACTCAGGTTTGGAGCCTGGTTCGCACCGTCCGGACGTGAGCACTCAGGAGCATTGGATGAGTTCTGCCGCAAAGGTGATTGAGAGCTCAGGAGTTGGACACTGGGTCTCCCTGAGGTGACTGGGATCGACCGCGGTTTGGAGGAGTACTCCCGAGATTTGGACTGAGATATGCTGAAGTTGAACCCTCGGTCTAACAGAGAGGCCTTGGCCTGAGATCCCGAAGGATTGGAGTCAGCGCCTCCGACCGGAGATCACGGGAGGTTTGCCTGTGAATCTCCCTGAAAAGCCCCGAGAACCCTGAAGCTGGGGAGGACACCTCCCGAGATTTGGACTGAGAGCAGCTGAGATTCGCCCCCGGATCTCACGGAAAGGGGCCGAGGTCTCAAGAGGGTTTGTGGAGCTCTGTCGACATTTGAACTCAGAAACGGCGCACGTGGCCACAGGTTTTAGAGGAACGGGCCAGAGCTCCAACGTCGTTGGGAGATCTCGAACGCGATGCCGACGGAGATCACGTGCCGTGTGTCCCTGGGTCTCGCTGACTTTTCCTGAGATCTCCGGGGATTCGCGCAGTTCTACCGAGATTTGGACGGCTATCTTGAGCCAAGCGACCTCCTTATCCTCCCCAAGGCCGGAGACCTCGTTCCCTGGGGGCCAGGTGTCCCCAGACGTGGGCTGGGATCCCATTTGATTTGCCCTTCCATCTGGCTGCCTGGCTCCGTGGTCTCCTGCGGTTTGGAGGCGCTCTTCCGAGATGCAGACTAAAAGCACGAGAATTTTGCCCCCCGGTACTGCAGAGGGGGCCTGTGCTGCCATGACTTGCGGTTTGTTCCCCCCAAGATTTGGCCTGAAACCACGCGGGGTTGGAACCCGGGCCTTGATATCCGGACCTGAGCGCTCTGGAACTTCAGGGCCCCTCCTGAAATTGGGATGGAAATCACGTGAGCATTGCCCCCTGGATCTCGAGGACTGGGTATGGGATCACGGCAGATTTGCATGAGCCGTCCCGAGATTTGGACGGAGCTCCCCTGAAGTCAGGTGCTCTCTGTCCCACAGAGCTCCCCGAGATCCCAGGAGTTTTGAGTGAGTTCTTCCGAGGCTTGGACGGAGGAGACACCATATTTGATCCCGAATCTCCCTGACTGGGCCCGACAGTGCTCGAACATTGCATGTGGTCCCCTAGGTTTGGACTGAGAAGGGGCGAGCTTTGCCCTGCCGCTCACTGACGGCGCCCGAGGTCTCAAGAGATTTGGATGAGTTCTGGGGAGGTCTGGACTACGATCCGGTGACCTCGGGCCCTGCCAGTGGCCGAACGGACCGGAGATTCCACCAGATTCGGAGATTCCTCGTGAGATTCGCCCTGAGAACAACGAGACAGGTGCCTCTCGATCTCTCTGATCATTCCTGACATCTCAGGACATTTCCATAGCTCTTCCGATATTTGGACGGATATGCCGACACGTGTTTCCAGGAACTCGCAGGCAGGGCCTGAGATCTCATGAGATGTGGGTCAGGGCCTCCAAAATTTAGACTGCGATCCCATGAGTTTAATTGCTTGAGACCCCTGACTGGGGTGAGACCTCAGGGATTTGGTTTCGTTCTAATGACAATTGGATTTCAACCCCCTGGGGATTGCTTCTGGATCTCGCTAACTGGGCCAGAGGTCCCCCCGGAATTTGCGTGTGTGTTCCCGTGTTACGCCTAAAGTCAGATGAACTTAGATGCTGTTTCTCACGCAACGGACAGTGGCCCCGCAAGATTTGAGTGCGTTCTTCCGAGCCTGGGGCTGTGATCACGTGACATATGTCCGTGAATCTCCCTGACAGGGCCAGGGGTTCTTGACATTTGAATGAGTTCTCCTGGACTTTGGCTGAGATCACCCGGATTCCATAACTTGGGCACAAACCACTAAAGAGATTTTGACGAGTTCCAGCTCGATTTGGAATCCGATCCCACGAGACTGGCTCCTGGCATTCACGGATTGGACCAGCGTTCTCACAAGTGTCGGAGGTGGCGAGCCTCATTCAGACGGAGACCACGTGACATGTGCCCCTCGATCTCGGCGAGTACACCTGACATTTCGAGGCTTTGGCACAGTTGTCCTGAGATTCGGACACCTACACGGAGACGTTTGCCTGGGAGAGTCCGACGGGTCCTGAGTTCTCACAGGATTTGGATCCGGTGTTCCGAGGTGTGGACTGCGGCCCCATGAGATTTGGCCCTGGATCTGGCTTCCTGGGCCTGTGGTCCCATGAGATGTCGACGAGCACTCCTGAGAATTGGATTCAGGTCCCCTGCGAATTGCCCTCGGAAGCCACTGAGGGGTCCCGAGCTTTGACAAGATGGGGTTTGTTCTCCAAGGTTCGCACGAAAGCACTCAGGTTTGGAGCCTGGTTCGCACCGTCCGGACGTGAGGACTCAGGGGCATTGGGTGGGTTCTGCTGCAAAGGTGATTGAGAGCTCAGGAGTTGGGCCCTGGGTCGCCCTGATGGTGACCGGGGTCGACCGAGGTTTGGAGGCTTTCTCCCGAGATTTGGACTGAGATTTGTGAGGTTGAACCCTGTGTCTAACAGAGAGGCCTTGGCCTGAGATCCCGTGGGTTGGAGTCAGCGCATCCGACCGGAGATCATGGGAGTTTTGCCTGTGAATCTCCCTGAAATTGTCCGAGAACCCTGAAGCTGGGGAGGAGACCTCCCGAGATTTGGACTGAGATCAGCTGAGATTCGCCCCCGGATCTCACCGAAAGGGGTCGAAGTCTCAAGATGGTTTGAGGAGCTCTGGCGACATTTGAAATCCGAAACGGTGCACGTAGCCACAGGTTGTAGTGGAACGCACCAGAGCTCCCACGAGGTTGGGAGATTGCAAACGCGATGTCGACGGAGATCATGTGCGTGTCTCCCTGGGTCTCGCTGACGTTTCCTGAGACCTCAGGGCATTCGCGCAGTTCTACCGAGATTTGGACGACTATCCTGAGCCAAGCGACCTCCATAACCTCCACAAGGCCCGAGATCTTGTTCCATTGGGGCCAGGTGTCCCCAGACGTGTGCTGGGATCCCACTTGGTTTGTCTTTCCATCTCGCTGCCTGGCCCCGTTGTATCCTGCGGTTTGGAGGCGCTCTCCCGAGATGCAGACTAAAACCATGAGAGGTTTGCCCCCGGGTCTTGCAGAGGGGGCCTGTGCTGCCATGACTTGCTGTTTGTTCCCCCCAAGACTTGGCCTGAAACCACGCGGGTTCGTTACCGGGGCCTTGATGTCTTGACGTGAGCGCTCTGGATCTGCAGGGCCCCTCCTGAAATTGGGATGGAGATCATGTGAGCATTGCCCCCTGGAACTCGAGGACTGGGCATGGGATCACACCAGATTTGCATGAGCCGTCCCGAGATTTGGATGGAGCTCCCCTGAAGTCAGACGCTCTTTGTCCCATAGAGCTCCCCGAGATCCCAGGAGCATTGAGTGCGTTCCTCCGACGCATGGACGGAGGAGACGCCAGATTTGACCCCGAATCTCCCTGACTGGGCCCGACAGCACTCGAACATTGCATGTGGTCCCCTCGGTTTGGACTGAGAAGGGGCGAGCTATGCCCTGCAGCTCACTGACTGCGCCCGAGGTCTCAAGAGATTTGGATGAGTTCTGGGGAGGTCCGGACTACGATCCGGTAACCTCGGGTCCTGCGAGTGGCCGAACAGATGGGAGATTCCACCAGATTCGGAGATTCCTCACGAGATTCGCACTAAGATCAACGAGACAGGTGCCTCACCATCTCTCTGATCATTCCTGACATCTCAGGACATATCCATATCTCTTCCGAGTTTTGGACGGATATGCCGAAACGTGTGTCTGGGAACTCGCATGCAGGGCTTGAGATCTCTTGAGATGTGGGTCAGGGCCTCCAAAATTTAGACTGCGATCCCATGAGTTTATCTGCTCGAGACCCCTGACTGGGGTGAGACCTCAGGGTTTTGGCTCCGTTCTAATGACAATTGGATTTCAACCCCCTTGGGATTGCTTCTGGATCTCGCTAACTGGGCCAGAGGTCCCCACGAGATTTGCCTGAGCATTCCCGCGTTTTACCTGAAGTCTGATGAACTTAGATGCTGTTTCTCATCCAGTGGCCGGTGGCCCCAGGAGACTTGAGTGCGTTCTTCCGAGGCTGGGGCCGTGATCACGTGACATATGCCCGTGAATCTCCCTGACAGGGCCAGGGTTTGTTGACATTTGGATGGGTTCTCCTGGGCATCGGCCGAGATCACCCCGGAGTGGCATCGGGATCCCCTAACTTGGGCACAAACACTCAAGAGGTTTTGACGAGTTCTGGCTCGATTTGGAATCAGATCCCACGAGACTGGCTCCTGGCATCCACGGATTGGACCAGCACTCTCCCAAGTGTCGGAGGTGGCGGGGCACATTCAGACGGAGACCACGTGACATGTACCCCTGGATCTCGTCGAGTACACCTGACATTCCGAGACTTTGGCACAGTTGTCCTGAGATACGGACACCTAACCGAGATGTTTGCCTGGGAGTGGCCGATCAGGCCTGAGTTCTCACGGGATTTGGATCCGGTGTTCCGAGGTTTGGACTGTGGCCCCATGGAATTTGGCCCTGGATCTGGCTTCCAGGGCCTGAGGTCCGACGAGATGTCGACAAGCACTGCTGAGAATGGGATTCAGGTCCTCCGCGAATTGCCCGCGGAAGCCACTGAGGCATCCTGAGGTTTGACGAGATGGGGTTTGTTCTCCAAGGTTCGCCCGAAAGCACTCAGGTTTGGAGCCTGGTTCGCACCGTCCGGACGTGAGCACTCAGGAGCATTGGATGAGTTCTGCCGCAAAGGTGATTGAGAGCTCAGGAGTTGGACACTGGGTCTCCCTGAGGTGACTGGGATCGACCGCGGTTTGGAGGAGTACTCCCGAGATTTGGACTGAGATATGCTGAAGTTGAACCCTCGGTCTAACAGAGAGGCCTTGTCCTGAGATCCCGAAGGATTGGAGTCAGCGCCTCCGACCGGAGATCACGGGAGGTTTGCCTGTGAATCTCCCTGAAAAGCCCCGAGAACCCTGAAGCTGGGGAGGACACCTCCCGAGATTTGGACTGAGAGCAGCTGAGATTCGCCCCCGGATCTCACGGAAAGGGGCCGAGGTCTCAAGAGGGTTTGTGGAGCTCTGTCGACATTTGAACTCAGAAACGGCGCACGTGGCCACAGGTTTTAGAGGAACGGGCCAGAGCTCCAACGTCGTTGGGAGATCTCGAACGCGATGCCGACGGAGATCACGTGCCGTGTGTCCCTGGGTCTCGCTGACTTTTCCTGAGATCTCCGGGGATTCGCGCAGTTCTACCGAGATTTGGACGGCTATCTTGAGCCAAGCGACCTCCTTATCCTCCCCAAGGCCGGAGACCTCGTTCCCTGGGGGCCAGGTGTCCCCAGACGTGGGCTGGGATGCCATTTGATTTGCCCTTCCATCTGGCTGCCTGGCTCCGTGGTCTCCTGCGGTTTGGAGGCGCTCTTCCGAGATGCAGACTAAAAGCACGAGAATTTTGCCCCCCGGTACTGCAGAGGGGGCCTGTGCTGCCATGACTTGCGGTTTGTTCCCCCCAAGATTTGGCCTGAAACCACGCGGGGTTGGAACCCGGGCCTTGATATCCGGACCTGAGCGCTCTGGAACTTCAGGGCCCCTCCTGAAATTGGGATGGAAATCACGTGAGCATTGCCCCCTGGATCTCGAGGACTGGGTATGGGATCACGGCAGATTTGCATGAGCCGTCCCGAGATTTGGACGGAGCTCCCCTGAAGTCAGGTGCTCTCTGTCCCACAGAGCTCCCCGAGATCCCAGGAGTTTTGAGTGAGTTCTTCCGAGGCTTGGACGGAGGAGACACCATATTTGATCCCGAATCTCCCTGACTGGGCCCGACAGTGCTCGAACATTGCATGTGGTCCCCTAGGTTTGGACTGAGAAGGGGCGAGCTTTGCCCTGCCGCTCACTGACGGCGCCCGAGGTCTCAAGAGATTTGGATGAGTTCTGGGGAGGTCTGGACTACGATCCGGTGACCTCGGGCCCTGCCAGTGGCCGAACGGACCGGAGATTCCACCAGATTCGGAGATTCCTCGTGAGATTCGCCCTGAGAACAACGAGACAGGTGCCTCTCGATCTCTCTGATCATTCCTGACATCTCAGGACATTTCCATAGCTCTTCCGATATTTGGACGGATATGCCGACACGTGTTTCCAGGAACTCGCAGGCAGGGCCTGAGATCTCATGAGATGTGGGTCAGGGCCTCCAAAATTTAGACTGCGATCCCATGAGTTTAATTGCTTGAGACCCCTGACTGGGGTGAGACCTCAGGGATTTGGTTTCGTTCTAATGACAATTGGATTTCAACCCCCTGGGGATTGCTTCTGGATCTCGCTAACTGGGCCAGAGGTCCCCCCGGAATTTGCGTGTGTGTTCCCGTGTTACGCCTAAAGTCAGATGAACTTAGATGCTGTTTCTCACGCAACGGACAGTGGCCCCGCAAGATTTGAGTGCGTTCTTCCGAGCCTGGGGCTGTGATCACGTGACATATGTCCGTGAATCTCCCTGACAGGGCCAGGGGTTCTTGACATTTGAATGAGTTCTCCTGGACTTTGGCTGAGATCACCCGGATTCCATAACTTGGGCACAAACCACTAAAGAGATTTTGACGAGTTCCAGCTCGATTTGGAATCCGATCCCACGAGACTGGCTCCTGGCATTCACGGATTGGACCAGCGTTCTCACAAGTGTCGGAGGTGGCGAGCCTCATTCAGACGGAGACCACGTGACATGTGCCCCTCGATCTCGGCGAGTACACCTGACATTTCGAGGCTTTGGCACAGTTGTCCTGAGATTCGGACACCTACACGGAGACGTTTGCCTGGGAGAGTCCGACGGGTCCTGAGTTCTCACAGGATTTGGATCCGGTGTTCCGAGGTGTGGACTGCGGCCCCATGAGATTTGGCCCTGGATCTGGCTTCCTGGGCCTGTGGTCCCATGAGATGTCGACGAGCACTCCTGAGAATTGGATTCAGGTCCCCTGCGAATTGCCCTCGGAAGCCACTGAGGGGTCCCGAGCTTTGACAAGATGGGGTTTGTTCTCCAAGGTTCGCACGAAAGCACTCAGGTTTGGAGCCTGGTTCGCACCGTCCGGACGTGAGGACTCAGGGGCATTGGGTGGGTTCTGCTGCAAAGGTGATTGAGAGCTCAGGAGTTGGGCCCTGGGTCGCCCTGATGGTGACCGGGGTCGACCGAGGTTTGGAGGCTTTCTCCCGAGATTTGGACTGAGATTTGTGAAGTTGAACCCTGTGTCTAACAGAGAGGCCTTGGCCTGAGATCCCGTGGGTTGGAGTCAGCGCATCCGACCGGAGATCATGGGAGTTTTGCCTGTGAATCTCCCTGAAATTGTCCGAGAACCCTGAAGCTGGGGAGGAGACCTCCCGAGATTTGGACTGAGATCAGCTGAGATTCGCCCCCGGATCTCACCGAAAGGGGTCGAAGTCTCAAGGTGGTTTCAGGAGCTCTGGCGACATTTGAAATCCGAAACGGTGCACGTAGCCACAGGTTGTAGTGGAACGCACCAGAGCTCCCACGAGGTTGGGAGATTGCAAACGCGATGTCGACGGAGATCATGTGCGTGTCTCCCTGGGTCTCGCTGACGTTTCCTGAGACCTCAGGGCATTCGCGCAGTTCTACCGAGATTTGGACGACTATCCTGAGCCAAGCGACCTCCATAACCTCCACAAGGCCCGAGATCTTGTTCCATTGGGGCCAGGTGTCCCCAGACGTGTGCTGCGATCCCACTTGGTTTGTCTTTCCATCTCGCTGCCTGGCCCCGTTGTATCCTGCGGTTTGGAGGCGCTCTCCCGAGATGCAGACTAAAACCATGAGAGGTTTGCCCCCGGGTCTTGCAGAGGGGGCCTGTGCTGCCATGACTTGCTGTTTGTTCCCCCCAAGACTTGGCCTGAAACCACGCGGGTTCGTTACCGGGGCCTTGATGTCTTGACGTGAGCGCTCTGGATCTGCAGGGCCCCTCCTGAAATTGGGATGGAGATCATGTGAGCATTGCCCCCTGGAACTCGAGGACTGGGCATGGGATCACACCAGATTTGCATGAGCCGTCCCGAGATTTGGATGGAGCTCCCCTGAAGTCAGACGCTCTTTGTCCCATAGAGCTCCCCGAGATCCCAGGAGCATTGAGTGCGTTCCTCCGACGCATGGACGGAGGAGACGCCAGATTTGACCCCGAATCTCCCTGACTGGGCCCGACAGCACTCGAACATTGCATGTGGTCCCCTCGGTTTGGACTGAGAAGGGGCGAGCTATGCCCTGCAGCTCACTGACTGCGCCCGAGGTCTCAAGAGATTTGGATGAGTTCTGGGGAGGTCCGGACTACGATCCGGTAACCTCGGGTCCTGCGAGTGGCCGAACAGATGGGAGATTCCACCAGATTCGGAGATTCCTCACGAGATTCGCACTAAGATCAACGAGACAGGTGCCTCACCATCTCTCTGATCATTCCTGACATCTCAGGACATATCCATATCTCTTCCGAGTTTTGGACGGATATGCCGAAACGTGTGTCTGGGAACTCGCATGCAGGGCTTGAGATCTCTTGAGATGTGGGTCAGGGCCTCCAAAATTTAGACTGCGATCCCATGAGTTTATCTGCTCGAGACCCCTGACTGGGGTGAGACCTCAGGGTTTTGGCTCCGTTCTAATGACAATTGGATTTCAACCCCCTTGGGATTGCTTCTGGATCTCGCTAACTGGGCCAGAGGTCCCCACGAGATTTGCCTGAGCATTCCCGCGTTTTACCTGAAGTCTGATGAACTTAGATGCTGTTTCTCATCCAATGGCCGGTGGCCCCAGGAGACTTGAGTGCGTTCTTCCGAGGCTGGGGCCGTGATCACGTGACATATGCCCGTGAATCTCCCTGACAGGGCCAGGGTTTGTTGACATTTGGATGGGTTCTCCTGGGCATCGGCCGAGATCACCCCGGAGTGGCATCGGGATCCCCTAACTTGGGCACAAACACTCAAGAGGTTTTGACGAGTTCTGGCTCGATTTGGAATCAGATCCCACGAGACTGGCTCCTGGCATCCACGGATTGGACCAGCACTCTCCCAAGTGTCGGAGGTGGCGGGGCACATTCAGACGGAGACCACGTGACATGTACCCCTGGATCTCGTCGAGTACACCTGACATTCCGAGACTTTGGCACAGTTGTCCTGAGATACGGACACCTAACCGAGATGTTTGCCTGGGAGTGGCCGATCAGGCCTGAGTTCTCACGGGATTTGGATCCGGTGTTCCGAGGTTTGGACTGTGGCCCCATGGAATTTGGCCCTGGATCTGGCTTCCAGGGCCTGAGGTCCGACGAGATGTCGACAAGCACTGCTGAGAATGGGATTCAGGTCCTCCGCGAATTGCCCGCGGAAGCCACTGAGGCATCCTGAGGTTTGACGAGATGGGGTTTGTTCTCCAAGGTTCGCCCGAAAGCACTCAGGTTTGGAGCCTGGTTCGCACCGTCCGGACGTGAGCACTCAGGAGCATTGGATGAGTTCTGCCGCAAAGGTGATTGAGAGCTCAGGAGTTGGACACTGGGTCTCCCTGAGGTGACTGGGATCGACCGCGGTTTGGAGGAGTACTCCCGAGATTTGGACTGAGATATGCTGAAGTTGAACCCTCGGTCTAACAGAGAGGCCTTGTCCTGAGATCCCGAAGGATTGGAGTCAGCGCCTCCGACCGGAGATCACGGGAGGTTTGCCTGTGAATCTCCCTGAAAAGCCCCGAGAACCCTGAAGCTGGGGAGGACACCTCCCGAGATTTGGACTGAGAGCAGCTGGGATTCGCCCCCGGATCTCACGGAAAGGGGCCGAGGTCTCAAGAGGGTTTGTGGAGCTCTGTCGACATTTGAACTCAGAAACGGCGCACGTGGCCACAGGTTTTAGAGGAACGGGCCAGAGCTCCAACGTCGTTGGGAGATCTCGAACGCGATGCCGACGGAGATCACGTGCCGTGTGTCCCTGGGTCTCGCTGACTTTTCCTGAGATCTCCGGGGATTCGCGCAGTTCTACCGAGATTTGGACGGCTATCTTGAGCCAAGCGACCTCCTTATCCTCCCCAAGGCCGGAGACCTCGTTCCCTGGGGGCCAGGTGTCCCCAGACGTGGGCTGGGATCCCATTTGATTTGCCCTTCCATCTGGCTGCCTGGCTCCGTGGTCTCCTGCGGTTTGGAGGCGCTCTTCCGAGATGCAGACTAAAAGCACGAGAATTTTGCCCCCCGGTACTGCAGAGGGGGCCTGTGCTGCCATGACTTGCGGTTTGTTCCCCCCAAGATTTGGCCTGAAACCACGCGGGGTTGGAACCCGGGCCTTGATATCCGGACCTGAGCGCTCTGGAACTTCAGGGCCCCTCCTGAAATTGGGATGGAAATCACGTGAGCATTGCCCCCTGGATCTCGAGGACTGGGTATGGGATCACGGCAGATTTGCATGAGCCGTCCCGAGATTTGGACGGAGCTCCCCTGAAGTCAGGTGCTCTCTGTCCCACAGAGCTCCCCGAGATCCCAGGAGTTTTGAGTGAGTTCTTCCGAGGCTTGGACGGAGGAGACACCATATTTGATCCCGAATCTCCCTGACTGGGCCCGACAGTGCTCGAACATTGCATGTGGTCCCCTAGGTTTGGACTGAGAAGGGGCGAGCTTTGCCCTGCCGCTCACTGACGGCGCCCGAGGTCTCAAGAGATTTGGATGAGTTCTGGGGAGGTCTGGACTACGATCCGGTGACCTCGGGCCCTGCCAGTGGCCGAACGGACCGGAGATTCCACCAGATTCGGAGATTCCTCGTGAGATTCGCCCTGAGAACAACGAGACAGGTGCCTCTCGATCTCTCTGATCATTCCTGACATCTCAGGACATTTCCATAGCTCTTCCGATATTTGGACGGATATGCCGACACGTGTTTCCAGGAACTCGCAGGCAGGGCCTGAGATCTCATGAGATGTGGGTCAGGGCCTCCAAAATTTAGACTGCGATCCCATGAGTTTAATTGCTTGAGACCCCTGACTGGGGTGAGACCTCAGGGATTTGGTTTCGTTCTAATGACAATTGGATTTCAACCCCCTGGGGATTGCTTCTGGATCTCGCTAACTGGGCCAGAGGTCCCCCCGGAATTTGCGTGTGTGTTCCCGTGTTACGCCTAAAGTCAGATGAACTTAGATGCTGTTTCTCACGCAACGGACAGTGGCCCCGCAAGATTTGAGTGCGTTCTTCCGAGCCTGGGGCTGTGATCACGTGACATATGTCCGTGAATCTCCCTGACAGGGCCAGGGGTTCTTGACATTTGAATGAGTTCTCCTGGACTTTGGCTGAGATCACCCGGATTCCATAACTTGGGCACAAACCACTAAAGAGATTTTGACGAGTTCCAGCTCGATTTGGAATCCGATCCCACGAGACTGGCTCCTGGCATTCACGGATTGGACCAGCGTTCTCACAAGTGTCGGAGGTGGCGAGCCTCATTCAGACGGAGACCACGTGACATGTGCCCCTCGATCTCGGCGAGTACACCTGACATTTCGAGGCTTTGGCACAGTTGTCCTGAGATTCGGACACCTACACGGAGACGTTTGCCTGGGAGAGTCCGACGGGTCCTGAGTTCTCACAGGATTTGGATCCGGTGTTCCGAGGTGTGGACTGCGGCCCCATGAGATTTGGCCCTGGATCTGGCTTCCTGGGCCTGTGGTCCCATGAGATGTCGACGAGCACTCCTGAGAATTGGATTCAGGTCCCCTGCGAATTGCCCTCGGAAGCCACTGAGGGGTCCCGAGCTTTGACAAGATGGGGTTTGTTCTCCAAGGTTCGCACGAAAGCACTCAGGTTTGGAGCCTGGTTCGCACCGTCCGGACGTGAGGACTCAGGGGCATTGGGTGGGTTCTGCTGCAAAGGTGATTGAGAGCTCAGGAGTTGGGCCCTGGGTCGCCCTGATGGTGACCGGGGTCGACCGAGGTTTGGAGGCTTTCTCCCGAGATTTGGACTGAGATTTGTGAAGTTGAACCCTGTGTCTAACAGAGAGGCCTTGGCCTGAGATCCCGTGGGTTGGAGTCAGCGCATCCGACCGGAGATCATGGGAGTTTTGCCTGTGAATCTCCCTGAAATTGTCCGAGAACCCTGAAGCTGGGGAGGAGACCTCCCGAGATTTGGACTGAGATCAGCTGAGATTCGCCCCCGGATCTCACCGAAAGGGGTCGAAGTCTCAAGATGGTTTGAGGAGCTCTGGCGACATTTGAAATCCGAAACGGTGCACGTAGCCACAGGTTGTAGTGGAACGCACCAGAGCTCCCACGAGGTTGGGAGATTGCAAAGGCGATGTCGACGGAGATCATGTGCGTGTCTCCCTGGGTCTCGCTGACGTTTCCTGAGACCTCAGGGCATTCGCGCAGTTCTACCGAGATTTGGACGACTATCCTGAGCCAAGCGACCTCCATAACCTCCACAAGGCCCGAGATCTTGTTCCATTGGGGCCAGGTGTCCCCAGACGTGTGCTGCGATCCCACTTGGTTTGTCTTTCCATCTCGCTGCCTGGCCCCGTTGTATCCTGCGGTTTGGAGGCGCTCTCCCGAGATGCAGACTAAAACCATGAGAGGTTTGCCCCCGGGTCTTGCAGAGGGGGCCTGTGCTGCCATGACTTGCTGTTTGTTCCCCCCAAGACTTGGCCTGAAACCACGCGGGTTCGTTACCGGGGCCTTGATGTCTTGACGTGAGCGCTCTGGATCTGCAGGGCCCCTCCTGAAATTGGGATGGAGATCATGTGAGCATTGCCCCCTGGAACTCGAGGACTGGGCATGGGATCACACCAGATTTGCATGAGCCGTCCCGAGATTTGGATGGAGCTCCCCTGAAGTCAGACGCTCTTTGTCCCATAGAGCTCCCCGAGATCCCAGGAGCATTGAGTGCGTTCCTCCGACGCATGGACGGAGGAGACGCCAGATTTGACCCCGAATCTCCCTGACTGGGCCCGACAGCACTCGAACATTGCATGTGGTCCCCTCGGTTTGGACTGAGAAGGGGCGAGCTATGCCCTGCAGCTCACTGACTGCGCCCGAGGTCTCAAGAGATTTGGATGAGTTCTGGGGAGGTCCGGACTACGATCCGGTAACCTCGGGTCCTGCGAGTGGCCGAACAGATGGGAGATTCCACCAGATTCGGAGATTCCTCACGAGATTCGCACTAAGATCAACGAGACAGGTGCCTCACCATCTCTCTGATCATTCCTGACATCTCAGGACATATCCATATCTCTTCCGAGTTTTGGACGGATATGCCGAAACGTGTGTCTGGGAACTCGCATGCAGGGCTTGAGATCTCTTGAGATGTGGGTCAGGGCCTCCAAAATTTAGACTGCGATCCCATGAGTTTATCTGCTCGAGACCCCTGACTGGGGTGAGACCTCAGGGTTTTGGCTCCGTTCTAATGACAATTGGATTTCAACCCCCTTGGGATTGCTTCTGGATCTCGCTAACTGGGCCAGAGGTCCCCACGAGATTTGCCTGAGCATTCCCGCGTTTTACCTGAAGTCTGATGAACTTAGATGCTGTTTCTCATCCAATGGCCGGTGGCCCCAGGAGACTTGAGTGCGTTCTTCCGAGGCTGGGGCCGTGATCACGTGACATATGCCCGTGAATCTCCCTGACAGGGCCAGGGTTTGTTGACATTTGGATGGGTTCTCCTGGGCATCGGCCGAGATCACCCCGGAGTGGCATCGGGATCCCCTAACTTGGGCACAAACACTCAAGAGGTTTTGACGAGTTCTGGCTCGATTTGGAATCAGATCCCACGAGACTGGCTCCTGGCATCCACGGATTGGACCAGCACTCTCCCAAGTGTCGGAGGTGGCGGGGCACATTCAGACGGAGACCACGTGACATGTACCCCTGGATCTCGTCGAGTACACCTGACATTCCGAGACTTTGGCACAGTTGTCCTGAGATACGGACACCTAACCGAGATGTTTGCCTGGGAGTGGCCGATCAGGCCTGAGTTCTCACGGGATTTGGATCCGGTGTTCCGAGGTTTGGACTGTGGCCCCATGGAATTTGGCCCTGGATCTGGCTTCCAGGGCCTGAGGTCCGACGAGATGTCGACAAGCACTGCTGAGAATGGGATTCAGGTCCTCCGCGAATTGCCCGCGGAAGCCACTGAGGCATCCTGAGGTTTGACGAGATGGGGTTTGTTCTCCAAGGTTCGCCCGAAAGCACTCAGGTTTGGAGCCTGGTTCGCACCGTCCGGACGTGAGCACTCAGGAGCATTGGATGAGTTCTGCCGCAAAGGTGATTGAGAGCTCAGGAGTTGGACACTGGGTCTCCCTGAGGTGACTGGGATCGACCGCGGTTTGGAGGAGTACTCCCGAGATTTGGACTGAGATATGCTGAAGTTGAACCCTCGGTCTAACAGAGAGGCCTTGTCCTGAGATCCCGAAGGATTGGAGTCAGCGCCTCCGACCGGAGATCACGGGAGGTTTGCCTGTGAATCTCCCTGAAAAGCCCCGAGAACCCTGAAGCTGGGGAGGACACCTCCCGAGATTTGGACTGAGAGCAGCTGGGATTCGCCCCCGGATCTCACGGAAAGGGGCCGAGGTCTCAAGAGGGTTTGTGGAGCTCTGTCGACATTTGAACTCAGAAACGGCGCACGTGGCCACAGGTTTTAGAGGAACGGGCCAGAGCTCCAACGTCGTTGGGAGATCTCGAACGCGATGCCGACGGAGATCACGTGCCGTGTGTCCCTGGGTCTCGCTGACTTTTCCTGAGATCTCCGGGGATTCGCGCAGTTCTACCGAGATTTGGACGGCTATCTTGAGCCAAGCGACCTCCTTATCCTCCCCAAGGCCGGAGACCTCGTTCCCTGGGGGCCAGGTGTCCCCAGACGTGGGCTGGGATGCCATTTGATTTGCCCTTCCATCTGGCTGCCTGGCTCCGTGGTCTCCTGCGGTTTGGAGGCGCTCTTCCGAGATGCAGACTAAAAGCACGAGAATTTTGCCCCCCGGTACTGCAGAGGGGGCCTGTGCTGCCATGACTTGCGGTTTGTTCCCCCCAAGATTTGGCCTGAAACCACGCGGGGTTGGAACCCGGGCCTTGATATCCGGACCTGAGCGCTCTGGAACTTCAGGGCCCCTCCTGAAATTGGGATGGAAATCACGTGAGCATTGCCCCCTGGATCTCGAGGACTGGGTATGGGATCACGGCAGATTTGCATGAGCCGTCCCGAGATTTGGACGGAG
This sequence comes from Mirounga angustirostris, assembly GCF_029215605.1. Classification (NCBI taxonomy): domain Eukaryota; kingdom Metazoa; phylum Chordata; class Mammalia; order Carnivora; family Phocidae; genus Mirounga; species Mirounga angustirostris. The sequence continues at coordinate 109,763 of NW_026991736.1, read as the reverse complement.
CTCCCCTGAAGTCAGGTGCTCTCTGTCCCACAGAGCTCCCCGAGATCCCAGGAGTTTTGAGTGAGTTCTTCCGAGGCTTGGACGGAGGAGACACCATATTTGATCCCGAATCTCCCTGACTGGGCCCGACAGTGCTCGAACATTGCATGTGGTCCCCTAGGTTTGGACTGAGAAGGGGCGAGCTTTGCCCTGCCGCTCACTGACGGCGCCCGAGGTCTCAAGAGATTTGGATGAGTTCTGGGGAGGTCTGGACTACGATCCGGTGACCTCGGGCCCTGCCAGTGGCCGAACGGACCGGAGATTCCACCAGATTCGGAGATTCCTCGTGAGATTCGCCCTGAGAACAACGAGACAGGTGCCTCTCGATCTCTCTGATCATTCCTGACATCTCAGGACATTTCCATAGCTCTTCCGATATTTGGACGGATATGCCGACACGTGTTTCCAGGAACTCGCAGGCAGGGCCTGAGATCTCATGAGATGTGGGTCAGGGCCTCCAAAATTTAGACTGCGATCCCATGAGTTTAATTGCTTGAGACCCCTGACTGGGGTGAGACCTCAGGGATTTGGTTTCGTTCTAATGACAATTGGATTTCAACCCCCTGGGGATTGCTTCTGGATCTCGCTAACTGGGCCAGAGGTCCCCCCGGAATTTGCGTGTGTGTTCCCGTGTTACGCCTAAAGTCAGATGAACTTAGATGCTGTTTCTCACGCAACGGACAGTGGCCCCGCAAGATTTGAGTGCGTTCTTCCGAGCCTGGGGCTGTGATCACGTGACATATGTCCGTGAATCTCCCTGACAGGGCCAGGGGTTCTTGACATTTGAATGAGTTCTCCTGGACTTTGGCTGAGATCACCCGGATTCCATAACTTGGGCACAAACCACTAAAGAGATTTTGACGAGTTCCAGCTCGATTTGGAATCCGATCCCACGAGACTGGCTCCTGGCATTCACGGATTGGACCAGCGTTCTCACAAGTGTCGGAGGTGGCGAGCCTCATTCAGACGGAGACCACGTGACATGTGCCCCTCGATCTCGGCGAGTACACCTGACATTTCGAGGCTTTGGCACAGTTGTCCTGAGATTCGGACACCTACACGGAGACGTTTGCCTGGGAGAGTCCGACGGGTCCTGAGTTCTCACAGGATTTGGATCCGGTGTTCCGAGGTGTGGACTGCGGCCCCATGAGATTTGGCCCTGGATCTGGCTTCCTGGGCCTGTGGTCCCATGAGATGTCGACGAGCACTCCTGAGAATTGGATTCAGGTCCCCTGCGAATTGCCCTCGGAAGCCACTGAGGGGTCCCGAGCTTTGACAAGATGGGGTTTGTTCTCCAAGGTTCGCACGAAAGCACTCAGGTTTGGAGCCTGGTTCGCACCGTCCGGACGTGAGGACTCAGGGGCATTGGGTGGGTTCTGCTGCAAAGGTGATTGAGAGCTCAGGAGTTGGGCCCTGGGTCGCCCTGATGGTGACCGGGGTCGACCGAGGTTTGGAGGCTTTCTCCCGAGATTTGGACTGAGATTTGTGAAGTTGAACCCTGTGTCTAACAGAGAGGCCTTGGCCTGAGATCCCGTGGGTTGGAGTCAGCGCATCCGACCGGAGATCATGGGAGTTTTGCCTGTGAATCTCCCTGAAATTGTCCGAGAACCCTGAAGCTGGGGAGGAGACCTCCCGAGATTTGGACTGAGATCAGCTGAGATTCGCCCCCGGATCTCACCGAAAGGGGTCGAAGTCTCAAGATGGTTTGAGGAGCTCTGGCGACATTTGAAATCCGAAACGGTGCACGTAGCCACAGGTTGTAGTGGAACGCACCAGAGCTCCCACGAGGTTGGGAGATTGCAAAGGCGATGTCGACGGAGATCATGTGCGTGTCTCCCTGGGTCTCGCTGACGTTTCCTGAGACCTCAGGGCATTCGCGCAGTTCTACCGAGATTTGGACGACTATCCTGAGCCAAGCGACCTCCATAACCTCCACAAGGCCCGAGATCTTGTTCCATTGGGGCCAGGTGTCCCCAGACGTGTGCTGCGATCCCACTTGGTTTGTCTTTCCATCTCGCTGCCTGGCCCCGTTGTATCCTGCGGTTTGGAGGCGCTCTCCCGAGATGCAGACTAAAACCATGAGAGGTTTGCCCCCGGGTCTTGCAGAGGGGGCCTGTGCTGCCATGACTTGCTGTTTGTTCCCCCCAAGACTTGGCCTGAAACCACGCGGGTTCGTTACCGGGGCCTTGATGTCTTGACGTGAGCGCTCTGGATCTGCAGGGCCCCTCCTGAAATTGGGATGGAGATCATGTGAGCATTGCCCCCTGGAACTCGAGGACTGGGCATGGGATCACACCAGATTTGCATGAGCCGTCCCGAGATTTGGATGGAGCTCCCCTGAAGTCAGACGCTCTTTGTCCCATAGAGCTCCCCGAGATCCCAGGAGCATTGAGTGCGTTCCTCCGACGCATGGACGGAGGAGACGCCAGATTTGACCCCGAATCTCCCTGACTGGGCCCGACAGCACTCGAACATTGCATGTGGTCCCCTCGGTTTGGACTGAGAAGGGGCGAGCTATGCCCTGCAGCTCACTGACTGCGCCCGAGGTCTCAAGAGATTTGGATGAGTTCTGGGGAGGTCCGGACTACGATCCGGTAACCTCGGGTCCTGCGAGTGGCCGAACAGATGGGAGATTCCACCAGATTCGGAGATTCCTCACGAGATTCGCACTAAGATCAACGAGACAGGTGCCTCACCATCTCTCTGATCATTCCTGACATCTCAGGACATATCCATATCTCTTCCGAGTTTTGGACGGATATGCCGAAACGTGTGTCTGGGAACTCGCATGCAGGGCTTGAGATCTCTTGAGATGTGGGTCAGGGCCTCCAAAATTTAGACTGCGATCCCATGAGTTTATCTGCTCGAGACCCCTGACTGGGGTGAGACCTCAGGGTTTTGGCTCCGTTCTAATGACAATTGGATTTCAACCCCCTTGGGATTGCTTCTGGATCTCGCTAACTGGGCCAGAGATCCCCACGAGATTTGCCTGAGCATTCCCGCGTTTTACCTGAAGTCTGATGAACTTAGATGCTGTTTCTCATCCAATGGCCGGTGGCCCCAGGAGACTTGAGTGCGTTCTTCCGAGGCTGGGGCCGTGATCACGTGACATATGCCCGTGAATCTCCCTGACAGGGCCAGGGTTTGTTGACATTTGGATGGGTTCTCCTGGGCATCGGCCGAGATCACCCCGGAGTGGCATCGGGATCCCCTAACTTGGGCACAAACACTCAAGAGGTTTTGACGAGTTCTGGCTCGATTTGGAATCAGATCCCACGAGACTGGCTCCTGGCATCCACGGATTGGACCAGCACTCTCCCAAGTGTCGGAGGTGGCGGGGCACATTCAGACGGAGACCACGTGACATGTACCCCTGGATCTCGTCGAGTACACCTGACATTCCGAGACTTTGGCACAGTTGTCCTGAGATACGGACACCTAACCGAGATGTTTGCCTGGGAGTGGCCGATCAGGCCTGAGTTCTCACGGGATTTGGATCCGGTGTTCCGAGGTTTGGACTGTGGCCCCATGGAATTTGGCCCTGGATCTGGCTTCCAGGGCCTGAGGTCCGACGAGATGTCGACAAGCACTGCTGAGAATGGGATTCAGGTCCTCCGCGAATTGCCCGCGGAAGCCACTGAGGCATCCTGAGGTTTGACGAGATGGGGTTTGTTCTCCAAGGTTCGCCCGAAAGCACTCAGGTTTGGAGCCTGGTTTGCACCGTCCGGACGTGAGCACTCAGGAGCATTGGATGAGTTCTGCCGCAAAGGTGATTGAGAGCTCAGGAGTTGGACACTGGGTCTCCCTGAGGTGACTGGGATCGACCGCGGTTTGGAGGAGTACTCCCGAGATTTGGACTGAGATATGCTGAAGTTGAACCCTCGGTCTAACAGAGAGACCTTGTCCTGAGATCCCGAAGGATTGGAGTCAGCGCCTCCGACCGGAGATCACGGGAGGTTTGCCTGTGAATCTCCCTGAAAAGCCCCGAGAACCCTGAAGCTGGGGAGGACACCTCCCGAGATTTGGACTGAGAGCAGCTGGGATTCGCCCCCGGATCTCACGGAAAGGGGCCGAGGTCTCAAGAGGGTTTGTGGAGCTCTGTCGACATTTGAACTCAGAAACGGCGCACGTGGCCACAGGTTTTAGAGGAACGGGCCAGAGCTCCAACGTCGTTGGGAGATCTCGAACGCGATGCCGACGGAGATCACGTGCCGTGTGTCCCTGGGTCTCGCTGACTTTTCCTGAGATCTCCGGGGATTCGCGCAGTTCTACCGAGATTTGGACGGCTATCTTGAGCCAAGCGACCTCCTTATCCTCCCCAAGGCCGGAGACCTCGTTCCCTGGGGGCCAGGTGTCCCCAGACGTGGGCTGGGATGCCATTTGATTTGCCCTTCCATCTGGCTGCCTGGCTCCGTGGTCTCCTGCGGTTTGGAGGCGCTCTTCCGAGATGCAGACTAAAAGCACGAGAATTTTGCCCCCCGGTACTGCAGAGGGGGCCTGTGCTGCCATGACTTGCGGTTTGTTCCCCCCAAGATTTGGCCTGAAACCACGCGGGGTTGGAACCCGGGCCTTGATATCCGGACCTGAGCGCTCTGGAACTTCAGGGCCCCTCCTGAAATTGGGATGGAAATCACGTGAGCATTGCCCCCTGGATCTCGAGGACTGGGTATGGGATCACGGCAGATTTGCATGAGCCGTCCCGAGATTTGGACGGAGCTCCCCTGAAGTCAGGTGCTCTCTGTCCCACAGAGCTCCCCGAGATCCCAGGAGTTTTGAGTGAGTTCTTCCGAGGCTTGGACGGAGGAGACACCATATTTGATCCCGAATCTCCCTGACTGGGCCCGACAGTGCTCGAACATTGCATGTGGTCCCCTAGGTTTGGACTGAGAAGGGGCGAGCTTTGCCCTGCCGCTCACTGACTGCGCCCGAGGTCTCAAGAGATTTGGATGAGTTCTGGGGAGGTCTGGACTACGATCCGGTGACCTCGGGCCCTGCCAGTGGCCGAACGGACCGGAGATTCCACCAGATTCGGAGATTCCTCGTGAGATTCGCCCTGAGAACAACGAGACAGGTGCCTCTCGATCTCTCTGATCATTCCTGACATCTCAGGACATTTCCATAGCTCTTCCGATATTTGGACGGATATGCCGACACGTGTTTCCAGGAACTCGCAGGCAGGGCCTGAGATCTCATGAGATGTGGGTCAGGGCCTCCAAAATTTAGACTGCGATCCCATGAGTTTAATTGCTTGAGACCCCTGACTGGGGTGAGACCTCAGGGATTTGGTTTCGTTCTAATGACAATTGGATTTCAACCCCCTGGGGATTGCTTCTGGATCTCGCTAACTGGGCCAGAGGTCCCCCCGGAATTTGCGTGTGTGTTCCCGTGTTACGCCTAAAGTCAGATGAACTTAGATGCTGTTTCTCACGCAACGGACAGTGGCCCCGCAAGATTTGAGTGCGTTCTTCCGAGCCTGGGGCTGTGATCACGTGACATATGTCCGTGAATCTCCCTGACAGGGCCAGGGGTTCTTGACATTTGAATGAGTTCTCCTGGACTTTGGCTGAGATCACCCGGATTCCATAACTTGGGCACAAACCACTAAAGAGATTTTGACGAGTTCCAGCTCGATTTGGAATCCGATCCCACGAGACTGGCTCCTGGCATTCACGGATTGGACCAGCGTTCTCACAAGTGTCGGAGGTGGCGAGCCTCATTCAGACGGAGACCACGTGACATGTGCCCCTCGATCTCGGCGAGTACACCTGACATTTCGAGGCTTTGGCACAGTTGTCCTGAGATTCGGACACCTACACGGAGACGTTTGCCTGGGAGAGTCCGACGGGTCCTGAGTTCTCACAGGATTTGGATCCGGTGTTCCGAGGTGTGGACTGCGGCCCCATGAGATTTGGCCCTGGATCTGGCTTCCTGGGCCTGTGGTCCCATGAGATGTCGACGAGCACTCCTGAGAATTGGATTCAGGTCCCCTGCGAATTGCCCTCGGAAGCCACTGAGGGGTCCCGAGCTTTGACAAGATGGGGTTTGTTCTCCAAGGTTCGCACGAAAGCACTCAGGTTTGGAGCCTGGTTCGCACCGTCCGGACGTGAGGACTCAGGGGCATTGGGTGGGTTCTGCTGCAAAGGTGATTGAGAGCTCAGGAGTTGGGCCCTGGGTCGCCCTGATGGTGACCGGGGTCGACCGAGGTTTGGAGGCTTTCTCCCGAGATTTGGACTGAGATTTGTGAAGTTGAACCCTGTGTCTAACAGAGAGGCCTTGGCCTGAGATCCCGTGGGTTGGAGTCAGCGCATCCGACCGGAGATCATGGGAGTTTTGCCTGTGAATCTCCCTGAAATTGTCCGAGAACCCTGAAGCTGGGGAGGAGACCTCCCGAGATTTGGACTGAGATCAGCTGAGATTCGCCCCCGGATCTCACCGAAAGGGGTCGAAGTCTCAAGATGGTTTGAGGAGCTCTGGCGACATTTGAAATCCGAAACGGTGCACGTAGCCACAGGTTGTAGTGGAACGCACCAGAGCTCCCACGAGGTTGGGAGATTGCAAAGGCGATGTCGACGGAGATCATGTGCGTGTCTCCCTGGGTCTTGCTGACGTTTCCTGAGACCTCAGGGCATTCGCGCAGTTCTACCGAGATTTGGACGACTATCCAGAGCCAAGCGACCTCCATAACCTCCACAAGGCCCGAGATCTTGTTCCATTGGGGCCAGGTGTCCCCAGACGTGTGCTGCGATCCCACTTGGTTTGTCTTTCCATCTCGCTGCCTGGCCCCGTTGTATCCTGCGGTTTGGAGGCGCTCTCCCGAGATGCAGACTAAAACCATGAGAGGTTTGCCCCCGGGTCTTGCAGAGGGGGCCTGTGCTGCCATGACTTGCTGTTTGTTCCCCCCAAGACTTGGCCTGAAACCACGCGGGTTCGTTACCGGGGCCTTGATGTCTTGACGTGAGCGCTCTGGATCTGCAGGGCCCCTCCTGAAATTCGGATGGAGATCATGTGAGCATTGCCCCCTGGAACTCGAGGACTGGGCATGGGATCACACCAGATTTGCATGAGCCGTCCCGAGATTTGGATGGAGCTCCCCTGAAGTCACACGCTCTTTGTCCCATAGAGCTCCCCGAGATCCCAGGAGCATTGAGTGCGTTCCTCCGACGCATGGACGGAGGAGACGCCAGATTTGACCCCGAATCTCCCTGACTGGGCCCGACAGCACTCGAACATTGCATGTGGTCCCCTCGGTTTGGACTGAGAAGGGGCGAGCTATGCCCTGCAGCTCACTGACTGCGCCCGAGGTCTCAAGAGATTTGGATGAGTTCTGGGGAGGTCCGGACTACGATCCGGTAACCTCGGGTCCTGCGAGTGGCCGAACAGATGGGAGATTCCACCAGATTCGGAGATTCCTCACGAGATTCGCACTAAGATCAACGAGACAGGTGCCTCACCATCTCTCTGATCATTCCTGACATCTCAGGACATATCCATATCTCTTCCGAGTTTTGGACGGATATGCCGAAACGTGTGTCTGGGAACTCGCATGCAGGGCTTGAGATCTCTTGAGATGTGGGTCAGGGCCTCCAAAATTTAGACTGCGATCCCATGAGTTTATCTGCTCGAGACCCCTGACTGGGGTGAGACCTCAGGGTTTTGGCTCCGTTCTAATGACAATTGGATTTCAACCCCCTTGGGATTGCTTCTGGATCTCGCTAACTGGGCCAGAGATCCCCACGAGATTTGCCTGAGCATTCCCGCGTTTTACCTGAAGTCTGATGAACTTAGATGCTGTTTCTCATCCAATGGCCGGTGGCCCCAGGAGACTTGAGTGCGTTCTTCCGAGGCTGGGGCCGTGATCACGTGACATATGCCCGTGAATCTCCCTGACAGGGCCAGGGTTTGTTTACATTTGGATGGGTTCTCCTGGGCATCGGCCGAGATCACCCCGGAGTGGCATCGGGATCCCCTAACTTGGGCACAAACACTCAAGAGGTTTTGACGAGTTCTGGCTCGATTTGGAATCAGATCCCACGAGACTGGCTCCTGGCATCCACGGATTGGACCAGCACTCTCCCAAGTGTCGGAGGTGGCGGGGCACATTCAGACGGAGACCACGTGACATGTACCCCTGGATCTCGTCGAGTACACCTGACATTCCGAGACTTTGGCACAGTTGTCCTGAGATACGGACACCTAACCGAGATGTTTGCCTGGGAGTGGCCGATCAGGCCTGAGTTCTCACGGGATTTGGATCCGGTGTTCCGAGGTTTGGACTGTGGCCCCATGGAATTTGGCCCTGGATCTGGCTTCCAGGGCCTGAGGTCCGACGAGATGTCGACAAGCACTGCTGAGAATGGGATTCAGGTCCTCCGCGAATTGCCCGCGGAAGCCACTGAGGCATCCTGAGGTTTGACGAGATGGGGTTTGTTCTCCAAGGTTCGCCCGAAAGCACTCAGGTTTGGAGCCTGGTTCGCACCGTCCGGACGTGAGCACTCAGGAGCATTGGATGAGTTCTGCCGCAAAGGTGATTGAGAGCTCAGGAGTTGGACACTGGGTCTCCCTGAGGTGACTGGGATCGACCGCGGTTTGGAGGAGTACTCCCGAGATTTGGACTGAGATATGCTGAAGTTGAACCCTCGGTCTAACAGAGAGGCCTTGGCCTGAGATCCCGAAGGATTGGAGTCAGCGCCTCCTACCGGAGATCACGGGAGGTTTGCCTGTGAATCTCCCTGAAAAGCCCCGAGAACCCTGAAGCTGGGGAGGACACCTCCCGAGATTTGGACTGAGAGCAGCTGAGATTCGCCCCCGGATCTCACGGAAAGGGGCCGAGGTCTCAAGAGGGTTTGTGGAGCTCTGTCGACATTTGAACTCAGAAACGGCGCACGTGGCCACAGGTTTTAGAGGAACGGGCCAGAGCTCCAACGTCGTTGGGAGATCTCGAACGCGATGCCGACGGAGATCACGTGCCGTGTGTCCCTGGGTCTCGCTGACTTTTCCTGAGATCTCCGGGGATTCGCGCAGTTCTACCGAGATTTGGACGGCTATCTTGAGCCAAGCGACCTCCTTATCCTCCCCAAGGCCGGAGACCTCGTTCCCTGGGGGCCAGGTGTCCCCAGACGTGGGCTGGGATGCCATTTGATTTGCCCTTCCATCTGGCTGCCTGGCTCCGTGGTCTCCTGCGGTTTGGAGGCGCTCTTCCGAGATGCAGACTAAAAGCACGAGAATTTTGCCCCCCGGTACTGCAGAGGGGGCCTGTGCTGCCATGACTTGCGGTTTGTTCCCCCCAAGATTTGGCCTGAAACCACGCGGGGTTGGAACCCGGGCCTTGATATCCGGACCTGAGCGCTCTGGAACTTCAGGGCCCCTCCTGAAATTGGGATGGAAATCACGTGAGCATTGCCCCCTGGATCTCGAGGACTGGGTATGGGATCACGGCATATTTGCATGAGCCGTCCCGAGATTTGGACGGAGCTCCCCTGAAGTCAGGTGCTCTCTGTCCCACAGAGCTCCCCGAGATCCCAGGAGTTTTGAGTGAGTTCTTCCGAGGCTTGGACGGAGGAGACACCATATTTGATCCCGAATCTCCCTGACTGGGCCCGACAGTGCTCGAACATTGCATGTGGTCCCCTAGGTTTGGACTGAGAAGGGGCGAGCTTTGCCCTGCCGCTCACTGACTGCGCCCGAGGTCTCAAGAGATTTGGTTGAGTTCTGGGGAGGTCTGGACTACGATCCGGTGACCTCGGGCCCTGCCAGTGGCCGAACGGACCGGAGATTCCACCAGATTCGGAGATTCCTCGTGAGATTCGCCCTGAGAACAACGAGACAGGTGCCTCTCGATCTCTCTGATCATTCCTGACATCTCAGGACATTTCCATAGCTCTTCCGATATTTGGACGGATATGCCGACACGTGTTTCCAGGAACTCGCAGGCAGGGCCTGAGATCTCATGAGATGTGGGTCAGGGCCTCCAAAATTTAGACTGCGATCCCATGAGTTTAATTGCTTGAGACCCCTGACTGGGGTGAGACCTCAGGGATTTGGTTTCGTTCTAATGACAATTGGATTTCAACCCCCTGGGGATTGCTTCTGGATCTCGCTAACTGGGCCAGAGGTCCCCCCGGAATTTGCGTGTGTGTTCCCGTGTTACGCCTAAAGTCAGATGAACTTAGATGCTGTTTCTCACGCAACGGACAGTGGCCCCGCAAGATTTGAGTGCGTTCTTCCGAGCCTGGGGCTGTGATCACGTGACATATGTCCGTGAATCTCCCTGACAGGGCCAGGGGTTCTTGACATTTGAATGAGTTCTCCTGGACTTTGGCTGAGATCACCCGGATTCCATAACTTGGGCACAAACCACTAAAGAGATTTTGACGAGTTCCAGCTCGATTTGGAATCAGATCCCACGAGACTGGCTCCTGGCATTCACGGATTGGACCAGCGTTCTCACAAGTGTCGGAGGTGGCGAGCCTCATTCAGACGGAGACCACGTGACATGTGCCCCTCGATCTCGGCGAGTACACCTGACATTTCGAGGCTTTGGCACAGTTGTCCTGAGATTCGGACACCTACACGGAGACGTTTGCCTGGGAGAGTCCGACGGGTCCTGAGTTCTCACAGGATTTGGATCCGGTGTTCCGAGGTGTGGACTGCGGCCCCATGAGATTTGGCCCTGGATCTGGCTTCCTGGGCCTGTGGTCCCATGAGATGTCGACGAGCACTCCTGAGAATTGGATTCAGGTCCCCTGCGAATTGCCCTCGGAAGCCACTGAGGGGTCCCGAGCTTTGACAAGATGGGGTTTGTTCTCCAAGGTTCGCACGAAAGCACTCAGGTTTGGAGCCTGGTTCGCACCGTCCGGACGTGAGGACTCAGGGGCATTGGGTGGGTTCTGCTGCAAAGGTGATTGAGAGCTCAGGAGTTGGGCCCTGGGTCGCCCTGATGGTGACCGGGGTCGACCGAGGTTTGGAGGCTTTCTCCCGAGATTTGGACTGAGATTTGTGAGGTTGAACCCTGTGTCTAACAGAGAGGCCTTGGCCTGAGATCCCGTGGGTTGGAGTCAGCGCATCCGACCGGAGATCATGGGAGTTTTGCCTGTGAATCTCCCTGAAATTGTCCGAGAACCCTGAAGCTGGGGAGGAGACCTCCCGAGATTTGGACTGAGATCAGCTGAGATTCGCCCCCGGATCTCACCGAAAGGGGTCGAAGTCTCAAGATGGTTTGAGGAGCTCTGGCGACATTTGAAATCCGAAACGGTGCACGTAGCCACAGGTTGTAGTGGAACGCACCAGAGCTCCCACGAGGTTGGGAGATTGCAAACGCGATGTCGACGGAGATCATGTGCGTGTCTCCCTGGGTCTCGCTGACGTTTCCTGAGACCTCAGGGCATTCGCGCAGTTCTACCGAGATTTGGACGACTATCCTGAGCCAAGCGACCTCCATAACCTCCACAAGGCCCGAGATCTTGTTCCATTGGGGCCAGGTGTCCCCAGACGTGTGCTGGGATCCCACTTGGTTTGTCTTTCCATCTCGCTGCCTGGCCCCGTTGTATCCTGCGGTTTGGAGGCGCTCTCCCGAGATGCAGACTAAAACCATGAGAGGTTTGCCCCCGGGTCTTGCAGAGGGGGCCTGTGCTGCCATGACTTGCTGTTTGTTCCCCCCAAGACTTGGCCTGAAACCACGCGGGTTCGTTACCGGGGCCTTGATGTCTTGACGTGAGCGCTCTGGATCTGCAGGGCCCCTCCTGAAATTGGGATGGAGATCATGTGAGCATTGCCCCCTGGAACTCGAGGACTGGGCATGGGATCACACCAGATTTGCATGAGCCGTCCCGAGATTTGGATGGAGCTCCCCTGAAGTCAGACGCTCTTTGTCCCATAGAGCTCCCCGAGATCCCAGGAGCATTGAGTGCGTTCCTCCGACGCATGGACGGAGGAGACGCCAGATTTGACCCCGAATCTCCCTGACTGGGCCCGACAGCACTCGAACATTGCATGTGGTCCCCTCGGTTTGGACTGAGAAGGGGCGAGCTATGCCCTGCAGCTCACTGACTGCGCCCGAGGTCTCAAGAGATTTGGATGAGTTCTGGGGAGGTCCGGACTACGATCCGGTAACCTCGGGTCCTGCGAGTGGCCGAACAGATGGGAGATTCCACCAGATTCGGAGATTCCTCACGAGATTCGCACTAAGATCAACGAGACAGGTGCCTCACCATCTCTCTGATCATTCCTGACATCTCAGGACATATCCATATCTCTTCCGAGTTTTGGACGGATATGCCGAAACGTGTGTCTGGGAACTCGCATGCAGGGCTTGAGATCTCTTGAGATGTGGGTCAGGGCCTCCAAAATTTAGACTGCGATCCCATGAGTTTATCTGCTCGAGACCCCTGACTGGGGTGAGACCTCAGGGTTTTGGCTCCGTTCTAATGACAATTGGATTTCAACCCCCTTGGGATTGCTTCTGGATCTCGCTAACTGGGCCAGAGATCCCCACGAGATTTGCCTGAGCATTCCCGCGTTTTACCTGAAGTCTGATGAACTTAGATGCTGTTTCTCATCCAATGGCCGGTGGCCCCAGGAGACTTGAGTGCGTTCTTCCGAGGCTGGGGCCGTGATCACGTGACATATGCCCGTGAATCTCCCTGACAGGGCCAGGGTTTGTTGACATTTGGATGGGTTCTCCTGGGCATCGGCCGAGATCACCCCGGAGTGGCATCGGGATCCCCTAACTTGGGCACAAACACTCAAGAGGTTTTGACGAGTTCTGGCTCGATTTGGAATCAGATCCCACGAGACTGGCTCCTGGCATCCACGGATTGGACCAGCACTCTCCCAAGTGTCGGAGGTGGCGGGGCACATTCAGACGGAGACCACGTGACATGTACCCCTGGATCTCGTCGAGTACACCTGACATTCCGAGACTTTGGCACAGTTGTCCTGAGATACGGACACCTAACCGAGATGTTTGCCTGGGAGTGGCCGATCAGGCCTGAGTTCTCACGGGATTTGGATCCGGTGTTCCGAGGTTTGGACTGTGGCCCCATGGAATTTGGCCCTGGATCTGGCTTCCAGGGCCTGAGGTCCGACGAGATGTCGACAAGCACTGCTGAGAATGGGATTCAGGTCCTCCGCGAATTGCCCGCGGAAGCCACTGAGGCATCCTGAGGTTTGACGAGATGGGGTTTGTTCTCCAAGGTTCGCCCGAAAGCACTCAGGTTTGGAGCCTGGTTCGCACCGTCCGGACGTGAGCACTCAGGAGCATTGGATGAGTTCTGCCGCAAAGGTGATTGAGAGCTCAGGAGTTGGACACTGGGTCTCCCTGAGGTGACTGGGATCGACCGCGGTTTGGAGGAGTACTCCCGAGATTTGGACTGAGATATGCTGAAGTTGAACCCTCGGTCTAACAGAGAGGCCTTGGCCTGAGATCCCGAAGGATTGGAGTCAGCGCCTCCGACCGGAGATCACGGGAGGTTTGCCTGTGAATCTCCCTGAAAAGCCCCGAGAACCCTGAAGCTGGGGAGGACACCTCCCGAGATTTGGACTGAGAGCAGCTGAGATTCGCCCCCGGATCTCACGGAAAGGGGCCGAGGTCTCAAGAGGGTTTGTGGAGCTCTGTCGACATTTGAACTCAGAAACGGCGCACGTGGCCACAGGTTTTAGAGGAACGGGCCAGAGCTCCAACGTCGTTGGGAGATCTCGAACGCGATGCCGACGGAGATCACGTGCCGTGTGTCCCTGGGTCTCGCTGACTTTTCCTGAGATCTCCGGGGATTCGCGCAGTTCTACCGAGATTTGGACGGCTATCTTGAGCCAAGCGACCTCCTTATCCTCCCCAAGGCCGGAGACCTCGTTCCCTGGGGGCCAGGTGTCCCCAGACGTGGGCTGGGATGCCATTTGATTTGCCCTTCCATCTGGCTGCCTGGCTCCGTGGTCTCCTGCGGTTTGGAGGCGCTCTTCCGAGATGCAGACTAAAAGCACGAGAATTTTGCCCCCCGGTACTGCAGAGGGGGCCTGTGCTGCCATGACTTGCGGTTTGTTCCCCCCAAGATTTGGCCTGAAACCACGCGGGGTTGGAACCCGGGCCTTGATATCCGGACCTGAGCGCTCTGGAACTTCAGGGCCCCTCCTGAAATTGGGATGGAAATCACGTGAGCATTGCCCCCTGGATCTCGAGGACTGGGTATGGGATCACGGCAGATTTGCATGAGCCGTCCCGAGATTTGGACGGAGCTCCCCTGAAGTCAGGTGCTCTCTGTCCCACAGAGCTCCCCGAGATCCCAGGAGTTTTGAGTGAGTTCTTCCGAGGCTTGGACGGAGGAGACACCATATTTGATCCCGAATCTCCCTGACTGGGCCCGACAGTGCTCGAACATTGCATGTGGTCCCCTAGGTTTGGACTGAGAAGGGGCGAGCTTTGCCCTGCCGCTCACTGACTGCGCCCGAGGTCTCAAGAGATTTGGATGAGTTCTGGGGAGGTCTGGACTACGATCCGGTGACCTCGGGCCCTGCCAGTGGCCGAACGGACCGGAGATTCCACCAGATTCGGAGATTCCTCGTGAGATTCGCCCTGAGAACAACGAGACAGGTGCCTCTCGATCTCTCTGATCATTCCTGACATCTCAGGACATTTCCATAGCTCTTCCGATATTTGGACGGATATGCCGACACGTGTTTCCAGGAACTCGCAGGCAGGGCCTGAGATCTCATGAGATGTGGGTCAGGGCCTCCAAAATTTAGACTGCGATCCCATGAGTTTAATTGCTTGAGACCCCTGACTGGGGTGAGACCTCAGGGATTTGGTTTCGTTCTAATGACAATTGGATTTCAACCCCCTGGGGATTGCTTCTGGATCTCGCTAACTGGGCCAGAGGTCCCCCCGGAATTTGCGTGTGTGTTCCCGTGTTACGCCTAAAGTCAGATGAACTTAGATGCTGTTTCTCACGCAACGGACAGTGGCCCCGCAAGATTTGAGTGCGTTCTTCCGAGCCTGGGGCTGTGATCACGTGACATATGTCCGTGAATCTCCCTGACAGGGCCAGGGGTTCTTGACATTTGAATGAGTTCTCCTGGACTTTGGCTGAGATCACCCGGATTCCATAACTTGGGCACAAACCACTAAAGAGATTTTGACGAGTTCCAGCTCGATTTGGAATCCGATCCCACGAGACTGGCTCCTGGCATTCACGGATTGGACCAGCGTTCTCACAAGTGTCGGAGGTGGCGAGCCTCATTCAGACGGAGACCACGTGACATGTGCCCCTCGATCTCGGCGAGTACACCTGACATTTCGAGGCTTTGGCACAGTTGTCCTGAGATTCGGACACCTACACGGAGACGTTTGCCTGGGAGAGTCCGACGGGTCCTGAGTTCTCACAGGATTTGGATCCGGTGTTCCGAGGTGTGGACTGCGGCCCCATGAGATTTGGCCCTGGATCTGGCTTCCTGGGCCTGTGGTCCCATGAGATGTCGACGAGCACTCCTGAGAATTGGATTCAGGTCCCCTGCGAATTGCCCTCGGAAGCCACTGAGGGGTCCCGAGCTTTGACAAGATGGGGTTTGTTCTCCAAGGTTCGCACGAAAGCACTCAGGTTTGGAGCCTGGTTCGCACCGTCCGGACGTGAGGACTCAGGGGCATTGGGTGGGTTCTGCTGCAAAGGTGATTGAGAGCTCAGGAGTTGGGCCCTGGGTCGCCCTGATGGTGACCGGGGTCGACCGAGGTTTGGAGGCTTTCTCCCGAGATTTGGACTGAGATTTGTGAGGTTGAACCCTGTGTCTAACAGAGAGGCCTTGGCCTGAGATCCCGTGGGTTGGAGTCAGCGCATCCGACCGGAGATCATGGGAGTTTTGCCTGTGAATCTCCCTGAAATTGTCCGAGAACCCTGAAGCTGGGGAGGAGACCTCCCGAGATTTGGACTGAGATCAGCTGAGATTCGCCCCCGGATCTCACCGAAAGGGGTCGAAGTCTCAAGATGGTTTGAGGAGCTCTGGCGACATTTGAAATCCGAAACGGTGCACGTAGCCACAGGTTGTAGTGGAACGCACCAGAGCTCCCACGAGGTTGGGAGATTGCAAACGCGATGTCGACGGAGATCATGTGCGTGTCTCCCTGGGTCTCGCTGACGTTTCCTGAGACCTCAGGGCATTCGCGCAGTTCTACCGAGATTTGGACGACTATCCTGAGCCAAGCGACCTCCATAACCTCCACAAGGCCCGAGATCTTGTTCCATTGGGGCCAGGTGTCCCCAGACGTGTGCTGGGATCCCACTTGGTTTGTCTTTCCATCTCGCTGCCTGGCCCCGTTGTATCCTGCGGTTTGGAGGCGCTCTCCCGAGATGCAGACTAAAACCATGAGAGGTTTGCCCCCGGGTCTTGCAGAGGGGGCCTGTGCTGCCATGACTTGCTGTTTGTTCCCCCCAAGACTTGGCCTGAAACCACGCGGGTTCGTTACCGGGGCCTTGATGTCTTGACGTGAGCGCTCTGGATCTGCAGGGCCCCTCCTGAAATTGGGATGGAGATCATGTGAGCATTGCCCCCTGGAACTCGAGGACTGGGCATGGGATCACACCAGATTTGCATGAGCCGTCCCGAGATTTGGATGGAGCTCCCCTGAAGTCAGACGCTCTTTGTCCCATAGAGCTCCCCGAGATCCCAGGAGCATTGAGTGCGTTCCTCCGACGCATGGACGGAGGAGACGCCAGATTTGACCCCGAATCTCCCTGACTGGGCCCGACAGCACTCGAACATTGCATGTGGTCCCCTCGGTTTGGACTGAGAAGGGGCGAGCTATGCCCTGCAGCTCACTGACTGCGCCCGAGGTCTCAAGAGATTTGGATGAGTTCTGGGGAGGTCCGGACTACGATCCGGTAACCTCGGGTCCTGCGAGTGGCCGAACAGATGGGAGATTCCACCAGATTCGGAGATTCCTCACGAGATTCGCACTAAGATCAACGAGACAGGTGCCTCACCATCTCTCTGATCATTCCTGACATCTCAGGACATATCCATATCTCTTCCGAGTTTTGGACGGATATGCCGAAACGTGTGTCTGGGAACTCGCATGCAGGGCTTGAGATCTCTTGAGATGTGGGTCAGGGCCTCCAAAATTTAGACTGCGATCCCATGAGTTTATCTGCTCGAGACCCCTGACTGGGGTGAGACCTCAGGGTTTTGGCTCCGTTCTAATGACAATTGGATTTCAACCCCCTTGGGATTGCTTCTGGATCTCGCTAACTGGGCCAGAGATCCCCACGAGATTTGCCTGAGCATTCCCGCGTTTTACCTGAAGTCTGATGAACTTAGATGCTGTTTCTCATCCAATGGCCGGTGGCCCCAGGAGACTTGAGTGCGTTCTTCCGAGGCTGGGGCCGTGATCACGTGACATATGCCCGTGAATCTCCCTGACAGGGCCAGGGTTTGTTGACATTTGGATGGGTTCTCCTGGGCATCGGCCGAGATCACCCCGGAGTGGCATCGGGATCCCCTAACTTGGGCACAAACACTCAAGAGGTTTTGACGAGTTCTGGCTCGATTTGGAATCAGATCCCACGAGACTGGCTCCTGGCATCCACGGATTGGACCAGCACTCTCCCAAGTGTCGGAGGTGGCGGGGCACATTCAGACGGAGACCACGTGACATGTACCCCTGGATCTCGTCGAGTACACCTGACATTCCGAGACTTTGGCACAGTTGTCCTGAGATACGGACACCTAACCGAGATGTTTGCCTGGGAGTGGCCGATCAGGCCTGAGTTCTCACGGGATTTGGATCCGGTGTTCCGAGGTTTGGACTGTGGCCCCATGGAATTTGGCCCTGGATCTGGCTTCCAGGGCCTGAGGTCCGACGAGATGTCGACAAGCACTGCTGAGAATGGGATTCAGGTCCTCCGCGAATTGCCCGCGGAAGCCACTGAGGCATCCTGAGGTTTGACGAGATGGGGGTTGTTCTCCAAGGTTCGCCCGAAAGCACTCAGGTTTGGAGCCTGGTTCGCACCGTCCGGACGTGAGCACTCAGGAGCATTGGATGAGTTCTGCCGCAAAGGTGATTGAGAGCTCAGGAGTTGGACACTGGGTCTCCCTGAGGTGACTGGGATCGACCGCGGTTTGGAGGAGTACTCCCGAGATTTGGACTGAGATATGCTGAAGTTGAACCCTCGGTCTAACAGAGAGGCCTTGGCCTGAGATCCCGAAGGATTGGAGTCAGCGCCTCCGACCGGAGATCACGGGAGGTTTGCCTGTGAATCTCCCTGAAAAGCCCCGAGAACCCTGAAGCTGGGGAGGACACCTCCCGAGATTTGGACTGAGAGCAGCTGAGATTCGCCCCCGGATCTCACGGAAAGGGGCCGAGGTCTCAAGAGGGTTTGTGGAGCTCTGTCGACATTTGAACTCAGAAACGGCGCACGTGGCCACAGGTTTTAGAGGAACGGGCCAGAGCTCCAACGTCGTTGGGAGATCTCGAACGCGATGCCGACGGAGATCACGTGCCGTGTGTCCCTGGGTCTCGCTGACTTTTCCTGAGATCTCCGGGGATTCGCGCAGTTCTACCGAGATTTGGACGGCTATCTTGAGCCAAGCGACCTCCTTATCCTCCCCAAGGCCGGAGACCTCGTTCCCTGGGGGCCAGGTGTCCCCAGACGTGGGCTGGGATGCCATTTGATTTGCCCTTCCATCTGGCTGCCTGGCTCCGTGGTCTCCTGCGCTTTGGAGGCGCTCTTCCGAGATGCAGACTAAAAGCACGAGAATTTTGCCCCCCGGTACTGCAGAGGGGGCCTGTGCTGCCATGACTTGCGGTTTGTTCCCCCCAAGATTTGGCCTGAAACCACGCGGGGTTGGAACCCGGGCCTTGATATCCGGACCTGAGCGCTCTGGAACTTCAGGGCCCCTCCTGAAATTGGGATGGAAATCACGTGAGCATTGCCCCCTGGATCTCGAGGACTGGGTATGGGATCACGGCAGATTTGCATGAGCCGTCCCGAGATTTGGACGGAGCTCCCCTGAAGTCAGGTGCTCTCTGTCCCACAGAGCTCCCCGAGATCCCAGGAGTTTTGAGTGAGTTCTTCCGAGGCTTGGACGGAGGAGACACCATATTTGATCCCGAATCTCCCTGACTGGGCCCGACAGTGCTCGAACATTGCATGTGGTCCCCTAGGTTTGGACTGAGAAGGGGCGAGCTTTGCCCTGCCGCTCACTGACTGCGCCCGAGGTCTCAAGAGATTTGGATGAGTTCTGGGGAGGTCTGGACTACGATCCGGTGACCTCGGGCCCTGCCAGTGGCCGAACGGACCGGAGATTCCACCAGATTCGGAGATTCCTCGTGAGATTCGCCCTGAGAACAACGAGACAGGTGCCTCTCGATCTCTCTGATCATTCCTGACATCTCAGGACATTTCCATAGCTCTTCCGATATTTGGACGGATATGCCGACACGTGTTTCCAGGAACTCGCAGGCAGGGCCTGAGATCTCATGAGATGTGGGTCAGGGCCTCCAAAATTTAGACTGCGATCCCATGAGTTTAATTGCTTGAGACCCCTGACTGGGGTGAGACCTCAGGGATTTGGTTTCGTTCTAATGACAATTGGATTTCAACCCCCTGGGGATTGCTTCTGGATCTCGCTAACTGGGCCAGAGGTCCCCCCGGAATTTGCGTGTGTGTTCCCGTGTTACGCCTAAAGTCAGATGAACTTAGATGCTGTTTCTCACGCAACGGACAGTGGCCCCGCAAGATTTGAGTGCGTTCTTCCGAGCCTGGGGCTGTGATCACGTGACATATGTCCGTGAATCTCCCTGACAGGGCCAGGGGTTCTTGACATATGAATGAGTTCTCCTGGACTTTGGCTGAGATCACCCGGATTCCATAACTTGGGCACAAACCACTAAAGAGATTTTGACGAGTTCCAGCTCGATTTGGAATCCGATCCCACGAGACTGGCTCCTGGCATTCACGGATTGGACCAGCGTTCTCACAAGTGTCGGAGGTGGCGAGCCTCATTCAGACGGAGACCACGTGACATGTGCCCCTCGATCTCGGCGAGTACACCTGACATTTCGAGGCTTTGGCACAGTTGTCCTGAGATTCGGACACCTACACGGAGACGTTTGCCTGGGAGAGTCCGACGGGTCCTGAGTTCTCACAGGATTTGGATCCGGTGTTCCGAGGTGTGGACTGCGGCCCCATGAGATTTGGCCCTGGATCTGGCTTCCTGGGCCTGTGGTCCCATGAGATGTCGACGAGCACTCCTGAGAATTGGATTCAGGTCCCCTGCGAATTGCCCTCGGAAGCCACTGAGGGGTCCCGAGCTTTGACAAGATGGGGTTTGTTCTCCAAGGTTCGCACGAAAGCACTCAGGTTTGGAGCCTGGTTCGCACCGTCCGGACGTGAGGACTCAGGGGCATTGGGTGGGTTCTGCTGCAAAGGTGATTGAGAGCTCAGGAGTTGGGCCCTGGGTCGCCCTGATGGTGACCGGGGTCGACCGAGGTTTGGAGGCTTTCTCCCGAGATTTGGACTGAGATTTGTGAGGTTGAACCCTGTGTCTAACAGAGAGGCCTTGGCCTGAGATCCCGTGGGTTGGAGTCAGCGCATCCGACCGGAGATCATGGGAGTTTTGCCTGTGAATCTCCCTGAAATTGTCCGAGAACCCTGAAGCTGGGGAGGAGACCTCCCGAGATTTGGACTGAGATCAGCTGAGATTCGCCCCCGGATCTCACCGAAAGGGGTCGAAGTCTCAAGATGGTTTGAGGAGCTCTGGCGACATTTGAAATCCGAAACGGTGCACGTAGCCACAGGTTGTAGTGGAACGCACCAGAGCTCCCACGAGGTTGGGAGATTGCAAACGCGATGTCGACGGAGATCATGTGCGTGTCTCCCTGGGTCTCGCTGACGTTTCCTGAGACCTCAGGGCATTCGCGCAGTTCTACCGAGATTTGGACGACTATCCTGAGCCAAGCGACCTCCATAACCTCCACAAGGCCCGAGATCTTGTTCCATTGGGGCCAGGTGTCCCCAGACGTGTGCTGGGATCCCACTTGGTTTGTCTTTCCATCTCGCTGCCTGGCCCCGTTGTATCCTGCGGTTTGGAGGCGCTCTCCCGAGATGCGGACTAAAACCATGAGAGGTTTGCCCCCGGGTCTTGCAGAGGGGGCCTGTGCTGCCATGACTTGCTGTTTGTTCCCCCCAAGACTTGGCCTGAAACCACGCGGGTTCGTTACCGGGGCCTTGATGTCTTGACGTGAGCGCTCTGGATCTGCAGGTCCCCTCCTGAAATTGGGATGGAGATCATGTGAGCATTGCCCCCTGGAACTCGAGGACTGGGCATGGGATCACACCAGATTTGCATGAGCCGTCCCGAGATTTGGATGGAGCTCCCCTGAAGTCAGACGCTCTTTGTCCCATAGAGCTCCCCGAGATCCCAGGAGCATTGAGTGCGTTCCTCCGACGCATGGACGGAGGAGACGCCAGATTTGACCCCGAATCTCCCTGACTGGGCCCGACAGCACTCGAACATTGCATGTGGTCCCCTCGGTTTGGACTGAGAAGGGGCGAGCTATGCCCTGCAGCTCACTGACTGCGCCCGAGGTCTCAAGAGATTTGGATGAGTTCTGGGGAGGTCCGGACTACGATCCGGTAACCTCGGGTCCTGCGAGTGGCCGAACAGATGGGAGATTCCACCAGATTCGGAGATTCCTCACGAGATTCGCACTAAGATCAACGAGACAGGTGCCTCACCATCTCTCTGATCATTCCTGACATCTCAGGACATATCCATATCTCTTCCGAGTTTTGGACGGATATGCCGAAACGTGTGTCTGGGAACTCGCATGCAGGGCTTGAGATCTCTTGAGATGTGGGTCAGGGCCTCCAAAATTTAGACTGCGATCCCATGAGTTTATCTGCTCGAGACCCCTGACTGGGGTGAGACCTCAGGGTTTTGGCTCCGTTCTAATGACAATTGGATTTCAACCCCCTTGGGATTGCTTCTGGATCTCGCTAACTGGGCCAGAGATCCCCACGAGATTTGCCTGAGCATTCCCGCGTTTTACCTGAAGTCTGATGAACTTAGATGCTGTTTCTCATCCAATGGCCGGTGGCCCCAGGAGACTTGAGTGCGTTCTTCCGAGGCTGGGGCCGTGATCACGTGACATATGCCCGTGAATCTCCCTGACAGGGCCAGGGTTTGTTGACATTTGGATGGGTTCTCCTGGGCATCGGCCGAGATCACCCCGGAGTGGCATCGGGATCCCCTAACTTGGGCACAAACACTCAAGAGGTTTTGACGAGTTCTGGCTCGATTTGGAATCAGATCCCACGAGACTGGCTCCTGGCATCCACGGATTGGACCAGCACTCTCCCAAGTGTCGGAGGTGGCGGGGCACATTCAGACGGAGACCACGTGACATGTACCCCTGGATCTCGTCGAGTACACCTGACATTCCGAGACTTTGGCACAGTTGTCCTGAGATACGGACACCTAACCGAGATGTTTGCCTGGGAGTGGCCGATCAGGCCTGAGTTCTCACGGGATTTGGATCCGGTGTTCCGAGGTTTGGACTGTGGCCCCATGGAATTTGGCCCTGGATCTGGCTTCCAGGGCCTGAGGTCCGACGAGATGTCGACAAGCACTGCTGAGAATGGGATTCAGGTCCTCCGCGAATTGCCCGCGGAAGCCACTGAGGCATCCTGAGGTTTGACGAGATGGGGTTTGTTCTCCAAGGTTCGCCCGAAAGCACTCAGGTTTGGAGCCTGGTTCGCACCGTCCGGACGTGAGCACTCAGGAGCATTGGATGAGTTCTGCCGCAAAGGTGATTGAGAGCTCAGGAGTTGGACACTGGGTCTCCCTGAGGTGACTGGGATCGACCGCGGTTTGGAGGAGTACTCCCGAGATTTGGACTGAGATATGCTGAAGTTGAACCCTCGGTCTAACAGAGAGGCCTTGGCCTGAGATCCCGAAGGATTGGAGTCAGCGCCTCCGACCGGAGATCACGGGAGGTTTGCCTGTGAATCTCCCTGAAAAGCCCCGAGAACCCTGAAGCTGGGGAGGACACCTCCCGAGATTTGGACTGAGAGCAGCTGAGATTCGCCCCCGGATCTCACGGAAAGGGGCCGAGGTCTCAAGAGGGTTTGTGGAGCTCTGTCGACATTTGAACTCAGAAACGGCGCACGTGGCCACAGGTTTTAGAGGAACGGGCCAGAGCTCCAACGTCGTTGGGAGATCTCGAACGCGATGCCGACGGAGATCACGTGCCGTGTGTCCCTGGGTCTCGCTGACTTTTCCTGAGATCTCCGGGGATTCGCGCAGTTCTACCGAGATTTGGACGGCTATCTTGAGCCAAGCGACCTCCTTATCCTCCCCAAGGCCGGAGACCTCGTTCCCTGGGGGCCAGGTGTCCCCAGACGTGGGCTGGGATGCCATTTGATTTGCCCTTCCATCTGGCTGCCTGGCTCCGTGGTCTCCTGCGGTTTGGAGGCGCTCTTCCGAGATGCAGACTAAAAGCACGAGAATTTTGCCCCCCGGTACTGCAGAGGGGGCCTGTGCTGCCATGACTTGCGGTTTGTTCCCCCCAAGATTTGGCCTGAAACCACGCGGGGTTGGAACCCGGGCCTTGATATCCGGACCTGAGCGCTCTGGAACTTCAGGGCCCCTCCTGAAATTGGGATGGAAATCACGTGAGCATTGCCCCCTGGATCTCGAGGACTGGGTATGGGATCACGGCAGATTTGCATGAGCCGTCCCGAGATTTGGACGGAGCTCCCCTGAAGTCAGGTGCTCTCTGTCCCACAGAGCTCCCCGAGATCCCAGGAGTTTTGAGTGAGTTCTTCCGAGGCTTGGACGGAGGAGACACCATATTTGATCCCGAATCTCCCTGACTGGGCCCGACAGTGCTCGAACATTGCATGTGGTCCCCTAGGTTTGGACTGAGAAGGGGCGAGCTTTGCCCTGCCGCTCACTGACTGCGCCCGAGGTCTCAAGAGATTTGGTTGAGTTCTGGGGAGGTCTGGACTACGATCCGGTGACCTCGGGCCCTGCCAGTGGCCGAACGGACCGGAGATTCCACCAGATTCGGAGATTCCTCGTGAGATTCGCCCTGAGAACAACGAGACAGGTGCCTCTCGATCTCT
This sequence comes from Mirounga angustirostris, assembly GCF_029215605.1. Classification (NCBI taxonomy): domain Eukaryota; kingdom Metazoa; phylum Chordata; class Mammalia; order Carnivora; family Phocidae; genus Mirounga; species Mirounga angustirostris. The sequence goes on along the minus strand of NW_026991736.1, from coordinate 85,617 downwards.
CTGATCATTCCTGACATCTCAGGACATTTCCATAGCTCTTCCGATATTTGGACGGATATGCCGACACGTGTTTCCAGGAACTCGCAGGCAGGGCCTGAGATCTCATGAGATGTGGGTCAGGGCCTCCAAAATTTAGACTGCGATCCCATGAGTTTAATTGCTTGAGACCCCTGACTGGGGTGAGACCTCAGGGATTTGGTTTCGTTCTAATGACAATTGGATTTCAACCCCCTGGGGATTGCTTCTGGATCTCGCTAACTGGGCCAGAGGTCCCCCCGGAATTTGCGTGTGTGTTCCCGTGTTACGCCTAAAGTCAGATGAACTTAGATGCTGTTTCTCACGCAACGGACAGTGGCCCCGCAAGATTTGAGTGCGTTCTTCCGAGCCTGGGGCTGTGATCACGTGACATATGTCCGTGAATCTCCCTGACAGGGCCAGGGGTTCTTGACATTTGAATGAGTTCTCCTGGACTTTGGCTGAGATCACCCGGATTCCATAACTTGGGCACAAACCACTAAAGAGATTTTGACGAGTTCCAGCTCGATTTGGAATCCGATCCCACGAGACTGGCTCCTGGCATTCACGGATTGGACCAGCGTTCTCACAAGTGTCGGAGGTGGCGAGCCTCATTCAGACGGAGACCACGTGACATGTGCCCCTCGATCTCGGCGAGTACACCTGACATTTCGAGGCTTTGGCACAGTTGTCCTGAGATTCGGACACCTACACGGAGACGTTTGCCTGGGAGAGTCCGACGGGTCCTGAGTTCTCACAGGATTTGGATCCGGTGTTCCGAGGTGTGGACTGCGGCCCCATGAGATTTGGCCCTGGATCTGGCTTCCTGGGCCTGTGGTCCCATGAGATGTCGACGAGCACTCCTGAGAATTGGATTCAGGTCCCCTGCGAATTGCCCTCGGAAGCCACTGAGGGGTCCCGAGCTTTGACAAGATGGGGTTTGTTCTCCAAGGTTCGCACGAAAGCACTCAGGTTTGGAGCCTGGTTCGCACCGTCCGGACGTGAGGACTCAGGGGCATTGGGTGGGTTCTGCTGCAAAGGTGATTGAGAGCTCAGGAGTTGGGCCCTGGGTCGCCCTGATGGTGACCGGGGTCGACCGAGGTTTGGAGGCTTTCTCCCGAGATTTGGACTGAGATTTGTGAGGTTGAACCCTGTGTCTAACAGAGAGGCCTTGGCCTGAGATCCCGTGGGTTGGAGTCAGCGCATCCGACCGGAGATCATGGGAGTTTTGCCTGTGAATCTCCCTGAAATTGTCCGAGAACCCTGAAGCTGGGGAGGAGACCTCCCGAGATTTGGACTGAGATCAGCTGAGATTCGCCCCCGGATCTCACCGAAAGGGGTCGAAGTCTCAAGATGGTTTGAGGAGCTCTGGCGACATTTGAAATCCGAAACGGTGCACGTAGCCACAGGTTGTAGTGGAACGCACCAGAGCTCCCACGAGGTTGGGAGATTGCAAACGCGATGTCGACGGAGATCATGTGCGTGTCTCCCTGGGTCTCGCTGACGTTTCCTGAGACCTCAGGGCATTCGCGCAGTTCTACCGAGATTTGGACGACTATCCTGAGCCAAGCGACCTCCATAACCTCCACAAGGCCCGAGATCTTGTTCCATTGGGGCCAGGTGTCCCCAGACGTGTGCTGGGATCCCACTTGGTTTGTCTTTCCATCTCGCTGCCTGGCCCCGTTGTATCCTGCGGTTTGGAGGCGCTCTCCCGAGATGCAGACTAAAACCATGAGAGGTTTGCCCCCGGGTCTTGCAGAGGGGGCCTGTGCTGCCATGACTTGCTGTTTGTTCCCCCCAAGACTTGGCCTGAAACCACGCGGGTTCGTTACCGGGGCCTTGATGTCTTGACGTGAGCGCTCTGGATCTGCAGGGCCCCTCCTGAAATTGGGATGGAGATCATGTGAGCATTGCCCCCTGGAACTCGAGGACTGGGCATGGGATCACACCAGATTTGCATGAGCCGTCCCGAGATTTGGATGGAGCTCCCCTGAAGTCAGACGCTCTTTGTCCCATAGAGGTCCCCGAGATCCCAGGAGCATTGAGTGCGTTCCTCCGACGCATGGACGGAGGAGACGCCAGATTTGACCCCGAATCTCCCTGACTGGGCCCGACAGCACTCGAACATTGCATGTGGTCCCCTCGGTTTGGACTGAGAAGGGGCGAGCTATGCCCTGCAGCTCACTGACTGCGCCCGAGGTCTCAAGAGATTTGGATGAGTTCTGGGGAGGTCCGGACTACGATCCGGTAACCTCGGGTCCTGCGAGTGGCCGAACAGATGGGAGATTCCACCAGATTCGGAGATTCCTCACGAGATTCGCACTAAGATCAACGAGACAGGTGCCTCACCATCTCTCTGATCATTCCTGACATCTCAGGACATATCCATATCTCTTCCGAGTTTTGGACGGATATGCCGAAACGTGTGTCTGGGAACTCGCATGCAGGGCTTGAGATCTCTTGAGATGTGGGTCAGGGCCTCCAAAATTTAGACTGCGATCCCATGAGTTTATCTGCTCGAGACCCCTGACTGGGGTGAGACCTCAGGGTTTTGGCTCCGTTCTAATGACAATTGGATTTCAACCCCCTTGGGATTGCTTCTGGATCTCGCTAACTGGGCCAGAGATCCCCACGAGATTTGCCTGAGCATTCCCGCGTTTTACCTGAAGTCTGATGAACTTAGATGCTGTTTCTCATCCAATGGCCGGTGGCCCCAGGAGACTTGAGTGCGTTCTTCCGAGGCTGGGGCCGTGATCACGTGACATATGCCCGTGAATCTCCCTGACAGGGCCAGGGTTTGTTGACATTTGGATGGGTTCTCCTGGGCATCGGCCGAGATCACCCCGGAGTGGCATCGGGATCCCCTAACTTGGGCACAAACACTCAAGAGGTTTTGACGAGTTCTGGCTCGATTTGGAATCAGATCCCACGAGACTGGCTCCTGGCATCCACGGATTGGACCAGCACTCTCCCAAGTGTCGGAGGTGGCGGGGCACATTCAGACGGAGACCACGTGACATGTACCCCTGGATCTCGTCGAGTACACCTGACATTCCGAGACTTTGGCACAGTTGTCCTGAGATACGGACACCTAACCGAGATGTTTGCCTGGGAGTGGCCGATCAGGCCTGAGTTCTCACGGGATTTGGATCCGGTGTTCCGAGGTTTGGACTGTGGCCCCATGGAATTTGGCCCTGGATCTGGCTTCCAGGGCCTGAGGTCCGACGAGATGTCGACAAGCACTGCTGAGAATGGGATTCAGGTCCTCCGCGAATTGCCCGCGGAAGCCACTGAGGCATCCTGAGGTTTGACGAGATGGGGGTTGTTCTCCAAGGTTCGCCCGAAAGCACTCAGGTTTGGAGCCTGGTTCGCACCGTCCGGACGTGAGCACTCAGGAGCATTGGATGAGTTCTGCCGCAAAGGTGATTGAGAGCTCAGGAGTTGGACACTGGGTCTCCCTGAGGTGACTGGGATCGACCGCGGTTTGGAGGAGTACTCCCGAGATTTGGACTGAGATATGCTGAAGTTGAACCCTCGGTCTAACAGAGAGGCCTTGGCCTGAGATCCCGAAGGATTGGAGTCAGCGCCTCCGACCGGAGATCACGGGAGGTTTGCCTGTGAATCTCCCTGAAAAGCCCCGAGAACCCTGAAGCTGGGGAGGACACCTCCCGAGATTTGGACTGAGAGCAGCTGAGATTCGCCCCCGGATCTCACGGAAAGGGGCCGAGGTCTCAAGAGGGTTTGTGGAGCTCTGTCGACATTTGAACTCAGAAACGGCGCACGTGGCCACAGGTTTTAGAGGAACGGGCCAGAGCTCCAACGTCGTTGGGAGATCTCGAACGCGATGCCGACGGAGATCACGTGCCGTGTGTCCCTGGGTCTCGCTGACTTTTCCTGAGATCTCCGGGGATTCGCGCAGTTCTACCGAGATTTGGACGGCTATCTTGAGCCAAGCGACCTCCTTATCCTCCCCAAGGCCGGAGACCTCGTTCCCTGGGGGCCAGGTGTCCCCAGACGTGGGCTGGGATGCCATTTGATTTGCCCTTCCATCTGGCTGCCTGGCTCCGTGGTCTCCTGCGGTTTGGAGGCGCTCTTCCGAGATGCAGACTAAAAGCACGAGAATTTTGCCCCCCGGTACTGCAGAGGGGGCCTGTGCTGCCATGACTTGCGGTTTGTTCCCCCCAAGATTTGGCCTGAAACCACGCGGGGTTGGAACCCGGGCCTTGATATCCGGACCTGAGCGCTCTGGAACTTCAGGGCCCCTCCTGAAATTGGGATGGAAATCACGTGAGCATTGCCCCCTGGATCTCGAGGACTGGGTATGGGATCACGGCAGATTTGCATGAGCCGTCCCGAGATTTGGACGGAGCTCCCCTGAAGTCAGGTGCTCTCTGTCCCACAGAGCTCCCCGAGATCCCAGGAGTTTTGAGTGAGTTCTTCCGAGGCTTGGACGGAGGAGACACCATATTTGATCCCGAATCTCCCTGACTGGGCCCGACAGTGCTCGAACATTGCATGTGGTCCCCTAGGTTTGGACTGAGAAGGGGCGAGCTTTGCCCTGCCGCTCACTGACTGCGCCCGAGGTCTCAAGAGATTTGGTTGAGTTCTGGGGAGGTCTGGACTACGATCCGGTGACCTCGGGCCCTGCCAGTGGCCGAACGGACCGGAGATTCCACCAGATTCGGAGATTCCTCGTGAGATTCGCCCTGAGAACAACGAGACAGGTGCCTCTCGATCTCTCTGATCATTCCTGACATCTCAGGACATTTCCATAGCTCTTCCGATATTTGGACGGATATGCCGACACGTGTTTCCAGGAACTCGCAGGCAGGGCCTGAGATCTCATGAGATGTGGGTCAGGGCCTCCAAAATTTAGACTGCGATCCCATGAGTTTAATTGCTTGAGACCCCTGACTGGGGTGAGACCTCAGGGATTTGGTTTCGTTCTAATGACAATTGGATTTCAACCCCCTGGGGATTGCTTCTGGATCTCGCTAACTGGGCCAGAGGTCCCCCCGGAATTTGCGTGTGTGTTCCCGTGTTACGCCTAAAGTCAGATGAACTTAGATGCTGTTTCTCACGCAACGGACAGTGGCCCCGCAAGATTTGAGTGCGTTCTTCCGAGCCTGGGGCTGTGATCACGTGACATATGTCCGTGAATCTCCCTGACAGGGCCAGGGGTTCTTGACATTTGAATGAGTTCTCCTGGACTTTGGCTGAGATCACCCGGATTCCATAACTTGGGCACAAACCACTAAAGAGATTTTGACGAGTTCCAGCTCGATTTGGAATCAGATCCCACGAGACTGGCTCCTGGCATTCACGGATTGGACCAGCGTTCTCACAAGTGTCGGAGGTGGCGAGCCTCATTCAGACGGAGACCACGTGACATGTGCCCCTCGATCTCGGCGAGTACACCTGACATTTCGAGGCTTTGGCACAGTTGTCCTGAGATTCGGACACCTACACGGAGACGTTTGCCTGGGAGAGTCCGACGGGTCCTGAGTTCTCACAGGATTTGGATCCGGTGTTCCGAGGTGTGGACTGCGGCCCCATGAGATTTGGCCCTGGATCTGGCTTCCTGGGCCTGTGGTCCCATGAGATGTCGACGAGCACTCCTGAGAATTGGATTCAGGTCCCCTGCGAATTGCCCTCGGAAGCCACTGAGGGGTCCCGAGCTTTGACAAGATGGGGTTTGTTCTCCAAGGTTCGCACGAAAGCACTCAGGTTTGGAGCCTGGTTCGCACCGTCCGGACGTGAGGACTCAGGGGCATTGGGTGGGTTCTGCTGCAAAGGTGATTGAGAGCTCAGGAGTTGGGCCCTGGGTCGCCCTGATGGTGACCGGGGTCGACCGAGGTTTGGAGGCTTTCTCCCGAGATTTGGACTGAGATTTGTGAGGTTGAACCCTGTGTCTAACAGAGAGGCCTTGGCCTGAGATCCCGTGGGTTGGAGTCAGCGCATCCGACCGGAGATCATGGGAGTTTTGCCTGTGAATCTCCCTGAAATTGTCCGAGAACCCTGAAGCTGGGGAGGAGACCTCCCGAGATTTGGACTGAGATCAGCTGAGATTCGCCCCCGGATCTCACCGAAAGGGGTCGAAGTCTCAAGATGGTTTGAGGAGCTCTGGCGACATTTGAAATCCGAAACGGTGCACGTAGCCACAGGTTGTAGTGGAACGCACCAGAGCTCCCACGAGGTTGGGAGATTGCAAACGCGATGTCGACGGAGATCATGTGCGTGTCTCCCTGGGTCTCGCTGACGTTTCCTGAGACCTCAGGGCATTCGCGCAGTTCTACCGAGATTTGGACGACTATCCTGAGCCAAGCGACCTCCATAACCTCCACAAGGCCCGAGATCTTGTTCCATTGGGGCCAGGTGTCCCCAGACGTGTGCTGGGATCCCACTTGGTTTGTCTTTCCATCTCGCTGCCTGGCCCCGTTGTATCCTGCGGTTTGGAGGCGCTCTCCCGAGATGCAGACTAAAACCATGAGAGGTTTGCCCCCGGGTCTTGCAGAGGGGGCCTGTGCTGCCATGACTTGCTGTTTGTTCCCCCCAAGACTTGGCCTGAAACCACGCGGGTTCGTTACCGGGGCCTTGATGTCTTGACGTGAGCGCTCTGGATCTGCAGGGCCCCTCCTGAAATTGGGATGGAGATCATGTGAGCATTGCCCCCTGGAACTCGAGGACTGGGCATGGGATCACACCAGATTTGCATGAGCCGTCCCGAGATTTGGATGGAGCTCCCCTGAAGTCAGACGCTCTTTGTCCCATAGAGCTCCCCGAGATCCCAGGAGCATTGAGTGCGTTCCTCCGACGCATGGACGGAGGAGACGCCAGATTTGACCCCGAATCTCCCTGACTGGGCCCGACAGCACTCGAACATTGCATGTGGTCCCCTCGGTTTGGACTGAGAAGGGGCGAGCTATGCCCTGCAGCTCACTGACTGCGCCCGAGGTCTCAAGAGATTTGGATGAGTTCTGGGGAGGTCCGGACTACGATCCGGTAACCTCGGGTCCTGCGAGTGGCCGAACAGATGGGAGATTCCACCAGATTCGGAGATTCCTCACGAGATTCGCACTAAGATCAACGAGACAGGTGCCTCACCATCTCTCTGATCATTCCTGACATCTCAGGACATATCCATATCTCTTCCGAGTTTTGGACGGATATGCCGAAACGTGTGTCTGGGAACTCGCATGCAGGGCTTGAGATCTCTTGAGATGTGGGTCAGGGCCTCCAAAATTTAGACTGCGATCCCATGAGTTTATCTGCTCGAGACCCCTGACTGGGGTGAGACCTCAGGGTTTTGGCTCCGTTCTAATGACAATTGGATTTCAACCCCCTTGGGATTGCTTCTGGATCTCGCTAACTGGGCCAGAGATCCCCACGAGATTTGCCTGAGCATTCCCGCGTTTTACCTGAAGTCTGATGAACTTAGATGCTGTTTCTCATCCAATGGCCGGTGGCCCCAGGAGACTTGAGTGCGTTCTTCCGAGGCTGGGGCCGTGATCACGTGACATATGCCCGTGAATCTCCCTGACAGGGCCAGGGTTTGTTGACATTTGGATGGGTTCTCCTGGGCATCGGCCGAGATCACCCCGGAGTGGCATCGGGATCCCCTAACTTGGGCACAAACACTCAAGAGGTTTTGACGAGTTCTGGCTCGATTTGGAATCAGATCCCACGAGACTGGCTCCTGGCATCCACGGATTGGACCAGCACTCTCCCAAGTGTCGGAGGTGGCGGGGCACATTCAGACGGAGACCACGTGACATGTACCCCTGGATCTCGTCGAGTACACCTGACATTCCGAGACTTTGGCACAGTTGTCCTGAGATACGGACACCTAACCGAGATGTTTGCCTGGGAGTGGCCGATCAGGCCTGAGTTCTCACGGGATTTGGATCCGGTGTTCCGAGGTTTGGACTGTGGCCCCATGGAATTTGGCCCTGGATCTGGCTTCCAGGGCCTGAGGTCCGACGAGATGTCGACAAGCACTGCTGAGAATGGGATTCAGGTCCTCCGCGAATTGCCCGCGGAAGCCACTGAGGCATCCTGAGGTTTGACGAGATGGGGTTTGTTCTCCAAGGTTCGCCCGAAAGCACTCAGGTTTGGAGCCTGGTTCGCACCGTCCGGACGTGAGCACTCAGGAGCATTGGATGAGTTCTGCCGCAAAGGTGATTGAGAGCTCAGGAGTTGGACACTGGGTCTCCCTGAGGTGACTGGGATCGACCGCGGTTTGGAGGAGTACTCCCGAGATTTGGACTGAGATATGCTGAAGTTGAACCCTCGGTCTAACAGAGAGGCCTTGGCCTGAGATCCCGAAGGATTGGAGTCAGCGCCTCCGACCGGAGATCACGGGAGGTTTGCCTGTGAATCTCCCTGAAAAGCCCCGAGAACCCTGAAGCTGGGGAGGACACCTCCCGAGATTTGGACTGAGAGCAGCTGAGATTCGCCCCCGGATCTCACGGAAAGGGGCCGAGGTCTCAAGAGGGTTTGTGGAGCTCTGTCGACATTTGAACTCAGAAACGGCGCACGTGGCCACAGGTTTTAGAGGAACGGGCCAGAGCTCCAACGTCGTTGGGAGATCTCGAACGCGATGCCGACGGAGATCACGTGCCGTGTGTCCCTGGGTCTCGCTGACTTTTCCTGAGATCTCCGGGGATTCGCGCAGTTCTACCGAGATTTGGACGGCTATCTTGAGCCAAGCGACCTCCTTATCCTCCCCAAGGCCGGAGACCTCGTTCCCTGGGGGCCAGGTGTCCCCAGACGTGGGCTGGGATGCCATTTGATTTGCCCTTCCATCTGGCTGCCTGGCTCCGTGGTCTCCTGCGGTTTGGAGGCGCTCTTCCGAGATGCAGACTAAAAGCACGAGAATTTTGCCCCCCGGTACTGCAGAGGGGGCCTGTGCTGCCATGACTTGCGGTTTGTTCCCCCCAAGATTTGGCCTGAAACCACGCGGGGTTGGAACCCGGGCCTTGATATCCGGACCTGAGCGCTCTGGAACTTCAGGGCCCCTCCTGAAATTGGGATGGAAATCACGTGAGCATTGCCCCCTGGATCTCGAGGACTGGGTATGGGATCACGGCAGATTTGCATGAGCCGTCCCGAGATTTGGACGGAGCTCCCCTGAAGTCAGGTGCTCTCTGTCCCACAGAGCTCCCCGAGATCCCAGGAGTTTTGAGTGAGTTCTTCCGAGGCTTGGACGGAGGAGACACCATATTTGATCCCGAATCTCCCTGACTGGGCCCGACAGTGCTCGAACATTGCATGTGGTCCCCTAGGTTTGGACTGAGAAGGGGCGAGCTTTGCCCTGCCGCTCACTGACTGCGCCCGAGGTCTCAAGAGATTTGGATGAGTTCTGGGGAGGTCTGGACTACGATCCGGTGACCTCGGGCCCTGCCAGTGGCCGAACGGACCGGAGATTCCACCAGATTCGGAGATTCCTCGTGAGATTCGCCCTGAGAACAACGAGACAGGTGCCTCTCGATCTCTCTGATCATTCCTGACATCTCAGGACATTTCCATAGCTCTTCCGATATTTGGACGGATATGCCGACACGTGTTTCCAGGAACTCGCAGGCAGGGCCTGAGATCTCATGAGATGTGGGTCAGGGCCTCCAAAATTTAGACTGCGATCCCATGAGTTTAATTGCTTGAGACCCCTGACTGGGGTGAGACCTCAGGGATTTGGTTTCGTTCTAATGACAATTGGATTTCAACCCCCTGGGGATTGCTTCTGGATCTCGCTAACTGGGCCAGAGGTCCCCCCGGAATTTGCGTGTGTGTTCCCGTGTTACGCCTAAAGTCAGATGAACTTAGATGCTGTTTCTCACGCAACGGACAGTGGCCCCGCAAGATTTGAGTGCGTTCTTCCGAGCCTGGGGCTGTGATCACGTGACATATGTCCGTGAATCTCCCTGACAGGGCCAGGGGTTCTTGACATTTGAATGAGTTCTCCTGGACTTTGGCTGAGATCACCCGGATTCCATAACTTGGGCACAAACCACTAAAGAGATTTTGACGAGTTCCAGCTCGATTTGGAATCAGATCCCACGAGACTGGCTCCTGGCATTCACGGATTGGACCAGCGTTCTCACAAGTGTCGGAGGTGGCGAGCCTCATTCAGACGGAGACCACGTGACATGTGCCCCTCGATCTCGGCGAGTACACCTGACATTTCGAGGCTTTGGCACAGTTGTCCTGAGATTCGGACACCTACACGGAGACGTTTGCCTGGGAGAGTCCGACGGGTCCTGAGTTCTCACAGGATTTGGATCCGGTGTTCCGAGGTGTGGACTGCGGCCCCATGAGATTTGGCCCTGGATCTGGCTTCCTGGGCCTGTGGTCCCATGAGATGTCGACGAGCACTCCTGAGAATTGGATTCAGGTCCCCTGCGAATTGCCCTCGGAAGCCACTGAGGGGTCCCGAGCTTTGACAAGATGGGGTTTGTTCTCCAAGGTTCGCACGAAAGCACTCAGGTTTGGAGCCTGGTTCGCACCGTCCGGACGTGAGGACTCAGGGGCATTGGGTGGGTTCTGCTGCAAAGGTGATTGAGAGCTCAGGAGTTGGGCCCTGGGTCGCCCTGATGGTGACCGGGGTCGACCGAGGTTTGGAGGCTTTCTCCCGAGATTTGGACTGAGATTTGTGAGGTTGAACCCTGTGTCTAACAGAGAGGCCTTGGCCTGAGATCCCGTGGGTTGGAGTCAGCGCATCCGACCGGAGATCATGGGAGTTTTGCCTGTGAATCTCCCTGAAATTGTCCGAGAACCCTGAAGCTGGGGAGGAGACCTCCCGAGATTTGGACTGAGATCAGCTGAGATTCGCCCCCGGATCTCACCGAAAGGGGTCGAAGTCTCAAGATGGTTTGAGGAGCTCTGGCGACATTTGAAATCCGAAACGGTGCACGTAGCCACAGGTTGTAGTGGAACGCACCAGAGCTCCCACGAGGTTGGGAGATTGCAAACGCGATGTCGACGGAGATCATGTGCGTGTCTCCCTGGGTCTCGCTGACGTTTCCTGAGACCTCAGGGCATTCGCGCAGTTCTACCGAGATTTGGACGACTATCCTGAGCCAAGCGACCTCCATAACCTCCACAAGGCCCGAGATCTTGTTCCATTGGGGCCAGGTGTCCCCAGACGTGTGCTGGGATCCCACTTGGTTTGTCTTTCCATCTCGCTGCCTGGCCCCGTTGTATCCTGCGGTTTGGAGGCGCTCTCCCGAGATGCAGACTAAAACCATGAGAGGTTTGCCCCCGGGTCTTGCAGAGGGGGCCTGTGCTGCCATGACTTGCTGTTTGTTCCCCCCAAGACTTGGCCTGAAACCACGCGGGTTCGTTACCGGGGCCTTGATGTCTTGACGTGAGCGCTCTGGATCTGCAGGGCCCCTCCTGAAATTGGGATGGAGATCATGTGAGCATTGCCCCCTGGACTCGAGGACTGGGCATGGGATCACACCAGATTTGCATGAGCCGTCCCGAGATTTGGATGGAGCTCCCCTGAAGTCAGACGCTCTTTGTCCCATAGAGCTCCCCGAGATCCCAGGAGCATTGAGTGCGTTCCTCCGACGCATGGACGGAGGAGACGCCAGATTTGACCCCGAATCTCCCTGACTGGGCCCGACAGCACTCGAACATTGCATGTGGTCCCCTCGGTTTGGACTGAGAAGGGGCGAGCTATGCCCTGCAGCTCACTGACTGCGCCCGAGGTCTCAAGAGATTTGGATGAGTTCTGGGGAGGTCCGGACTACGATCCGGTAACCTCGGGTCCTGCGAGTGGCCGAACAGATGGGAGATTCCACCAGATTCGGAGATTCCTCACGAGATTCGCACTAAGATCAACGAGACAGGTGCCTCACCATCTCTCTGATCATTCCTGACATCTCAGGACATATCCATATCTCTTCCGAGTTTTGGACGGATATGCCGAAACGTGTGTCTGGGAACTCGCATGCAGGGCTTGAGATCTCTTGAGATGTGGGTCAGGGCCTCCAAAATTTAGACTGCGATCCCATGAGTTTATCTGCTCGAGACCCCTGACTGGGGTGAGACCTCAGGGTTTTGGCTCCGTTCTAATGACAATTGGATTTCAACCCCCTTGGGATTGCTTCTGGATCTCGCTAACTGGGCCAGAGATCCCCACGAGATTTGCCTGAGCATTCCCGCGTTTTACCTGAAGTCTGATGAACTTAGATGCTGTTTCTCATCCAATGGCCGGTGGCCCCAGGAGACTTGAGTGCGTTCTTCCGAGGCTGGGGCCGTGATCACGTGACATATGCCCGTGAATCTCCCTGACAGGGCCAGGGTTTGTTGACATTTGGATGGGTTCTCCTGGGCATCGGCCGAGATCACCCCGGAGTGGCATCGGGATCCCCTAACTTGGGCACAAACACTCAAGAGGTTTTGACGAGTTCTGGCTCGATTTGGAATCAGATCCCACGAGACTGGCTCCTGGCATCCACGGATTGGACCAGCACTCTCCCAAGTGTCGGAGGTGGCGGGGCACATTCAGACGGAGACCACGTGACATGTACCCCTGGATCTCGTCGAGTACACCTGACATTCCGAGACTTTGGCACAGTTGTCCTGAGATACGGACACCTAACCGAGATGTTTGCCTGGGAGTGGCCGATCAGGCCTGAGTTCTCACGGGATTTGGATCCGGTGTTCCGAGGTTTGGACTGTGGCCCCATGGAATTTGGCCCTGGATCTGGCTTCCAGGGCCTGAGGTCCGACGAGATGTCGACAAGCACTGCTGAGAATGGGATTCAGGTCCTCCGCGAATTGCCCGCGGAAGCCACTGAGGCATCCTGAGGTTTGACGAGATGGGGTTTGTTCTCCAAGGTTCGCCCGAAAGCACTCAGGTTTGGAGCCTGGTTCGCACCGTCCGGACGTGAGCACTCAGGAGCATTGGATGAGTTCTGCCGCAAAGGTGATTGAGAGCTCAGGAGTTGGACACTGGGTCTCCCTGAGGTGACTGGGATCGACCGCGGTTTGGAGGAGTACTCCCGAGATTTGGACTGAGATATGCTGAAGTTGAACCCTCGGTCTAACAGAGAGGCCTTGGCCTGAGATCCCGAAGGATTGGAGTCAGCGCCTCCGACCGGAGATCACGGGAGGTTTGCCTGTGAATCTCCCTGAAAAGCCCCGAGAACCCTGAAGCTGGGGAGGACACCTCCCGAGATTTGGACTGAGAGCAGCTGAGATTCGCCCCCGGATCTCACGGAAAGGGGCCGAGGTCTCAAGAGGGTTTGTGGAGCTCTGTCGACATTTGAACTCAGAAACGGCGCACGTGGCCACAGGTTTTAGAGGAACGGGCCAGAGCTCCAACGTCGTTGGGAGATCTCGAACGCGATGCCGACGGAGATCACGTGCCGTGTGTCCCTGGGTCTCGCTGACTTTTCCTGAGATCTCCGGGGATTCGCGCAGTTCTACCGAGATTTGGACGGCTATCTTGAGCCAAGCGACCTCCTTATCCTCCCCAAGGCCGGAGACCTCGTTCCCTGGGGGCCAGGTGTCCCCAGACGTGGGCTGGGATGCCATTTGATTTGCCCTTCCATCTGGCTGCCTGGCTCCGTGGTCTCCTGCGGTTTGGAGGCGCTCTTCCGAGATGCAGACTAAAAGCACGAGAATTTTGCCCCCCGGTACTGCAGAGGGGGCCTGTGCTGCCATGACTTGCGGTTTGTTCCCCCCAAGATTTGGCCTGAAACCACGCGGGGTTGGAACCCGGGCCTTGATATCCGGACCTGAGCGCTCTGGAACTTCAGGGCCCCTCCTGAAATTGGGATGGAAATCACGTGAGCATTGCCCCCTGGATCTCGAGGACTGGGTATGGGATCACGGCAGATTTGCATGAGCCGTCCCGAGATTTGGACGGAGCTCCCCTGAAGTCAGGTGCTCTCTGTCCCACAGAGCTCCCCGAGATCCCAGGAGTTTTGAGTGAGTTCTTCCGAGGCTTGGACGGAGGAGACACCATATTTGATCCCGAATCTCCCTGACTGGGCCCGACAGTGCTCGAACATTGCATGTGGTCCCCTAGGTTTGGACTGAGAAGGGGCGAGCTTTGCCCTGCCGCTCACTGACTGCGCCCGAGGTCTCAAGAGATTTGGTTGAGTTCTGGGGAGGTCTGGACTACGATCCGGTGACCTCGGGCCCTGCCAGTGGCCGAACGGACCGGAGATTCCACCAGATTCGGAGATTCCTCGTGAGATTCGCCCTGAGAACAACGAGACAGGTGCCTCTCGATCTCTCTGATCATTCCTGACATCTCAGGACATTTCCATAGCTCTTCCGATATTTGGACGGATATGCCGACACGTGTTTCCAGGAACTCGCAGGCAGGGCCTGAGATCTCATGAGATGTGGGTCAGGGCCTCCAAAATTTAGACTGCGATCCCATGAGTTTAATTGCTTGAGACCCCTGACTGGGGTGAGACCTCAGGGATTTGGTTTCGTTCTAATGACAATTGGATTTCAACCCCCTGGGGATTGCTTCTGGATCTCGCTAACTGGGCCAGAGGTCCCCCCGGAATTTGCGTGTGTGTTCCCGTGTTACGCCTAAAGTCAGATGAACTTAGATGCTGTTTCTCACGCAACGGACAGTGGCCCCGCAAGATTTGAGTGCGTTCTTCCGAGCCTGGGGCTGTGATCACGTGACATATGTCCGTGAATCTCCCTGACAGGGCCAGGGGTTCTTGACATTTGAATGAGTTCTCCTGGACTTTGGCTGAGATCACCCGGATTCCATAACTTGGGCACAAACCACTAAAGAGATTTTGACGAGTTCCAGCTCGATTTGGAATCCGATCCCACGAGACTGGCTCCTGGCATTCACGGATTGGACCAGCGTTCTCACAAGTGTCGGAGGTGGCGAGCCTCATTCAGACGGAGACCACGTGACATGTGCCCCTCGATCTCGGCGAGTACACCTGACATTTCGAGGCTTTGGCACAGTTGTCCTGAGATTCGGACACCTACACGGAGACGTTTGCCTGGGAGAGTCCGACGGGTCCTGAGTTCTCACAGGATTTGGATCCGGTGTTCCGAGGTGTGGACTGCGGCCCCATGAGATTTGGCCCTGGATCTGGCTTCCTGGGCCTGTGGTCCCATGAGATGTCGACGAGCACTCCTGAGAATTGGATTCAGGTCCCCTGCGAATTGCCCTCGGAAGCCACTGAGGGGTCCCGAGCTTTGACAAGATGGGGTTTGTTCTCCAAGGTTCGCACGAAAGCACTCAGGTTTGGAGCCTGGTTCGCACCGTCCGGACGTGAGGACTCAGGGGCATTGGGTGGGTTCTGCTGCAAAGGTGATTGAGAGCTCAGGAGTTGGGCCCTGGGTCGCCCTGATGGTGACCGGGGTCGACCGAGGTTTGGAGGCTTTCTCCCGAGATTTGGACTGAGATTTGTGAGGTTGAACCCTGTGTCTAACAGAGAGGCCTTGGCCTGAGATCCCGTGGGTTGGAGTCAGCGCATCCGACCGGAGATCATGGGAGTTTTGCCTGTGAATCTCCCTGAAATTGTCCGAGAACCCTGAAGCTGGGGAGGAGACCTCCCGAGATTTGGACTGAGATCAGCTGAGATTCGCCCCCGGATCTCACCGAAAGGGGTCGAAGTCTCAAGATGGTTTGAGGAGCTCTGGCGACATTTGAAATCCGAAACGGTGCACGTAGCCACAGGTTGTAGTGGAACGCACCAGAGCTCCCACGAGGTTGGGAGATTGCAAACGCGATGTCGACGGAGATCATGTGCGTGTCTCCCTGGGTCTCGCTGACGTTTCCTGAGACCTCAGGGCATTCGCGCAGTTCTACCGAGATTTGGACGACTATCCTGAGCCAAGCGACCTCCATAACCTCCACAAGGCCCGAGATCTTGTTCCATTGGGGCCAGGTGTCCCCAGACGTGTGCTGGGATCCCACTTGGTTTGTCTTTCCATCTCGCTGCCTGGCCCCGTTGTATCCTGCGGTTTGGAGGCGCTCTCCCGAGATGCAGACTAAAACCATGAGAGGTTTGCCCCCGGGTCTTGCAGAGGGGGCCTGTGCTGCCATGACTTGCTGTTTGTTACCCCAAGACTTGGCCTGAAACCACGCGGGTTCGTTACCGGGGCCTTGATGTCTTGACGTGAGCGCTCTGGATCTGCAGGGCCCCTCCTGAAATTGGGATGGAGATCATGTGAGCATTGCCCCCTGGAACTCGAGGACTGGGCATGGGATCACACCAGATTTGCATGAGCCGTCCCGAGATTTGGATGGAGCTCCCCTGAAGTCAGACGCTCTTTGTCCCATAGAGCTCCCCGAGATCCCAGGAGCATTGAGTGCGTTCCTCCGACGCATGGACGGAGGAGACGCCAGATTTGACCGCGAATCTCCCTGACTGGGCCCGACAGCACTCGAACATTGCATGTGGTCCCCTCGGTTTGGACTGAGAAGGGGCGAGCTATGCCCTGCAGCTCACTGACTGCGCCCGAGGTCTCAAGAGATTTGGATGAGTTCTGGGGAGGTCCGGACTTCGATCCGGTAACCTCGGGTCCTGCGAGTGGCCGAACAGATGGGAGATTCCACCAGATTCGGAGATTCCTCACGAGATTCGCACTAAGATCAACGAGACAGGTGCCTCACCATCTCTCTGATCATTCCTGACATCTCAGGACATATCCATATCTCTTCCGAGGTTTGGACGGATATGCCGAAACGTGTGTCTGGGAACTCGCATGCAGGGCTTGAGATCTCTTGAGATGTGGGTCAGGGCCTCCAAAATTTAGACTGCGATCCCATGAGTTTATCTGCTCGAGACCCCTGACTGGGGTGAGACCTCAGGGTTTTGGCTCCGTTCTAATGACAATTGGATTTCAACCCCCTTGGGATTGCTTCTGGATCTCGCTAACTGGGCCAGAGATCCCCACGAGATTTGCCTGAGCATTCCCGCGTTTTACCTGAAGTCTGATGAACTTAGATGCTGTTTCTCATCCAATGGCCGGTGGCCCCAGGAGACTTGAGTGCGTTCTTCCGAGGCTGGGGCCGTGATCACGTGACATATGCCCGTGAATCTCCCTGACAGGGCCAGGGTTTGTTGACATTTGGATGGGTTCTCCTGGGCATCGGCCGAGATCACCCCGGAGTGGCATCGGGATCCCCTAACTTGGGCACAAACACTCAAGAGGTTTTGACGAGTTCTGGCTCGATTTGGAATCAGATCCCACGAGACTGGCTCCTGGCATCCACGGATTGGACCAGCACTCTCCCAAGTGTCGGAGGTGGCGGGGCACATTCAGACGGAGACCACGTGACATGTACCCCTGGATCTCGTCGAGTACACCTGACATTCCGAGACTTTGGCACAGTTGTCCTGAGATACGGACACCTAACCGAGATGTTTGCCTGGGAGTGGCCGATCAGGCCTGAGTTCTCACGGGATTTGGATCCGGTGTTCCGAGGTTTGGACTGTGGCCCCATGGAATTTGGCCCTGGATCTGGCTTCCAGGGCCTGAGGTCCGACGAGATGTCGACAAGCACTGCTGAGAATGGGATTCAGGTCCTCCGCGAATTGCCCGCGGAAGCCACTGAGGCATCCTGAGGTTTGACGAGATGGGGTTTGTTCTCCAAGGTTCGCCCGAAAGCACTCAGGTTTGGAGCCTGGTTCGCACCGTCCGGACGTGAGCACTCAGGAGCATTGGATGAGTTCTGCCGCAAAGGTGATTGAGAGCTCAGGAGTTGGACACTGGGTCTCCCTGAGGTGACTGGGATCGACCGCGGTTTGGAGGAGTACTCCCGAGATTTGGACTGAGATATGCTGAAGTTGAACCCTCGGTCTAACAGAGAGGCCTTGGCCTGAGATCCCGAAGGATTGGAGTCAGCGCCTCCGACCGGAGATCACGGGAGGTTTGCCTGTGAATCTCCCTGAAAAGCCCCGAGAACCCTGAAGCTGGGGAGGACACCTCCCGAGATTTGGACTGAGAGCAGCTGAGATTCGCCCCCGGATCTCACGGAAAGGGGCCGAGGTCTCAAGAGGGTTTGTGGAGCTCTGTCGACATTTGAACTCAGAAACGGCGCACGTGGCCACAGGTTTTAGAGGAACGGGCCAGAGCTCCAACGTCGTTGGGAGATCTCGAACGCGATGCCGACGGAGATCACGTGCCGTGTGTCCCTGGGTCTCGCTGACTTTTCCTGAGATCTCCGGGGATTCGCGCAGTTCTACCGAGATTTGGACGGCTATCTTGAGCCAAGCGACCTCCTTATCCTCCCCAAGGCCGGAGACCTCGTTCCCTGGGGGCCAGGTGTCCCCAGACGTGGGCTGGGATGCCATTTGATTTGCCCTTCCATCTGGCTGCCTGGCTCCGTGGTCTCCTGCGGTTTGGAGGCGCTCTTCCGAGATGCAGACTAAAAGCACGAGAATTTTGCCCCCCGGTACTGCAGAGGGGGCCTGTGCTGCCATGACTTGCGGTTTGTTCCCCCCAAGATTTGGCCTGAAACCACGCGGGGTTGGAACCCGGGCCTTGATATCCGGACCTGAGCGCTCTGGAACTTCAGGGCCCCTCCTGAAATTGGGATGGAAATCACGTGAGCATTGCCCCCTGGATCTCGAGGACTGGGTATGGGATCACGGCAGATTTGCATGAGCCGTCCCGAGATTTGGACGGAGCTCCCCTGAAGTCAGGTGCTCTCTGTCCCACAGAGCTCCCCGAGATCCCAGGAGTTTTGAGTGAGTTCTTCCGAGGCTTGGACGGAGGAGACACCATATTTGATCCCGAATCTCCCTGACTGGGCCCGACAGTGCTCGAACATTGCATGTGGTCCCCTAGGTTTGGACTGAGAAGGGGCGAGCTTTGCCCTGCCGCTCACTGACTGCGCCCGAGGTCTCAAGAGATTTGGATGAGTTCTGGGGAGGTCTGGACTACGATCCGGTGACCTCGGGCCCTGCCAGTGGCCGAACGGACCGGAGATTCCACCAGATTCGGAGATTCCTCGTGAGATTCGCCCTGAGAACAACGAGACAGGTGCCTCTCGATCTCTCTGATCATTCCTGACATCTCAGGACATTTCCATAGCTCTTCCGATATTTGGACGGATATGCCGACACGTGTTTCCAGGAACTCGCAGGCAGGGCCTGAGATCTCATGAGATGTGGGTCAGGGCCTCCAAAATTTAGACTGCGATCCCATGAGTTTAATTGCTTGAGACCCCTGACTGGGGTGAGACCTCAGGGATTTGGTTTCGTTCTAATGACAATTGGATTTCAACCCCCTGGGGATTGCTTCTGGATCTCGCTAACTGGGCCAGAGGTCCCCCCGGAATTTGCGTGTGTGTTCCCGTGTTACGCCTAAAGTCAGATGAACTTAGATGCTGTTTCTCACGCAACGGACAGTGGCCCCGCAAGATTTGAGTGCGTTCTTCCGAGCCTGGGGCTGTGATCACGTGACATATGTCCGTGAATCTCCCTGACAGGGCCAGGGGTTCTTGACATTTGAATGAGTTCTCCTGGACTTTGGCTGAGATCACCCGGATTCCATAACTTGGGCACAAACCACTAAAGAGATTTTGACGAGTTCCAGCTCGATTTGGAATCCGATCCCACGAGACTGGCTCCTGGCATTCACGGATTGGACCAGCGTTCTCACAAGTGTCGGAGGTGGCGAGCCTCATTCAGACGGAGACCACGTGACATGTGCCCCTCGATCTCGGCGAGTACACCTGACATTTCGAGGCTTTGGCACAGTTGTCCTGAGATTCGGACACCTACACGGAGACGTTTGCCTGGGAGAGTCCGACGGGTCCTGAGTTCTCACAGGATTTGGATCCGGTGTTCCGAGGTGTGGACTGCGGCCCCATGAGATTTGGCCCTGGATCTGGCTTCCTGGGCCTGTGGTCCCATGAGATGTCGACGAGCACTCCTGAGAATTGGATTCAGGTCCCCTGCGAATTGCCCTCGGAAGCCACTGAGGGGTCCCGAGCTTTGACAAGATGGGGTTTGTTCTCCAAGGTTCGCACGAAAGCACTCAGGTTTGGAGCCTGGTTCGCACCGTCCGGACGTGAGGACTCAGGGGCATTGGGTGGGTTCTGCTGCAAAGGTGATTGAGAGCTCAGGAGTTGGGCCCTGGGTCGCCCTGATGGTGACCGGGGTCGACCGAGGTTTGGAGGATTTCTCCCGAGATTTGGACTGAGATTTGTGAGGTTGAACCCTGTGTCTAACAGAGAGGCCTTGGCCTGAGATCCCGTGGGTTGGAGTCAGCGCATCCGACCGGAGATCATGGGAGTTTTGCCTGTGAATCTCCCTGAAATTGTCCGAGAACCCTGAAGCTGGGGAGGAGACCTCCCGAGATTTGGACTGAGATCAGCTGAGATTCGCCCCCGGATCTCACCGAAAGGGGTCGAAGTCTCAAGATGGTTTGAGGAGCTCTGGCGACATTTGAAATCCGAAACGGTGCACGTAGCCACAGGTTGTAGTGGAACGCACCAGAGCTCCCACGAGGTTGGGAGATTGCAAACGCGATGTCGACGGAGATCATGTGCGTGTCTCCCTGGGTCTCGCTGACGTTTCCTGAGACCTCAGGGCATTCGCGCAGTTCTACCGAGATTTGGACGACTATCCTGAGCCAAGCGACCTCCATAACCTCCACAAGGCCCGAGATCTTGTTCCATTGGGGCCAGGTGTCCCCAGACGTGTGCTGGGATCCCACTTGGTTTGTCTTTCCATCTCGCTGCCTGGCCCCGTTGTATCCTGCGGTTTGGAGGCGCTCTCCCGAGATGCAGACTAAAACCATGAGAGGTTTGCCCCCGGGTCTTGCAGAGGGGGCCTGTGCTGCCATGACTTGCTGTTTGTTCCCCCCAAGACTTGGCCTGAAACCACGCGGGTTCGTTACCGGGGCCTTGATGTCTTGACGTGAGCGCTCTGGATCTGCAGGGCCCCTCCTGAAATTGGGATGGAGATCATGTGAGCATTGCCCCCTGGAACTCGAGGACTGGGCATGGGATCACACCAGATTTGCATGAGGCGTCCCGAGATTTGGATGGAGCTCCCCTGAAGTCAGACGCTCTTTGTCCCATAGAGCTCCCCGAGATCCCAGGAGCATTGAGTGCGTTCCTCCGACGCATGGACGGAGGAGACGCCAGATTTGACCCCGAATCTCCCTGACTGGGCCCGACAGCACTCGAACATTGCATGTGGTCCCCTCGGTTTGGACTGAGAAGGGGCGAGCTATGCCCTGCAGCTCACTGACTGCGCCCGAGGTCTCAAGAGATTTGGATGAGTTCTGGGGAGGTCCGGACTACGATCCGGTAACCTCGGGCCCTGCGAGTGGCCGAACAGATGGGAGATTCCACCAGATTCGGAGATTCCTCACGAGATTCGCACTAAGATCAACGAGACAGGTGCCTCACCATCTCTCTGATCATTCCTGACATCTCAGGACATATCCATATCTCTTCCGAGTTTTGGACGGATATGCCGAAACGTGTGTCTGGGAACTCGCATGCAGGGCTTGAGATCTCTTGAGATGTGGGTCAGGGCCTCCAAAATTTAGACTGCGATCCCATGAGTTTATCTGCTCGAGACCCCTGACTGGGGTGAGACCTCAGGGTTTTGGCTCCGTTCTAATGACAATTGGATTTCAACCCCCTTGGGATTGCTTCTGGATCTCGCTAACTGGGCCAGAGATCCCCACGAGATTTGCCTGAGCATTCCCGCGTTTTACCTGAAGTCTGATGAACTTAGATGCTGTTTCTCATCCAATGGCCGGTGGCCCCAGGAGACTTGAGTGCGTTCTTCCGAGGCTGGGGCCGTGATCACGTGACATATGCCCGTGAATCTCCCTGACAGGGCCAGGGTTTGTTGACATTTGGATGGGTTCTCCTGGGCATCGGCCGAGATCACCCCGGAGTGGCATCGGGATCCCCTAACTTGGGCACAAACACTCAAGAGGTTTTGACGAGTTCTGGCTCGATTTGGAATCAGATCCCACGAGACTGGCTCCTGGCATCCACGGATTGGACCAGCACTCTCCCAAGTGTCGGAGGTGGCGGGGCACATTCAGACGGAGACCACGTGACATGTACCCCTGGATCTCGTCGAGTACACCTGACATTCCGAGACTTTGGCACAGTTGTCCTGAGATACGGACACCTAACCGAGATGTTTGCCTGGGAGTGGCCGATCAGGCCTGAGTTCTCACGGGATTTGGATCCGGTGTTCCGAGGTTTGGACTGTGGCCCCATGGAATTTGGCCCTGGATCTGGCTTCCAGGGCCTGAGGTCCGACGAGATGTCGACAAGCACTGCTGAGAATGGGATTCAGGTCCTCCGCGAATTGCCCGCGGAAGCCACTGAGGCATCCTGAGGTTTGACGAGATGGGGTTTGTTCTCCAAGGTTCGCCCGAAAGCACTCAGGTTTGGAGCCTGGTTCGCACCGTCCGGACGTGAGCACTCAGGAGCATTGGATGAGTTCTGCCGCAAAGGTGATTGAGAGCTCAGGAGTTGGACACTGGGTCTCCCTGAGGTGACTGGGATCGACCGCGGTTTGGAGGAGTACTCCCGAGACTTGGACTGAGATATGCTGAAGTTGAACCCTCGGTCTAACAGAGAGGCCTTGGCCTGAGATCCCGAAGGATTGGAGTCAGCGCCTCCGACCGGAGATCACGGGAGGTTTGCCTGTGAATCTCCCTGAAAAGCCCCGAGAACCCTGAAGCTGGGGAGGACACCTCCCGAGATTTGGACTGAGAGCAGCTGAGATTCGCCCCCGGATCTCACGGAAAGGGGCCGAGGTCTCAAGAGGGTTTGTGGAGCTCTGTCGACATTTGAACTCAGAAACGGCGCACGTGGCCACAGGTTTTAGAGGAACGGGCCAGAGCTCCAACGTCGTTGGGAGATCTCGAACGCGATGCCGACGGAGATCACGTGCCGTGTGTCCCTGGGTCTCGCTGACTTTTCCTGAGATCTCCGGGGATTCGCGCAGTTCTACCGAGATTTGGACGGCTATCTTGAGCCAAGCGACCTCCTTATCCTCCCCAAGGCCGGAGACCTCGTTCCCTGGGGGCCAGGTGTCCCCAGACGTGGGCTGGGATGCCATTTGATTTGCCCTTCCATCTGGCTGCCTGGCTCCGTGGTCTCCTGCGGTTTGGAGGCGCTCTTCCGAGATGCAGACTAAAAGCACGAGAATTTTGCCCCCCGGTACTGCAGAGGGGGCCTGTGCTGCCATGACTTGCGGTTTGTTCCCCCCAAGATTTGGCCTGAAACCACGCGGGGTTGGAACCCGGGCCTTGATATCCGGACCTGAGCGCTCTGGAACTTCAGGGCCCCTCCTGAAATTGGGATGGAAATCACGTGAGCATTGCCCCCTGGATCTCGAGGACTGGGTATGGGATCACGGCAGATTTGCATGAGCCGTCCCGAGATTTGGACGGAGCTCCCCTGAAGTCAGGTGCTCTCTGTCCCACAGAGCTCCCCGAGATCCCAGGAGTTTTGAGTGAGTTCTTCCGAGGCTTGGACGGAGGAGACACCATATTTGATCCCGAATCTCCCTGACTGGGCCCGACAGTGCTCGAACATTGCATGTGGTCCCCTAGGTTTGGACTGAGAAGGGGCGAGCTTTGCCCTGCCGCTCACTGACTGCGCCCGAGGTCTCAAGAGATTTGGTTGAGTTCTGGGGAGGTCTGGACTACGATCCGGTGACCTCGGGCCCTGCCAGTGGCCGAACGGACCGGAGATTCCACCAGATTCGGAGATTCCTCGTGAGATTCGCCCTGAGAACAACGAGACAGGTGCCTCTCGATCTCTCTGATCATTCCTGACAACTCAGGACATTTCCATAGCTCTTCCGATATTTGGACGGATATGCCGACACGTGTTTCCAGGAACTCGCAGGCAGGGCCTGAGATCTCATGAGATGTGGGTCAGGGCCTCCAAAATTTAGACTGCGATCCCATGAGTTTAATTGCTTGAGACCCCTGACTGCGGTGAGACCTCAGGGATTTGGTTTCGTTCTAATGACAATTGGATTTCAACCCCCTGGGGATTGCTTCTGGATCTCGCTAACTGGGCCAGAGGTCCCCCCGGAATTTGCGTGTGTGTTCCCGTGTTACGCCTAAAGTCAGATGAACTTAGATGCTGTTTCTCACGCAACGGACAGTGGCCCCGCAAGATTTGAGTGCGTTCTTCCGAGCCTGGGGCTGTGATCACGTGACATATGTCCGTGAATCTCCCTGACAGGGCCAGGGGTTCTTGACATTTGAATGAGTTCTCCTGGACTTTGGCTGAGATCACCCGGATTCCATAACTTGGGCACAAACCACTAAAGAGATTTTGACGAGTTCCAGCTCGATTTGGAATCCGATCCCACGAGACTGGCTCCTGGCATTCACGGATTGGACCAGCGTTCTCACAAGTGTCGGAGGTGGCGAGCCTCATTCAGACGGAGACCACGTGACATGTGCCCCTCGATCTCGGCGAGTACACCTGACATTTCGAGGCTTTGGCACAGTTGTCCTGAGATTCGGACACCTACACGGAGACGTTTGCCTGGGAGAGTCCGACGGGTCCTGAGTTCTCACAGGATTTGGATCCGGTGTTCCGAGGTGTGGACTGCGGCCCCATGAGATTTGGCCCTGGATCTGGCTTCCTGGGCCTGTGGTCCCATGAGATGTCGACGAGCACTCCTGAGAATTGGATTCAGGTCCCCTGCGAATTGCCCTCGGAAGCCACTGAGGGGTCCCGAGCTTTGACAAGATGGGGTTTGTTCTCCAAGGTTCGCACAAAAGCACTCAGGTTTGGAGCCTGGTTCGCACCGTCCGGACGTGAGGACTCAGGGGCATTGGGTGGGTTCTGCTGCAAAGGTGATTGAGAGCTCAGGAGTTGGGCCCTGGGTCGCCCTGATGGTGACCGGGGTCGACCGAGGTTTGGAGGCTTTCTCCCGAGATTTGGACTGAGATTTGTGAAGTTGAACCCTGTGTCTAACAGAGAGGCCTTGGCCTGAGATCCCGTGGGTTGGAGTCAGCGCATCCGACCGGAGATCATGGGAGTTTTGCCTGTGAATCTCCCTGAAATTGTCCGAGAACCCTGAAGCTGGGGAGGAGACCTCCCGAGATTTGGACTGAGATCAGCTGAGATTCGCCCCCGGATCTCACCGAAAGGGGTCGAAGTCTCAAGATGGTTTGAGGAGCTCTGGCGACATTTGAAATCCGAAACGGTGCACGTAGCCACAGGTTGTAGTGGAACGCACCAGAGCTCCCACGAGGTTGGGAGATTGCAAACGCGATGTCGACGGAGATCATGTGCGTGTCTCCCTGGGTCTCGCTGACGTTTCCTGAGACCTCAGGGCATTCGCGCAGTTCTACCGAGATTTGGACGACTATCCTGAGCCAAGCGACCTCCATAACCTCCACAAGGCCCGAGATCTTGTTCCATTGGGGCCAGGTGTCCCCAGACGTGTGCTGGGATCCCACTTGGTTTGTCTTTCCATCTCGCTGCCTGGCCCCGTTGTATCCTGCGGTTTGGAGGCGCTCTCCCGAGATGCAGACTAAAACCATGAGAGGTTTGCCCCCGGGTCTTGCAGAGGGGGCCTGTGCTGCCATGACTTGCTGTTTGTTCCCCCCAAGACTTGGCCTGAAACCACGCGGGTTCGTTACCGGGGCCTTGATGTCTTGACGTGAGCGCTCTGGATCTGCAGGGCCCCTCCTGAAATTGGGATGGAGATCATGTGAGCATTGCCCCCTGGAACTCGAGGACTGGGCATGGGATCACACCAGATTTGCATGAGCCGTCCCGAGATTTGGATGGAGCTCCCCTGAAGTCAGACGCTCTTTGTCCCATAGAGCTCCCCGAGATCCCAGGAGCATTGAGTGCGTTCCTCCGACGCATGGACGGAGGAGACGCCAGATTTGACCCCGAATCTCCCTGACTGGGCCCGACAGCACTCGAACATTGCATGTGGTCCCCTCGGTTTGGACTGAGAAGGGGCGAGCTATGCCCTGCAGCTCACTGACTGCGCCCGAGGTCTCAAGAGATTTGGATGAGTTCTGGGGAGGTCCGGACTACGATCCGGTAACCTCGGGCCCTGCGAGTGGCCGAACAGATGGGAGATTCCACCAGATTCGGAGATTCCTCACGAGATTCGCACTAAGATCAACGAGACAGGTGCCTCACCATCTCTCTGATCATTCCTGACATCTCAGGACATATCCATATCTCTTCCGAGGTTTGGACGGATATGCCGAAACGTGTGTCTGGGAACTCGCATGCAGGGCTTGAGATCTCTTGAGATGTGGGTCAGGGCCTCCAAAATTTAGACTGCGATCCCATGAGTTTATCTGCTCGAGACCCCTGACTGGGGTGAGACCTCAGGGTTTTGGCTCCGTTCTAATGACAATTGGATTTCAACCCCCTTGGGATTGCTTCTGGATCTCGCTAACTGGGCCAGAGATCCCCACGAGATTTGCCTGAGCATTCCCGCGTTTTACCTGAAGTCTGATGAACTTAGATGCTGTTTCTCATCCAATGGCCGGTGGCCCCAGGAGACTTGAGTGCGTTCTTCCGAGGCTGGGGCCGTGATCACGTGACATATGCCCGTGAATCTCCCTGACAGGGCCAGGGTTTGTTGACATTTGGATGGGTTCTCCTGGGCATCGGCCGAGATCACCCTGGAGTGGCATCGGGATCCCCTAACTTGGGCACAAACACTCAAGAGGTTTTGACGAGTTCTGGCTCGATTTGGAATCAGATCCCACGAGACTGGCTCCTGGCATCCACGGATTGGACCAGCACTCTCCCAAGTGTCGGAGGTGGCGGGGCACATTCAGACGGAGACCACGTGACATGTACCCCTGGATCTCGTCGAGTACACCTGACATTCCGAGACTTTGGCACAGTTGTCCTGAGATACGGACACCTAACTGAGATGTTTGCCTGGGAGTGGCCGATCAGGCCTGTGTTCTCACGGGATTTGGATCCGGTGTTCCGAGGTTTGGACTGTGGCCCCATGGAATTTGGCCCTGGATCTGGCTTCCAGGGCCTGAGGTCCGACGAGATGTCGACAAGCACTGCTGAGAATGGGATTCAGGTCCTCCGCGAATTGCCCGCGGAAGCCACTGAGGCATCCTGAGGTTTGACGAGATGGGGGTTGTTCTCCAAGGTTCGCCCGAAAGCACTCAGGTTTGGAGCCTGGTTCGCACCGTCCGGACGTGAGCACTCAGGAGCATTGGATGAGTTCTGCCGCAAAGGTGATTGAGAGCTCAGGAGTTGGACACTGGGTCTCCCTGAGGTGACTGGGATCGACCGCGGTTTGGAGGAGTACTCCCGAGATTTGGACTGAGATATGCTGAAGTTGAACCCTCGGTCTAACAGAGAGGCCTTGGCCTGAGATCCCGAAGGATTGGAGTCAGCGCCTCCGACCGGAGATCACGGGAGGTTTGCCTGTGAATCTCCCTGAAAAGCCCCGAGAACCCTGAAGCTGGGGAGGACACCTCCCGAGATTTGGACTGAGAGCAGCTGAGATTCGCCCCCGGATCTCACGGAAAGGGGCCGAGGTCTCAAGAGGGTTTGTGGAGCTCTGTCGACATTTGAACTCAGAAACGGCGCACGTGGCCACAGGTTTTAGAGGAACGGGCCAGAGCTCCAACGTCGTTGGGAGATCTCGAACGCGATGCCGACGGAGATCACGTGCCGTGTGTCCCTGGGTCTCGCTGACTTTTCCTGAGATCTCCGGGGATTCGCGCAGTTCTACCGAGATTTGGACGGCTATCTTGAGCCAAGCGACCTCCTTATCCTCCCCAAGGCCGGAGACCTCGTTCCCTGGGGGCCAGGTGTCCCCAGACGTGGGCTGGGATCCCATTTGATTTGCCCTTCCATCTGGCTGCCTGGCTCCGTGGTCTCCTGCGGTTTGGAGGCGCTCTTCCGAGATGCAGACTAAAAGCACGAGAATTTTGCCCCCCGGTACTGCAGAGGGGGCCTGTGCTGCCATGACTTGCGGTTTGTTCCCCCCAAGATTTGGCCTGAAACCACGCGGGGTTGGAACCCGGGCCTTGATATCCGGACCTGAGCGCTCTGGAACTTCAGGGCCCCTCCTGAAATTGGGATGGAAATCACGTGAGCATTGCCCCCTGGATCTCGAGGACTGGGTATGGGATCACGGCAGATTTGCATGAGCCGTCCCGAGATTTGGACGGAGCTCCCCTGAAGTCAGGTGCTCTCTGTCCCACAGAGCTCCCCGAGATCCCAGGAGTTTTGAGTGAGTTCTTCCGAGGCTTGGACGGAGGAGACACCATATTTGATCCCGAATCTCCCTGACTGGGCCCGACAGTGCTCGAACATTGCATGTGGTCCCCTAGGTTTGGACTGAGAAGGGGCGAGCTTTGCCCTGCCGCTCACTGACTGCGCCCGAGGTCTCAAGAGATTTGGATGAGTTCTGGGGAGGTCTGGACTACGATCCGGTGACCTCGGGCCCTGCCAGTGGCCGAACGGACCGGAGATTCCACCAGATTCGGAGATTCCTCGTGAGATTCGCCCTGAGAACAACGAGACAGGTGCCTCTCGATCTCTCTGATCATTCCTGACATCTCAGGACATTTCCATAGCTCTTCCGATATTTGGACGGATATGCCGACACGTGTTTCCAGGAACTCGCAGGCAGGGCCTGAGATCTCATGAGATGTGGGTCAGGGCCTCCAAAATTTAGACTGCGATCCCATGAGTTTAATTGCTTGAGACCCCTGACTGGGGTGAGACCTCAGGGATTTGGTTTCGTTCTAATGACAATTGGATTTCAACCCCCTGGGGATTGCTTCTGGATCTCGCTAACTGGGCCAGAGGTCCCCCCGGAATTTGCGTGTGTGTTCCCGTGTTACGCCTAAAGTCAGATGAACTTAGATGCTGTTTCTCACGCAACGGACAGTGGCCCCGCAAGATTTGAGTGCGTTCTTCCGAGCCTGGGGCTGTGATCACGTGACATATGTCCGTGAATCTCCCTGACAGGGCCAGGGGTTCTTGACATTTGAATGAGTTCTCCTGGACTTTGGCTGAGATCACCCGGATTCCATAACTTGGGCACAAACCACTAAAGAGATTTTGACGAGTTCCAGCTCGATTTGGAATCAGATCCCACGAGACTGGCTCCTGGCATTCACGGAGTGGACCAGCGTTCTCACAAGTGTCGGAGGTGGCGAGCCTCATTCAGACGGAGACCACGTGACATGTGCCCCTCGATCTCGGCGAGTACACCTGACATTTCGAGGCTTTGGCACAGTTGTCCTGAGATTCGGACACCTACACGGAGACGTTTGCCTGGGAGTGTCCGACGGGTCCTGAGTTCTCACAGGATTTGGATCCGGTGTTCCGAGGTGTGGACTGCGGCCCCATGAGATTTGGCCCTGGATCTGGCTTCCTGGGCCTGTGGTCCCATGAGATGTCGACGAGCACTCCTGAGAATTGGATTCAGGTCCCCTGCGAATTGCCCTCGGACACCACTGAGGGGTCCCGAGCTTTGACGAGATGGGGTTTGTTCTCCAAGGTTCGCACGAAAACACTCAAGTTTGGAGCCTGGTTCGCACCGTCCGGACGTGAGGACTCAGGAGCATTGGGTGGGTTCTGCTGCAAAGGTGATTGAGAGCTCAGGAGTTGGGCCCTGGGTCGCCCTGATGGTGACCGGGGTCGACCGAGGTTTCGAGGCTTTCTCCCGAGATTTGGACTGAGATTTGATGAAGTTGAACCCTGTGTCTAACAGAGAGGCCTTGGCCTGAGATCCCGTGGGTTGGAGTCAGCGCATCCGACCGGAGATCACGGGAGTTTTGCCTGTGAATCTCCCTGAAATTGTCCGAGAACCCTGAAGCTGGGGAGGAGACCTCCCGAGATTTGGACTGAGATCAGCTGAGATTCGCCCCCGGATCTCACCGAAAGGGATCGAAGTCTCAAGTTGGTTTGAGGAGCTCTGGCGACATTTGAAATCCGAAACTGTGCACATAGCCACAGGTTGTAGTGGAACGCACCAGAGCTCCCACGAGGTTGGGAGATTGCAAACGCGATGTCGACGGAGATCATGTGCGTGTCTCCCTGGGTCTCGCTGACGTTTCCTGAGACCTCATGGCATTCGCGCAGTTCTACTGAGATTTGGACGACTATCCTGAGCCAAGCGACCTCCATAACCTCCACAAGGCCCGAGATCTTGTTCCATGGGGGCCAGGTGTCCCCAGACGTGTGCTGGGATCCCACTTGGTTTGTCTTTCCATCTCGCTGCCTGGCCCTGTTGTATCCTGCGGTTTGGAGGCGCTCTCCCGAGATGCAGACTAAAACCATGAGAGGTTTGCCCCCGGGTCTTGCAGAGGGGGCCTGTGCTGCCATGACTTGCTGTTTGTTCCCCCCAAGGCTTGGCCTGAAACCACGCGGGTTCGTTACCGGGGCCTTGATGTCTTGACGTGAGCGCTCTGGATCTGCAGGGCCCCTCCTGAAATTGGGATGGAGATCATGTGAGCATTGCCCCCTGGAACTCGAGGACTGGGCATGGGATCACACCAGATTTGCATGAGCCGTCCCGAGATTTGGATGGAGCTCCCCTGAAGTCAGACGCTCTTTGTCCCATAGAGCTCCCCGAGATCCCAGGAGCATTGAGTGCGTTCCTCCGACGCATGGACGGAGGAGACGCCAGATTTGACCCCGAATCTCCCTGACTGGGCCCGACAGCACTCGAACATTGCATGTGGTCCCCTCGGTTTGGACTGAGAAGGGGCGAGCTATGCCCTGCAGCTCACTGACTGCGCCCGAGGTCTCAAGAGATTTGGATGAGTTCTGGGGAGGTCGGGACTACGATCCGGTAACCTCGGGCCCTGCGATTGGCCGAACAGATGGGAGATTCCACCAGATTCGGAGATTCCTCACGAGATTCGCACTAAGATCAACGAGACAGGTGCCTCACCATCTCTCTGATCATTCCTGACATCTCAGGACATATCCATATCTCTTCCGACTTTTGGACGGATATGCCGAAACGTGTGTCTGGGAACTCGCATGCAGGGCTTGAGATCTCTTGAGATGTGGGTCAGGGCCTCCAAAATTTAGACTGCGATCCCATGAGTTTATCTGCTCGAGACCCCTGACTGGGGTGAGACCTCAGGGTTTTGGCTCCGTTCTAATGACAATTGGATTTCAACCCCCTTGGGATTGCTTCTGGATCTCGCTAACTGGGCCAGAGATCCCCACGAGATTTGCCTGAGCATTCCCGCGTTTTACCTGAAGTCTGATGAACTTAGATGCTGTTTCTCATCCAATGGCCGGTGGCCCCAGGAGACTTGAGTGCGTTCTTCCGAGCCTGGGGCCGTGATCACGTGACATATGCCCGTGAATCTCCCTGACAGGGCCAGGGTTTGTTGACATTTGGATGGGTTCTCCTGGGCATCGGCCGAGATCACCCCGGAGTGGCATCGGGATCCCCTAACTTGGGCACAAACACTCAAGAGGTTTTGACGAGTTCTGGCTCGATTTGGAATCAGATCCCACGAGACTGGCTCCTGGCATCCACGGATTGGACCAGCACTCTCCCAAGTGTCGGAGGTGGCGGGGCACATTCAGACGGAGACCACGTGACATGTACCCCTGGATCTCGTCGAGTACACCTGACATTCCGAGACTTTGGCACAGTTGTCCTGAGATACGGACACCTAACCGA
The DNA here is from genome assembly GCF_029215605.1 of Mirounga angustirostris. Taxonomy (NCBI): domain Eukaryota; kingdom Metazoa; phylum Chordata; class Mammalia; order Carnivora; family Phocidae; genus Mirounga; species Mirounga angustirostris. The sequence continues at coordinate 53,974 of NW_026991736.1, read as the reverse complement.
GATGTTTGCCTGGGAGTGGCCGATCAGGCCTGAGTTCTCACGGGATTTGGATCCGGTGTTCCGAGGTTTGGACTGTGGCCCCATGGAATTTGGCCCTGGATCTGGCTTCCAGGGCCTGAGGTCCGACGAGATGTCGACAAGCACTGCTGAGAATGGGATTCAGGTCCTCCGCGAATTGCCCGCGGAAGCCACTGAGGCATCCTGAGGTTTGACGAGATGGGGTTTGTTCTCCAAGGTTCGCCCGAAAGCACTCAGGTTTGGAGCCTGGTTCGCACCGTCCGGACGTGAGCACTCAGGAGCATTGGATGAGTTCTGCCGCAAAGGTGATTGAGAGCTCAGGAGTTGGACACTGGGTCTCCCTGAGGTGACTGGGATCGACCGCGGTTTGGAGGAGTACTCCCGAGATTTGGACTGAGATATGCTGAAGTTGAACCCTCGGTCTAACAGAGAGGCCTTGGCCTGAGATCCCGAAGGATTGGAGTCAGCGCCTCCGACCGGAGATCACGGGAGGTTTGCCTGTGAATCTCCCTGAAAAGCCCCGAGAACCCTGAAGCTGGGGAGGACACCTCCCGAGATTTGGACTGAGAGCAGCTGAGATTCGCCCCCGGATCTCACGGAAAGGGGCCGAGGTCTCAAGAGGGTTTGTGGAGCTCTGTCGACATTTGAACTCAGAAACGGCGCACGTGGCCACAGGTTTTAGAGGAACGGGCCAGAGCTCCAACGTCGTTGGGAGATCTCGAACGCGATGCCGACGGAGATCACGTGTCGTGTGTCCCTGGGTCTCGCTGACTTTTCCTGAGATCTCCGGGGATTCGCGCAGTTCTACCGAGATTTGGACGGCTATCTTGAGCCAAGCGACCTCCTTATCCTCCCCAAGGCCGGAGACCTCGTTCCCTGGGGGCCAGGTGTCCCCAGACGTGGGCTGGGATGCCATTTGATTTGCCCTTCCATCTGGCTGCCTGGCTCCGTGGTCTCCTGCGGTTTGGAGGCGCTCTTCCGAGATGCAGACTAAAAGCACGAGAATTTTGCCCCCCGGTACTGCAGAGGGGGCCTGTGCTGCCATGACTTGCGGTTTGTTCCCCCCAAGATTTGGCCTGAAACCACGCGGGGTTGGAACCCGGGCCTTGATATCCGGACCTGAGCGCTCTGGAACTTCAGGGCCCCTCCTGAAATTGGGATGGAAATCACGTGAGCATTGCCCCCTGGATCTCGAGGACTGGGTATGGGATCACGGCAGATTTGCATGAGCCGTCCCGAGATTTGGACGGAGCTCCCCTGAAGTCAGGTGCTCTCTGTCCCACAGAGCTCCCCGAGATCCCAGGAGTTTTGAGTGAGTTCTTCCGAGGCTTGGACGGAGGAGACACCATATTTGATCCCGAATCTCCCTGACTGGGCCCGACAGTGCTCGAACATTGCATGTGGTCCCCTAGGTTTGGACTGAGAAGGGGCGAGCTTTGCCCTGCCGCTCACTGACTGCGCCCGAGGTCTCAAGAGATTTGGTTGAGTTCTGGGGAGGTCTGGACTACGATCCGGTGACCTCGGGCCCTGCCAGTGGCCGAACGGACCGGAGATTCCACCAGATTCGGAGATTCCTCGTGAGATTCGCCCTGAGAACAACGAGACAGGTGCCTCTCGATCTCTCTGATCATTCCTGACAACTCAGGACATTTCCATAGCTCTTCCGATATTTGGACGGATATGCCGACACGTGTTTCCAGGAACTCGCAGGCAGGGCCTGAGATCTCATGAGATGTGGGTCAGGGCCTCCAAAATTTAGACTGCGATCCCATGAGTTTAATTGCTTGAGACCCCTGACTGCGGTGAGACCTCAGGGATTTGGTTTCGTTCTAATGACAATTGGATTTCAACCCCCTGGGGATTGCTTCTGGATCTCGCTAACTGGGCCAGAGGTCCCCCCGGAATTTGCGTGTGTGTTCCCGTGTTACGCCTAAAGTCAGATGAACTTAGATGCTGTTTCTCACGCAACGGACAGTGGCCCCGCAAGATTTGAGTGCGTTCTTCCGAGCCTGGGGCTGTGATCACGTGACATATGTCCGTGAATCTCCCTGACAGGGCCAGGGGTTCTTGACATTTGAATGAGTTCTCCTGGACTTTGGCTGAGATCACCCGGATTCCATAACTTGGGCACAAACCACTAAAGAGATTTTGACGAGTTCCAGCTCGATTTGGAATCCGATCCCACGAGACTGGCTCCTGGCATTCACGGATTGGACCAGCGTTCTCACAAGTGTCGGAGGTGGCGAGCCTCATTCAGACGGAGACCACGTGACATGTGCCCCTCGATCTCGGCGAGTACACCTGACATTTCGAGGCTTTGGCACAGTTGTCCTGAGATTCGGACACCTACACGGAGACGTTTGCCTGGGAGAGTCCGACGGGTCCTGAGTTCTCACAGGATTTGGATCCGGTGTTCCGAGGTGTGGACTGCGGCCCCATGAGATTTGGCCCTGGATCTGGCTTCCTGGGCCTGTGGTCCCATGAGATGTCGACGAGCACTCCTGAGAATTGGATTCAGGTCCCCTGCGAATTGCCCTCGGAAGCCACTGAGGGGTCCCGAGCTTTGACAAGATGGGGTTTGTTCTCCAAGGTTCGCACAAAAGCACTCAGGTTTGGAGCCTGGTTCGCACCGTCCGGACGTGAGGACTCAGGGGCATTGGGTGGGTTCTGCTGCAAAGGTGATTGAGAGCTCAGGAGTTGGGCCCTGGGTCGCCCTGATGGTGACCGGGGTCGACCGAGGTTTGGAGGCTTTCTCCCGAGATTTGGACTGAGATTTGTGAAGTTGAACCCTGTGTCTAACAGAGAGGCCTTGGCCTGAGATCCCGTGGGTTGGAGTCAGCGCATCCGACCGGAGATCATGGGAGTTTTGCCTGTGAATCTCCCTGAAATTGTCCGAGAACCCTGAAGCTGGGGAGGAGACCTCCCGAGATTTGGACTGAGATCAGCTGAGATTCGCCCCCGGATCTCACCGAAAGGGGTCGAAGTCTCAAGATGGTTTGAGGAGCTCTGGCGACATTTGAAATCCGAAACGGTGCACGTAGCCACAGGTTGTAGTGGAACGCACCAGAGCTCCCACGAGGTTGGGAGATTGCAAACGCGATGTCGACGGAGATCATGTGCGTGTCTCCCTGGGTCTCGCTGACGTTTCCTGAGACCTCAGGGCATTCGCGCAGTTCTACCGAGATTTGGACGACTATCCTGAGCCAAGCGACCTCCATAACCTCCACAAGGCCCGAGATCTTGTTCCATTGGGGCCAGGTGTCCCCAGACGTGTGCTGGGATCCCACTTGGTTTGTCTTTCCATCTCGCTGCCTGGCCCCGTTGTATCCTGCGGTTTGGAGGCGCTCTCCCGAGATGCAGACTAAAACCATGAGAGGTTTGCCCCCGGGTCTTGCAGAGGGGGCCTGTGCTGCCATGACTTGCTGTTTGTTCCCCCCAAGACTTGGACTGAAACCACGCGGGTTCGTTACCGGGGCCTTGATGTCTTGACGTGAGCGCTCTGGATCTGCAGGGCCCCTCCTGAAATTGGGATGGAGATCATGTGAGCATTGCCCCCTGGAACTCGAGGACTGGGCATGGGATCACACCAGATTTGCATGAGCCGTCCCGAGATTTGGATGGAGCTCCCCTGAAGTCAGACGCTCTTTGTCCCATAGAGCTCCCCGAGATCCCAGGAGCATTGAGTGCGTTCCTCCGACGCATGGACGGAGGAGACGCCAGATTTGACCCCGAATCTCCCTGACTGGGCCCGACAGCACTCGAACATTGCATGTGGTCCCCTCGGTTTGGACTGAGAAGGGGCGAGCTATGCCCTGCAGCTCACTGACTGCGCCCGAGGTCTCAAGAGATTTGGATGAGTTCTGGGGAGGTCCGGACTACGATCCGGTAACCTCGGGCCCTGCGAGTGGCCGAACAGATGGGAGATTCCACCAGATTCGGAGATTCCTCACGAGATTCGCACTAAGATCAACGAGACAGGTGCCTCACCATCTCTCTGATCATTCCTGACATCTCAGGACATATCCATATCTCTTCCGAGTTTTGGACGGATATGCCGAAACGTGTGTCTGGGAACTCGCATGCAGGGCTTGAGATCTCTTGAGATGTGGGTCAGGGCCTCCAAAATTTAGACTGCGATCCCATGAGTTTATCTGCTCGAGACCCCTGACTGGGGTGAGACCTCAGGGTTTTGGCTCCGTTCTAATGACAATTGGATTTCAACCCCCTTGGGATTGCTTCTGGATCTCGCTAACTGGGCCAGAGATCCCCACGAGATTTGCCTGAGCATTCCCGCGTTTTACCTGAAGTCTGATGAACTTAGATGCTGTTTCTCATCCAATGGCCGGTGGCCCCAGGAGACTTGAGTGCGTTCTTCCGAGGCTGGGGCCGTGATCACGTGACATATGCCCGTGAATCTCCCTGACAGGGCCAGGGTTTGTTGACATTTGGATGGGTTCTCCTGGGCATCGGCCGAGATCACCCCGGAGTGGCATCGGGATCCCCTAACTTGGGCACAAACACTCAAGAGGTTTTGACGAGTTCTGGCTCGATTTGGAATCAGATCCCACGAGACTGGCTCCTGGCATCCACGGATTGGACCAGCACTCTCCCAAGTGTCGGAGGTGGCGGGGCACATTCAGACGGAGACCACGTGACATGTACCCCTGGATCTCGTCGAGTACACCTGACATTCCGAGACTTTGGCACAGTTGTCCTGAGATACGGACACCTAACCGAGATGTTTGCCTGGGAGTGGCCGATCAGGCCTGAGTTCTCACGGGATTTGGATCCGGTGTTCCGAGGTTTGGACTGTGGCCCCATGGAATTTGGCCCTGGATCTGGCTTCCAGGGCCTGAGGTCCGACGAGATGTCGACAAGCACTGCTGAGAATGGGATTCAGGTCCTCCGCGAATTGCCCGCGGAAGCCACTGAGGCATCCTGAGGTTTGACGAGATGGGGGTTGTTCTCCAAGGTTCGCCCGAAAGCACTCAGGTTTGGAGCCTGGTTCGCACCGTCCGGACGTGAGCACTCAGGAGCATTGGATGAGTTCTGCCGCAAAGGTGATTGAGAGCTCAGGAGTTGGACACTGGGTCTCCCTGAGGTGACTGGGATCGACCGCGGTTTGGAGGAGTACTCCCGAGATTTGGACTGAGATATGCTGAAGTTGAACCCTCGGTCTAACAGAGAGGCCTTGGCCTGAGATCCCGAAGGATTGGAGTCAGCGCCTCCGACCGGAGATCACGGGAGGTTTGCCTGTGAATCTCCCTGAAAAGCCCCGAGAACCCTGAAGCTGGGGAGGACACCTCCCGAGATTTGGACTGAGAGCAGCTGAGATTCGCCCCCGGATCTCACGGAAAGGGGCCGAGGTCTCAAGAGGGTTTGTGGAGCTCTGTCGACATTTGAACTCAGAAACGGCGCACGTGGCCACAGGTTTTAGAGGAACGGGCCAGAGCTCCAACGTCGTTGGGAGATCTCGAACGCGATGCCGACGGAGATCACGTGCCGTGTGTCCCTGGGTCTCGCTGACTTTTCCTGAGATCTCCGGGGATTCGCGCAGTTCTACCGAGATTTGGACGGCTATCTTGAGCCAAGCGACCTCCTTATCCTCCCCAAGGCCGGAGACCTCGTTCCCTGGGGGCCAGGTGTCCCCAGACGTGGGCTGGGATCCCATTTGATTTGCCCTTCCATCTGGCTGCCTGGCTCCGTGGTCTCCTGCGGTTTGGAGGCGCTCTTCCGAGATGCAGACTAAAAGCACGAGAATTTTGCCCCCCGGTACTGCAGAGGGGGCCTGTGCTGCCATGACTTGCGGTTTGTTCCCCCCAAGATTTGGCCTGAAACCACGCGGGGTTGGAACCCGGGCCTTGATATCCGGACCTGAGCGCTCTGGAACTTCAGGGCCCCTCCTGAAATTGGGATGGAAATCACGTGAGCATTGCCCCCTGGATCTCGAGGACTGGGTATGGGATCACGGCAGATTTGCATGAGCCGTCCCGAGATTTGGACGGAGCTCCCCTGAAGTCAGGTGCTCTCTGTCCCACAGAGCTCCCCGAGATCCCAGGAGTTTTGAGTGAGTTCTTCCGAGGCTTGGACGGAGGAGACACCATATTTGATCCCGAATCTCCCTGACTGGGCCCGACAGTGCTCGAACATTGCATGTGGTCCCCTAGGTTTGGACTGAGAAGGGGCGAGCTTTGCCCTGCCGCTCACTGACTGCGCCCGAGGTCTCAAGAGATTTGGTTGAGTTCTGGGGAGGTCTGGACTACGATCCGGTGACCTCGGGCCCTGCCAGTGGCCGAACGGACCGGAGATTCCACCAGATTCGGAGATTCCTCGTGAGATTCGCCCTGAGAACAACGAGACAGGTGCCTCTCGATCTCTCTGATCATTCCTGACATCTCAGGACATTTCCATAGCTCTTCCGATATTTGGACGGATATGCCGACACGTGTTTCCAGGAACTCGCAGGCAGGGCCTGAGATCTCATGAGATGTGGGTCAGGGCCTCCAAAATTTAGACTGCGATCCCATGAGTTTAATTGCTTGAGACCCCTGACTGGGGTGAGACCTCAGGGATTTGGTTTCGTTCTAATGACAATTGGATTTCAACCCCCTGGGGATTGCTTCTGGATCTCGCTAACTGGGCCAGAGGTCCCCCCGGAATTTGCGTGTGTGTTCCCGTGTTACGCCTAAAGTCAGATGAACTTAGATGCTGTTTCTCACGCAACGGACAGTGGCCCCGCAAGATTTGAGTGCGTTCTTCCGAGCCTGGGGCTGTGATCACGTGACATATGTCCGTGAATCTCCCTGACAGGGCCAGGGGTTCTTGACATTTGAATGAGTTCTCCTGGACTTTGGCTGAGATCACCCGGATTCCATAACTTGGGCACAAACCACTAAAGAGATTTTGACGAGTTCCAGCTCGATTTGGAATCCGATCCCACGAGACTGGCTCCTGGCATTCACGGATTGGACCAGCGTTCTCACAAGTGTCGGAGGTGGCGAGCCTCATTCAGACGGAGACCACGTGACATGTGCCCCTCGATCTCGGCGAGTACACCTGACATTTCGAGGCTTTGGCACAGTTGTCCTGAGATTCGGACACCTACACGGAGACGTTTGCCTGGGAGAGTCCGACGGGTCCTGAGTTCTCACAGGATTTGGATCCGGTGTTCCGAGGTGTGGACTGCGGCCCCATGAGATTTGGCCCTGGATCTGGCTTCCTGGGCCTGTGGTCCCATGAGATGTCGACGAGCACTCCTGAGAATTGGATTCAGGTCCCCTGCGAATTGCCCTCGGAAGCCACTGAGGGGTCCCGAGCTTTGACAAGATGGGGTTTGTTCTCCAAGGTTCGCACGAAAGCACTCAGGTTTGGAGCCTGGTTCGCACCGTCCGGACGTGAGGACTCAGGGGCATTGGGTGGGTTCTGCTGCAAAGGTGATTGAGAGCTCAGGAGTTGGGCCCTGGGTCGCCCTGATGGTGACCGGGGTCGACCGAGGTTTGGAGGCTTTCTCCCGAGATTTGGACTGAGATTTGTGAAGTTGAACCCTGTGTCTAACAGAGAGGCCTTGGCCTGAGATCCCGTGGGTTGGAGTCAGCGCATCCGACCGGAGATCATGGGAGTTTTGCCTGTGAATCTCCCTGAAATTGTCCGAGAACCCTGAAGCTGGGGAGGAGACCTCCCGAGATTTGGACTGAGATCAGCTGAGATTCGCCCCCGGATCTCACCGAAAGGGGTCGAAGTCTCAAGATGGTTTGAGGAGCTCTGGCGACATTTGAAATCCGAAACGGTGCACGTAGCCACAGGTTGTAGTGGAACGCACCAGAGCTCCCACGAGGTTGGGAGATTGCAAACGCGATGTCGACGGAGATCATGTGCGTGTCTCCCTGGGTCTCGCTGACGTTTCCTGAGACCTCAGGGCATTCGCGCAGTTCTACCGAGATTTGGACGACTATCCTGAGCCAAGCGACCTCCATAACCTCCACAAGGCCCGAGATCTTGTTCCATTGGGGCCAGGTGTCCCCAGACGTGTGCTGGGATCCCACTTGGTTTGTCTTTCCATCTCGCTGCCTGGCCCCGTTGTATCCTGCGGTTTGGAGGCGCTCTCCCGAGATGCAGACTAAAACCATGAGAGGTTTGCCCCCGGGTCTTGCAGAGGGGGCCTGTGCTGCCATGACTTGCTGTTTGTTCCCCCCAAGACTTGGCCTGAAACCACGCGGGTTCGTTACCGGGGCCTTGATGTCTTGACGTGAGCGCTCTGGATCTGCAGGGCCCCTCCTGAAATTGGGATGGAGATCATGTGAGCATTGCCCCCTGGAACTCGAGGACTGGGCATGGGATCACACCAGATTTGCATGAGGCGTCCCGAGATTTGGATGGAGCTCCCCTGAAGTCAGACGCTCTTTGTCCCATAGAGCTCCCCGAGATCCCAGGAGCATTGAGTGCGTTCCTCCGACGCATGGACGGAGGAGACGCCAGATTTGACCCCGAATCTCCCTGACTGGGCCCGACAGCACTCGAACATTGCATGTGGTCCCCTCGGTTTGGACTGAGAAGGGGCGAGCTATGCCCTGCAGCTCACTGACTGCGCCCGAGGTCTCAAGAGATTTGGATGAGTTCTGGGGAGGTCCGGACTACGATCCGGTAACCTCGGGCCCTGCGAGTGGCCGAACAGATGGGAGATTCCACCAGATTCGGAGATTCCTCACGAGATTCGCACTAAGATCAACGAGACAGGTGCCTCACCATCTCTCTGATCATTCCTGACATCTCAGGACATATCCATATCTCTTCCGAGTTTTGGACGGATATGCCGAAACGTGTGTCTGGGAACTCGCATGCAGGGCTTGAGATCTCTTGAGATGTGGGTCAGGGCCTCCAAAATTTAGACTGCGATCCCATGAGTTTATCTGCTCGAGACCCCTGACTGGGGTGAGACCTCAGGGTTTTGGCTCCGTTCTAATGACAATTGGATTTCAACCCCCTTGGGATTGCTTCTGGATCTCGCTAACTGGGCCAGAGATCCCCACGAGATTTGCCTGAGCATTCCCGCGTTTTACCTGAAGTCTGATGAACTTAGATGCTGTTTCTCATCCAATGGCCGGTGGCCCCAGGAGACTTGAGTGCGTTCTTCCGAGGCTGGGGCCGTGATCACGTGACATATGCCCGTGAATCTCCCTGACAGGGCCAGGGTTTGTTGACATTTGGATGGGTTCTCCTGGGCATCGGCCGAGATCACCCCGGAGTGGCATCGGGATCCCCTAACTTGGGCACAAACACTCAAGAGGTTTTGACGAGTTCTGGCTCGATTTGGAATCAGATCCCACGAGACTGGCTCCTGGCATCCACGGATTGGACCAGCACTCTCCCAAGTGTCGGAGGTGGCGGGGCACATTCAGACGGAGACCACGTGACATGTACCCCTGGATCTCGTCGAGTACACCTGACATTCCGAGACTTTGGCACAGTTGTCCTGAGATACGGACACCTAACTGAGATGTTTGCCTGGGAGTGGCCGATCAGGCCTGTGTTCTCACGGGATTTGGATCCGGTGTTCCGAGGTTTGGACTGTGGCCCCATGGAATTTGGCCCTGGATCTGGCTTCCAGGGCCTGAGGTCCGACGAGATGTCGACAAGCACTGCTGAGAATGGGATTCAGGTCCTCCGCGAATTGCCCGCGGAAGCCACTGAGGCATCCTGAGGTTTGACGAGATGGGGGTTGTTCTCCAAGGTTCGCCCGAAAGCACTCAGGTTTGGAGCCTGGTTCGCACCGTCCGGACGTGAGCACTCAGGAGCATTGGATGAGTTCTGCCGCAAAGGTGATTGAGAGCTCAGGAGTTGGACACTGGGTCTCCCTGAGGTGACTGGGATCGACCGCGGTTTGGAGGAGTACTCCCGAGATTTGGACTGAGATATGCTGAAGTTGAACCCTCGGTCTAACAGAGAGGCCTTGGCCTGAGATCCCGAAGGATTGGAGTCAGCGCCTCCGACCGGAGATCACGGGAGGTTTGCCTGTGAATCTCCCTGAAAAGCCCCGAGAACCCTGAAGCTGGGGAGGACACCTCCCGAGATTTGGACTGAGAGCAGCTGAGATTCGCCCCCGGATCTCACGGAAAGGGGCCGAGGTCTCAAGAGGGTTTGTGGAGCTCTGTCGACATTTGAACTCAGAAACGGCGCACGTGGCCACAGGTTTTAGAGGAACGGGCCAGAGCTCCAACGTCGTTGGGAGATCTCGAACGCGATGCCGACGGAGATCACGTGCCGTGTGTCCCTGGGTCTCGCTGACTTTTCCTGAGATCTCCGGGGATTCGCGCAGTTCTACCGAGATTTGGACGGCTATCTTGAGCCAAGCGACCTCCTTATCCTCCCCAAGGCCGGAGACCTCGTTCCCTGGGGGCCAGGTGTCCCCAGACGTGGGCTGGGATCCCATTTGATTTGCCCTTCCATCTGGCTGCCTGGCTCCGTGGTCTCCTGCGGTTTGGAGGCGCTCTTCCGAGATGCAGACTAAAAGCACGAGAATTTTGCCCCCCGGTACTGCAGAGGGGGCCTGTGCTGCCATGACTTGCGGTTTGTTCCCCCCAAGATTTGGCCTGAAACCACGCGGGGTTGGAACCCGGGCCTTGATATCCGGACCTGAGCGCTCTGGAACTTCAGGGCCCCTCCTGAAATTGGGATGGAAATCACGTGAGCATTGCCCCCTGGATCTCGAGGACTGGGTATGGGATCACGGCAGATTTGCATGAGCCGTCCCGAGATTTGGACGGAGCTCCCCTGAAGTCAGGTGCTCTCTGTCCCACAGAGCTCCCCGAGATCCCAGGAGTTTTGAGTGAGTTCTTCCGAGGCTTGGACGGAGGAGACACCATATTTGATCCCGAATCTCCCTGACTGGGCCCGACAGTGCTCGAACATTGCATGTGGTCCCCTAGGTTTGGACTGAGAAGGGGCGAGCTTTGCCCTGCCGCTCACTGACTGCGCCCGAGGTCTCAAGAGATTTGGATGAGTTCTGGGGAGGTCTGGACTACGATCCGGTGACCTCGGGCCCTGCCAGTGGCCGAACGGACCGGAGATTCCACCAGATTCGGAGATTCCTCGTGAGATTCGCCCTGAGAACAACGAGACAGGTGCCTCTCGATCTCTCTGATCATTCCTGACATCTCAGGACATTTCCATAGCTCTTCCGATATTTGGACGGATATGCCGACACGTGTTTCCAGGAACTCGCAGGCAGGGCCTGAGATCTCATGAGATGTGGGTCAGGGCCTCCAAAATTTAGACTGCGATCCCATGAGTTTAATTGCTTGAGACCCCTGACTGGGGTGAGACCTCAGGGATTTGGTTTCGTTCTAATGACAATTGGATTTCAACCCCCTGGGGATTGCTTCTGGATCTCGCTAACTGGGCCAGAGGTCCCCCCGGAATTTGCGTGTGTGTTCCCGTGTTACGCCTAAAGTCAGATGAACTTAGATGCTGTTTCTCACGCAACGGACAGTGGCCCCGCAAGATTTGAGTGCGTTCTTCCGAGCCTGGGGCTGTGATCACGTGACATATGTCCGTGAATCTCCCTGACAGGGCCAGGGGTTCTTGACATTTGAATGAGTTCTCCTGGACTTTGGCTGAGATCACCCGGATTCCATAACTTGGGCACAAACCACTAAAGAGATTTTGACGAGTTCCAGCTCGATTTGGAATCAGATCCCACGAGACTGGCTCCTGGCATTCACGGAGTGGACCAGCGTTCTCACAAGTGTCGGAGGTGGCGAGCCTCATTCAGACGGAGACCACGTGACATGTGCCCCTCGATCTCGGCGAGTACACCTGACATTTCGAGGCTTTGGCACAGTTGTCCTGAGATTCGGACACCTACACGGAGACGTTTGCCTGGGAGTGTCCGACGGGTCCTGAGTTCTCACAGGATTTGGATCCGGTGTTCCGAGGTGTGGACTGCGGCCCCATGAGATTTGGCCCTGGATCTGGCTTCCTGGGCCTGTGGTCCCATGAGATGTCGACGAGCACTCCTGAGAATTGGATTCAGGTCCCCTGCGAATTGCCCTCGGACACCACTGAGGGGTCCCGAGCTTTGACGAGATGGGGTTTGTTCTCCAAGGTTCGCACGAAAACACTCAAGTTTGGAGCCTGGTTCGCACCGTCCGGACGTGAGGACTCAGGAGCATTGGGTGGGTTCTGCTGCAAAGGTGATTGAGAGCTCAGGAGTTGGGCCCTGGGTCGCCCTGATGGTGACCGGGGTCGACCGAGGTTTCGAGGCTTTCTCCCGAGATTTGGACTGAGATTTGATGAAGTTGAACCCTGTGTCTAACCGAGAGGCCTTGGCCTGAGATCCCGTGGGTTGGAGTCAGCGCATCCGACCGGAGATCACGGGAGTTTTGCCTGTGAATCTCCCTGAAATTGTCCGAGAACCCTGAAGCTGGGGAGGAGACCTCCCGAGATTTGGACTGAGATCAGCTGAGATTCGCCCCCGGATCTCACCGAAAGGGATCGAAGTCTCAAGTTGGTTTGAGGAGCTCTGGCGACATTTGAAATCCGAAACTGTGCACGTAGCCACAGGTTGTAGTGGAACGCACCAGAGCTCCCACGAGGTTGGGAGATTGCAAACGCGATGTCGACGGAGATCATGTGCGTGTCTCCCTGGGTCTCGCTGACGTTTCCTGAGACCTCATGGCATTCGCGCAGTTCTACTGAGATTTGGACGACTATCCTGAGCCAAGCGACCTCCATAACCTCCACAAGGCCCGAGATCTTGTTCCATGGGGGCCAGGTGTCCCCAGACGTGTGCTGGGATCCCACTTGGTTTGTCTTTCCATCTCGCTGCCTGGCCCTGTTGTATCCTGCCGTTTGGAGGCGCTCTCCCGAGATGCAGACTAAAACCATGAGAGGTTTGCCCCCGGGTCTTGCAGAGGGGGCCTGTGCTGCCATGACTTGCTGTTTGTTCCCCCCAAGGCTTGGCCTGAAACCACGCGGGTTCGTTACCGGGGCCTTGATGTCTTGACGTGAGCGCTCTGGATCTGCAGGGCCCCTCCTGAAATTGGGATGGAGATCATGTGAGCATTGCCCCCTGGAACTCGAGGACTGGGCATGGGATCACACCAGATTTGCATGAGCCGTCCCGAGATTTGGATGGAGCTCCCCTGAAGTCAGACGCTCTTTGTCCCATAGAGCTCCCCGAGATCCCAGGAGCATTGAGTGAGTTCCTCCGACGCATGGACGGAGGAGACGCCAGATTTGACCCCGAATCTCCCTGACTGGGCCCGACAGCACTCGAACATTGCATGTGGTCCCCTCGGTTTGGACTGAGAAGGGGCGAGCTATGCCCTGCAGCTCACTGACTGCGCCCGAGGTCTCAAGAGATTTGGATGAGTTCTGGGGAGGTCGGGACTACGATCCGGTAACCTCGGGCCCTGCGATTGGCCGAACAGATGGGAGATTCCACCAGATTCGGAGATTCCTCACGAGATTCGCACTAAGATCAACGAGACAGGTGCCTCACCATCTCTCTGATCATTCCTGACATCTCAGGACATATCCATATCTCTTCCGACTTTTGGACGGATATGCCGAAACGTGTGTCTGGGAACTCGCATGCAGGGCTTGAGATCTCTTGAGATGTGGGTCAGGGCCTCCAAAATTTAGACTGCGATCCCATGAGTTTATCTGCTCGAGACCCCTGACTGGGGTGAGACCTCAGGGTTTTGGCTCCGTTCTAATGACAATTGGATTTCAACCCCCTTGGGATTGCTTCTGGATCTCGCTAACTGGGCCAGAGATCCCCACGAGATTTGCCTGAGCATTCCCGCGTTTTACCTGAAGTCTGATGAACTTAGATGCTGTTTCTCATCCAATGGCCGGTGGCCCCATGAGACTTGAGTGCGTTCTTCCGAGCCTGGGGCCGTGATCACGTGACATATGCCCGTGAATCTCCCTGACAGGGCCAGGGTTTGTTGACATTTGGATGGGTTCTCCTGGGCATCGGCCGAGATCACCCCGGAGTGGCATCGGGATCCCCTAACTTGGGCACAAACACTCAAGAGGTTTTGACGAGTTCTGGCTCGATTTGGAATCAGATCCCACGAGACTGGCTCCTGGCATCCACGGATTGGACCAGCACTCTCCCAAGTGTCGGAGGTGGCGGGGCACATTCAGACGGAGACCACGTGACATGTACCCCTGGATCTCGTCGAGTACACCTGACATTCCGAGACTTTGGCACAGTTGTCCTGAGATACGGACACCTAACCGAGATGTTTGCCTGGGAGTGGCCGATCAGGCCTGAGTTCTCACGGGATTTGGATCCGGTGTTCCGAGGTTTGGACTGTGGCCCCATGGAATTTGGCCCTGGATCTGGCTTCCAGGGCCTGAGGTCCGACGAGATGTCGACAAGCACTGCTGAGAATGGGATTCAGGTCCTCCGCGAATTGCCCGCGGAAGCCACTGAGGCATCCTGAGGTTTGACGAGATGGGGTTTGTTCTCCAAGGTTCGCCCGAAAGCACTCAGGTTTGGAGCCTGGTTCGCACCGTCCGGACGTGAGCACTCAGGAGCATTGGATGAGTTCTGCCGCAAAGGTGATTGAGAGCTCAGGAGTTGGACACTGGGTCTCCCTGAGGTGACTGGGATCGACCGCGGTTTGGAGGAGTACTCCCGAGATTTGGACTGAGATATGCTGAAGTTGAACCCTCGGTCTAACAGAGAGGCCTTGGCCTGAGATCCCGAAGGATTGGAGTCAGCGCCTCCGACCGGAGATCACGGGAGGTTTGCCTGTGAATCTCCCTGAAAAGCCCCGAGAACCCTGAAGCTGGGGAGGACACCTCCCGAGATTTGGACTGAGAGCAGCTGAGATTCGCCCCCGGATCTCACGGAAAGGGGCCGAGGTCTCAAGAGGGTTTGTGGAGCTCTGTCGACATTTGAACTCAGAAACGGCGCACGTGGCCACAGGTTTTAGAGGAACGGGCCAGAGCTCCAACGTCGTTGGGAGATCTCGAACGCGATGCCGACGGAGATCACGTGCCGTGTGTCCCTGGGTCTCGCTGAATTTTCCTGAGATCTCCGGGGATTCGCGCAGTTCTACCGAGATTTGGACGGCTATCTTGAGCCAAGCGACCTCCTTATCCTCCCCAAGGCCGGAGACCTCGTTCCCTGGGGGCCAGGTGTCCCCAGACGTGGGCTGGGATGCCATTTGATTTGCCCTTCCATCTGGCTGCCTGGCTCCGTGGTCTCCTGCGGTTTGGAGGCGCTCTTCCGAGATGCAGACTAAAAGCACGAGAATTTTGCCCCCCGGTACTGCAGAGGGGGCCTGTGCTGCCATGACTTGCGGTTTGTTCCCCCCAAGATTTGGCCTGAAACCACGCGGGGTTGGAACCCGGGCCTTGATATCCGGACCTGAGCGCTCTGGAACTTCAGGGCCCCTCCTGAAATTGGGATGGAAATCACGTGAGCATTGCCCCCTGGATCTCGAGGACTGGGTATGGGATCACGGCAGATTTGCATGAGCCGTCCCGAGATTTGGACGGAGCTCCCCTGAAGTCAGGTGCTCTCTGTCCCACAGAGCTCCCCGAGATCCCAGGAGTTTTGAGTGAGTTCTTCCGAGGCTTGGACGGAGGAGACACCATATTTGATCCCGAATCTCCCTGACTGGGCCCGACAGTGCTCGAACATTGCATGTGGTCCCCTAGGTTTGGACTGAGAAGGGGCGAGCTTTGCCCTGCCGCTCACTGACTGCGCCCGAGGTCTCAAGAGATTTGGTTGAGTTCTGGGGAGGTCTGGACTACGATCCGGTGACCTCGGGCCCTGCCAGTGGCCGAACGGACCGGAGATTCCACCAGATTCGGAGATTCCTCGTGAGATTCGCCCTGAGAACAACGAGACAGGTGCCTCTCGATCTCTCTGATCATTCCTGACAACTCAGGACATTTCCATAGCTCTTCCGATATTTGGACGGATATGCCGACACGTGTTTCCAGGAACTCGCAGGCAGGGCCTGAGATCTCATGAGATGTGGGTCAGGGCCTCCAAAATTTAGACTGCGATCCCATGAGTTTAATTGCTTGAGACCCCTGACTGCGGTGAGACCTCAGGGATTTGGTTTCGTTCTAATGACAATTGGATTTCAACCCCCTGGGGATTGCTTCTGGATCTCGCTAACTGGGCCAGAGGTCCCCCCGGAATTTGCGTGTGTGTTCCCGTGTTACGCCTAAAGTCAGATGAACTTAGATGCTGTTTCTCACGCAACGGACAGTGGCCCCGCAAGATTTGAGTGCGTTCTTCCGAGCCTGGGGCTGTGATCACGTGACATATGTCCGTGAATCTCCCTGACAGGGCCAGGGGTTCTTGACATTTGAATGAGTTCTCCTGGACTTTGGCTGAGATCACCCGGATTCCATAACTTGGGCACAAACCACTAAAGAGATTTTGACGAGTTCCAGCTCGATTTGGAATCCGATCCCACGAGACTGGCTCCTGGCATTCACGGATTGGACCAGCGTTCTCACAAGTGTCGGAGGTGGCGAGCCTCATTCAGACGGAGACCACGTGACATGTGCCCCTCGATCTCGGCGAGTACACCTGACATTTCGAGGCTTTGGCACAGTTGTCCTGAGATTCGGACACCTACACGGAGACGTTTGCCTGGGAGAGTCCGACGGGTCCTGAGTTCTCACAGGATTTGGATCCGGTGTTCCGAGGTGTGGACTGCGGCCCCATGAGATTTGGCCCTGGATCTGGCTTCCTGGGCCTGTGGTCCCATGAGATGTCGACGAGCACTCCTGAGAATTGGATTCAGGTCCCCTGCGAATTGCCCTCGGAAGCCACTGAGGGGTCCCGAGCTTTGACAAGATGGGGTTTGTTCTCCAAGGTTCGCACAAAAGCACTCAGGTTTGGAGCCTGGTTCGCACCGTCCGGACGTGAGGACTCAGGGGCATTGGGTGGGTTCTGCTGCAAAGGTGATTGAGAGCTCAGGAGTTGGGCCCTGGGTCGCCCTGATGGTGACCGGGGTCGACCGAGGTTTGGAGGCTTTCTCCCGAGATTTGGACTGAGATTTGTGAAGTTGAACCCTGTGTCTAACAGAGAGGCCTTGGCCTGAGATCCCGTGGGTTGGAGTCAGCGCATCCGACCGGAGATCATGGGAGTTTTGCCTGTGAATCTCCCTGAAATTGTCCGAGAACCCTGAAGCTGGGGAGGAGACCTCCCGAGATTTGGACTGAGATCAGCTGAGATTCGCCCCCGGATCTCACCGAAAGGGGTCGAAGTCTCAAGATGGTTTGAGGAGCTCTGGCGACATTTGAAATCCGAAACGGTGCACGTAGCCACAGGTTGTAGTGGAACGCACCAGAGCTCCCACGAGGTTGGGAGATTGCAAACGCGATGTCGACGGAGATCATGTGCGTGTCTCCCTGGGTCTCGCTGACGTTTCCTGAGACCTCAGGGCATTCGCGCAGTTCTACCGAGATTTGGACGACTATCCTGAGCCAAGCGACCTCCATAACCTCCACAAGGCCCGAGATCTTGTTCCATTGGGGCCAGGTGTCCCCAGACGTGTGCTGGGATCCCACTTGGTTTGTCTTTCCATCTCGCTGCCTGGCCCCGTTGTATCCTGCGGTTTGGAGGCGCTCTCCCGAGATGCAGACTAAAACCATGAGAGGTTTGCCCCCGGGTCTTGCAGAGGGGGCCTGTGCTGCCATGACTTGCTGTTTGTTCCCCCCAAGACTTGGCCTGAAACCACGCGGGTTCGTTACCGGGGCCTTGATGTCTTGACGTGAGCGCTCTGGATCTGCAGGGCCCCTCCTGAAATTGGGATGGAGATCATGTGAGCATTGCCCCCTGGAACTCGAGGACTGGGCATGGGATCACACCAGATTTGCATGAGCCGTCCCGAGATTTGGATGGAGCTCCCCTGAAGTCAGACGCTCTTTGTCCCATAGAGCTCCCCGAGATCCCAGGAGCATTGAGTGCGTTCCTCCGACGCATGGACGGAGGAGACGCCAGATTTGACCCCGAATCTCCCTGACTGGGCCCGACAGCACTCGAACATTGCATGTGGTCCCCTCGGTTTGGACTGAGAAGGGGCGAGCTATGCCCTGCAGCTCACTGACTGCGCCCGAGGTCTCAAGAGATTTGGATGAGTTCTGGGGAGGTCCGGACTACGATCCGGTAACCTCGGGCCCTGCGAGTGGCCGAACAGATGGGAGATTCCACCAGATTCGGAGATTCCTCACGAGATTCGCACTAAGATCAACGAGACAGGTGCCTCACCATCTCTCTGATCATTCCTGACATCTCAGGACATATCCATATCTCTTCCGAGGTTTGGACGGATATGCCGAAACGTGTGTCTGGGAACTCGCATGCAGGGCTTGAGATCTCTTGAGATGTGGGTCAGGGCCTCCAAAATTTAGACTGCGATCCCATGAGTTTATCTGCTCGAGACCCCTGACTGGGGTGAGACCTCAGGGTTTTGGCTCCGTTCTAATGACAATTGGATTTCAACCCCCTTGGGATTGCTTCTGGATCTCGCTAACTGGGCCAGAGATCCCCACGAGATTTGCCTGAGCATTCCCGCGTTTTACCTGAAGTCTGATGAACTTAGATGCTGTTTCTCATCCAATGGCCGGTGGCCCCAGGAGACTTGAGTGCGTTCTTCCGAGGCTGGGGCCGTGATCACGTGACATATGCCCGTGAATCTCCCTGACAGGGCCAGGGTTTGTTGACATTTGGATGGGTTCTCCTGGGCATCGGCCGAGATCACCCCGGAGTGGCATCGGGATCCCCTAACTTGGGCACAAACACTCAAGAGGTTTTGACGAGTTCTGGCTCGATTTGGAATCAGATCCCACGAGACTGGCTCCTGGCATCCACGGATTGGACCAGCACTCTCCCAAGTGTCGGAGGTGGCGGGGCACATTCAGACGGAGACCACGTGACATGTACCCCTGGATCTCGTCGAGTACACCTGACATTCCGAGACTTTGGCACAGTTGTCCTGAGATACGGACACCTAACTGAGATGTTTGCCTGGGAGTGGCCGATCAGGCCTGTGTTCTCACGGGATTTGGATCCGGTGTTCCGAGGTTTGGACTGTGGCCCCATGGAATTTGGCCCTGGATCTGGCTTCCAGGGCCTGAGGTCCGACGAGATGTCGACAAGCACTGCTGAGAATGGGATTCAGGTCCTCCGCGAATTGCCCGCGGAAGCCACTGAGGCATCCTGAGGTTTGACGAGATGGGGGTTGTTCTCCAAGGTTCGCCCGAAAGCACTCAGGTTTGGAGCCTGGTTCGCACCGTCCGGACGTGAGCACTCAGGAGCATTGGATGAGTTCTGCCGCAAAGGTGATTGAGAGCTCAGGAGTTGGACACTGGGTCTCCCTGAGGTGACTGGGATCGACCGCGGTTTGGAGGAGTACTCCCGAGATTTGGACTGAGATATGCTGAAGTTGAACCCTCGGTCTAACAGAGAGGCCTTGGCCTGAGATCCCGAAGGATTGGAGTCAGCGCCTCCGACCGGAGATCACGGGAGGTTTGCCTGTGAATCTCCCTGAAAAGCCCCGAGAACCCTGAAGCTGGGGAGGACACCTCCCGAGATTTGGACTGAGAGCAGCTGAGATTCGCCCCCGGATCTCACGGAAAGGGGCCGAGGTCTCAAGAGGGTTTGTGGAGCTCTGTCGACATTTGAACTCAGAAACGGCGCACGTGGCCACAGGTTTTAGAGGAACGGGCCAGAGCTCCAACGTCGTTGGGAGATCTCGAACGCGATGCCGACGGAGATCACGTGCCGTGTGTCCCTGGGTCTCGCTGACTTTTCCTGAGATCTCCGGGGATTCGCGCAGTTCTACCGAGATTTGGACGGCTATCTTGAGCCAAGCGACCTCCTTATCCTCCCCAAGGCCGGAGACCTCGTTCCCTGGGGGCCAGGTGTCCCCAGACGTGGGCTGGGATCCCATTTGATTTGCCCTTCCATCTGGCTGCCTGGCTCCGTGGTCTCCTGCGGTTTGGAGGCGCTCTTCCGAGATGCAGACTAAAAGCACGAGAATTTTGCCCCCCGGTACTGCAGAGGGGGCCTGTGCTGCCATGACTTGCGGTTTGTTCCCCCCAAGATTTGGCCTGAAACCACGCGGGGTTGGAACCCGGGCCTTGATATCCGGACCTGAGCGCTCTGGAACTTCAGGGCCCCTCCTGAAATTGGGATGGAAATCACGTGAGCATTGCCCCCTGGATCTCGAGGACTGGGTATGGGATCACGGCAGATTTGCATGAGCCGTCCCGAGATTTGGACGGAGCTCCCCTGAAGTCAGGTGCTCTCTGTCCCACAGAGCTCCCCGAGATCCCAGGAGTTTTGAGTGAGTTCTTCCGAGGCTTGGACGGAGGAGACACCATATTTGATCCCGAATCTCCCTGACTGGGCCCGACAGTGCTCGAACATTGCATGTGGTCCCCTAGGTTTGGACTGAGAAGGGGCGAGCTTTGCCCTGCCGCTCACTGACTGCGCCCGAGGTCTCAAGAGATTTGGATGAGTTCTGGGGAGGTCTGGACTACGATCCGGTGACCTCGGGCCCTGCCAGTGGCCGAACGGACCGGAGATTCCACCAGATTCGGAGATTCCTCGTGAGATTCGCCCTGAGAACAACGAGACAGGTGCCTCTCGATCTCTCTGATCATTCCTGACATCTCAGGACATTTCCATAGCTCTTCCGATATTTGGACGGATATGCCGACACGTGTTTCCAGGAACTCGCAGGCAGGGCCTGAGATCTCATGAGATGTGGGTCAGGGCCTCCAAAATTTAGACTGCGATCCCATGAGTTTAATTGCTTGAGACCCCTGACTGGGGTGAGACCTCAGGGATTTGGTTTCGTTCTAATGACAATTGGATTTCAACCCCCTGGGGATTGCTTCTGGATCTCGCTAACTGGGCCAGAGGTCCCCCCGGAATTTGCGTGTGTGTTCCCGTGTTACGCCTAAAGTCAGATGAACTTAGATGCTGTTTCTCACGCAACGGACAGTGGCCCCGCAAGATTTGAGTGCGTTCTTCCGAGCCTGGGGCTGTGATCACGTGACATATGTCCGTGAATCTCCCTGACAGGGCCAGGGGTTCTTGACATTTGAATGAGTTCTCCTGGACTTTGGCTGAGATCACCCGGATTCCATAACTTGGGCACAAACCACTAAAGAGATTTTGACGAGTTCCAGCTCGATTTGGAATCAGATCCCACGAGACTGGCTCCTGGCATTCACGGAGTGGACCAGCGTTCTCACAAGTGTCGGAGGTGGCGAGCCTCATTCAGACGGAGACCACGTGACATGTGCCCCTCGATCTCGGCGAGTACACCTGACATTTCGAGGCTTTGGCACAGTTGTCCTGAGATTCGGACACCTACACGGAGACGTTTGCCTGGGAGTGTCCGACGGGTCCTGAGTTCTCACAGGATTTGGATCCGGTGTTCCGAGGTGTGGACTGCGGCCCCATGAGATTTGGCCCTGGATCTGGCTTCCTGGGCCTGTGGTCCCATGAGATGTCGACGAGCACTCCTGAGAATTGGATTCAGGTCCCCTGCGAATTGCCCTCGGACACCACTGAGGGGTCCCGAGCTTTGACGAGATGGGGTTTGTTCTCCAAGGTTCGCACGAAAACACTCAAGTTTGGAGCCTGGTTCGCACCGTCCGGACGTGAGGACTCAGGAGCATTGGGTGGGTTCTGCTGCAAAGGTGATTGAGAGCTCAGGAGTTGGGCCCTGGGTCGCCCTGATGGTGACCGGGGTCGACCGAGGTTTCGAGGCTTTCTCCCGAGATTTGGACTGAGATTTGATGAAGTTGAACCCTGTGTCTAACAGAGAGGCCTTGGCCTGAGATCCCGTGGGTTGGAGTCAGCGCATCCGACCGGAGATCACGGGAGTTTTGCCTGTGAATCTCCCTGAAATTGTCCGAGAACCCTGAAGCTGGGGAGGAGACCTCCCGAGATTTGGACTGAGATCAGCTGAGATTCGCCCCCGGATCTCACCGAAAGGGATCGAAGTCTCAAGTTGGTTTGAGGAGCTCTGGCGACATTTGAAATCCGAAACTGTGCACGTAGCCACAGGTTGTAGTGGAACGCACCAGAGCTCCCACGAGGTTGGGAGATTGCAAACGCGATGTCGACGGAGATCATGTGCGTGTCTCCCTGGGTCTCGCTGACGTTTCCTGAGACCTCATGGCATTCGCGCAGTTCTACTGAGATTTGGACGACTATCCTGAGCCAAGCGACCTCCATAACCTCCACAAGGCCCGAGATCTTGTTCCATGGGGGCCAGGTGTCCCCAGACGTGTGCTGGGATCCCACTTGGTTTGTCTTTCCATCTCGCTGCCTGGCCCTGTTGTATCCTGCGGTTTGGAGGCGCTCTCCCGAGATGCAGACTAAAACCATGAGAGGTTTGCCCCCGGGTCTTGCAGAGGGGGCCTGTGCTGCCATGACTTGCTGTTTGTTCCCCCCAAGGCTTGGCCTGAAACCACGCGGGTTCGTTACCGGGGCCTTGATGTCTTGACGTGAGCGCTCTGGATCTGCAGGGCCCCTCCTGAAATTGGGATGGAGATCATGTGAGCATTGCCCCCTGGAACTCGAGGACTGGGCATGGGATCACACCAGATTTGCATGAGCCGTCCCGAGATTTGGATGGAGCTCCCCTGAAGTCAGACGCTCTTTGTCCCATAGAGCTCCCCGAGATCCCAGGAGCATTGAGTGAGTTCCTCCGACGCATGGACGGAGGAGACGCCAGATTTGACCCCGAATCTCCCTGACTGGGCCCGACAGCACTCGAACATTGCATGTGGTCCCCTCGGTTTGGACTGAGAAGGGGCGAGCTATGCCCTGCAGCTCACTGACTGCGCCCGAGGTCTCAAGAGATTTGGATGAGTTCTGGGGAGGTCGGGACTACGATCCGGTAACCTCGGGCCCTGCGATTGGCCGAACAGATGGGAGATTCCACCAGATTCGGAGATTCCTCACGAGATTCGCACTAAGATCAACGAGACAGGTGCCTCACCATCTCTCTGATCATTCCTGACATCTCAGGACATATCCATATCTCTTCCGACTTTTGGACGGATATGCCGAAACGTGTGTCTGGGAACTCGCATGCAGGGCTTGAGATCTCTTGAGATGTGGGTCAGGGCCTCCAAAATTTAGACTGCGATCCCATGAGTTTATCTGCTCGAGACCCCTGACTGGGGTGAGACCTCAGGGTTTTGGCTCCGTTCTAATGACAATTGGATTTCAACCCCCTTGGGATTGCTTCTGGATCTCGCTAACTGGGCCAGAGATCCCCACGAGATTTGCCTGAGCATTCCCGCGTTTTACCTGAAGTCTGATGAACTTAGATGCTGTTTCTCATCCAATGGCCGGTGGCCCCATGAGACTTGAGTGCGTTCTTCCGAGCCTGGGGCCGTGATCACGTGACATATGCCCGTGAATCTCCCTGACAGGGCCAGGGTTTGTTGACATTTGGATGGGTTCTCCTGGGCATCGGCCGAGATCACCCCGGAGTGGCATCGGGATCCCCTAACTTGGGCACAAACACTCAAGAGGTTTTGACGAGTTCTGGCTCGATTTGGAATCAGATCCCACGAGACTGGCTCCTGGCATCCACGGATTGGACCAGCACTCTCCCAAGTGTCGGAGGTGGCGGGGCACATTCAGACGGAGACCACGTGACATGTACCCCTGGATCTCGTCGAGTACACCTGACATTCCGAGACTTTGGCACAGTTGTCCTGAGATACGGACACCTAACCGAGATGTTTGCCTGGGAGTGGCCGATCAGGCCTGAGTTCTCACGGGATTTGGATCCGGTGTTCCGAGGTTTGGACTGTGGCCCCATGGAATTTGGCCCTGGATCTGGCTTCCAGGGCCTGAGGTCCGACGAGATGTCGACAAGCACTGCTGAGAATGGGATTCAGGTCCTCCGCGAATTGCCCGCGGAAGCCACTGAGGCATCCTGAGGTTTGACGAGATGGGGTTTGTTCTCCAAGGTTCGCCCGAAAGCACTCAGGTTTGGAGCCTGGTTCGCACCGTCCGGACGTGAGCACTCAGGAGCATTGGATGAGTTCTGCCGCAAAGGTGATTGAGAGCTCAGGAGTTGGACACTGGGTCTCCCTGAGGTGACTGGGATCGACCGCGGTTTGGAGGAGTACTCCCGAGATTTGGACTGAGATATGCTGAAGTTGAACCCTCGGTCTAACAGAGAGGCCTTGGCCTGAGATCCCGAAGGATTGGAGTCAGCGCCTCCGACCGGAGATCACGGGAGGTTTGCCTGTGAATCTCCCTGAAAAGCCCCGAGAACCCTGAAGCTGGGGAGGACACCTCCCGAGATTTGGACTGAGAGCAGCTGAGATTCGCCCCCGGATCTCACGGAAAGGGGCCGAGGTCTCAAGAGGGTTTGTGGAGCTCTGTCGACATTTGAACTCAGAAACGGCGCACGTGGCCACAGGTTTTAGAGGAACGGGCCAGAGCTCCAACGTCGTTGGGAGATCTCGAACGCGATGCCGACGGAGATCACGTGCCGTGTGTCCCTGGGTCTCGCTGACTTTTCCTGAGATCTCCGGGGATTCGCGCAGTTCTACCGAGATTTGGACGGCTATCTTGAGCCAAGCGACCTCCTTATCCTCCCCAAGGCCGGAGACCTCGTTCCCTGGGGGCCAGGTGTCCCCAGACGTGGGCTGGGATGCCATTTGATTTGCCCTTCCATCTGGCTGCCTGGCTCCGTGGTCTCCTGCGGTTTGGAGGCGCTCTTCCGAGATGCAGACTAAAAGCACGAGAATTTTGCCCCCCGGTACTGCAGAGGGGGCCTGTGCTGCCATGACTTGCGGTTTGTTCCCCCCAAGATTTGGCCTGAAACCACGCGGGGTTGGAACCCGGGCCTTGATATCCGGACCTGAGCGCTCTGGAACTTCAGGGCCCCTCCTGAAATTGGGATGGAAATCACGTGAGCATTGCCCCCTGGATCTCGAGGACTGGGTATGGGATCACGGCAGATTTGCATGAGCCGTCCCGAGATTTGGACGGAGCTCCCCTGAAGTCAGGTGCTCTCTGTCCCACAGAGCTCCCCGAGATCCCAGGAGTTTTGAGTGAGTTCTTCCGAGGCTTGGACGGAGGAGACACCATATTTGATCCCGAATCTCCCTGACTGGGCCCGACAGTGCTCGAACATTGCATGTGGTCCCCTAGGTTTGGACTGAGAAGGGGCGAGCTTTGCCCTGCCGCTCACTGACTGCGCCCGAGGTCTCAAGAGATTTGGTTGAGTTCTGGGGAGGTCTGGACTACGATCCGGTGACCTCGGGCCCTGCCAGTGGCCGAACGGACCGGAGATTCCACCAGATTCGGAGATTCCTCGTGAGATTCGCCCTGAGAACAACGAGACAGGTGCCTCTCGATCTCTCTGATCATTCCTGACAACTCAGGACATTTCCATAGCTCTTCCGATATTTGGACGGATATGCCGACACGTGTTTCCAGGAACTCGCAGGCAGGGCCTGAGATCTCATGAGATGTGGGTCAGGGCCTCCAAAATTTAGACTGCGATCCCATGAGTTTAATTGCTTGAGACCCCTGACTGCGGTGAGACCTCAGGGATTTGGTTTCGTTCTAATGACAATTGGATTTCAACCCCCTGGGGATTGCTTCTGGATCTCGCTAACTGGGCCAGAGGTCCCCCCGGAATTTGCGTGTGTGTTCCCGTGTTACGCCTAAAGTCAGATGAACTTAGATGCTGTTTCTCACGCAACGGACAGTGGCCCCGCAAGATTTGAGTGCGTTCTTCCGAGCCTGGGGCTGTGATCACGTGACATATGTCCGTGAATCTCCCTGACAGGGCCAGGGGTTCTTGACATTTGAATGAGTTCTCCTGGACTTTGGCTGAGATCACCCGGATTCCATAACTTGGGCACAAACCACTAAAGAGATTTTGACGAGTTCCAGCTCGATTTGGAATCCGATCCCACGAGACTGGCTCCTGGCATTCACGGATTGGACCAGCGTTCTCACAAGTGTCGGAGGTGGCGAGCCTCATTCAGACGGAGACCACGTGACATGTGCCCCTCGATCTCGGCGAGTACACCTGACATTTCGAGGCTTTGGCACAGTTGTCCTGAGATTCGGACACCTACACGGAGACGTTTGCCTGGGAGAGTCCGACGGGTCCTGAGTTCTCACAGGATTTGGATCCGGTGTTCCGAGGTGTGGACTGCGGCCCCATGAGATTTGGCCCTGGATCTGGCTTCCTGGGCCTGTGGTCCCATGAGATGTCGACGAGCACTCCTGAGAATTGGATTCAGGTCCCCTGCGAATTGCCCTCGGAAGCCACTGAGGGGTCCCGAGCTTTGACAAGATGGGGTTTGTTCTCCAAGGTTCGCACAAAAGCACTCAGGTTTGGAGCCTGGTTCGCACCGTCCGGACGTGAGGACTCAGGGGCATTGGGTGGGTTCTGCTGCAAAGGTGATTGAGAGCTCAGGAGTTGGGCCCTGGGTCGCCCTGATGGTGACCGGGGTCGACCGAGGTTTGGAGGCTTTCTCCCGAGATTTGGACTGAGATTTGTGAAGTTGAACCCTGTGTCTAACAGAGAGGCCTTGGCCTGAGATCCCGTGGGTTGGAGTCAGCGCATCCGACCGGAGATCATGGGAGTTTTGCCTGTGAATCTCCCTGAAATTGTCCGAGAACCCTGAAGCTGGGGAGGAGACCTCCCGAGATTTGGACTGAGATCAGCTGAGATTCGCCCCCGGATCTCACCGAAAGGGGTCGAAGTCTCAAGATGGTTTGAGGAGCTCTGGCGACATTTGAAATCCGAAACGGTGCACGTAGCCACAGGTTGTAGTGGAACGCACCAGAGCTCCCACGAGGTTGGGAGATTGCAAACGCGATGTCGACGGAGATCATGTGCGTGTCTCCCTGGGTCTCGCTGACGTTTCCTGAGACCTCAGGGCATTCGCGCAGTTCTACCGAGATTTGGACGACTATCCTGAGCCAAGCGACCTCCATAACCTCCACAAGGCCCGAGATCTTGTTCCATTGGGGCCAGGTGTCCCCAGACGTGTGCTGGGATCCCACTTGGTTTGTCTTTCCATCTCGCTGCCTGGCCCCGTTGTATCCTGCGGTTTGGAGGCGCTCTCCCGAGATGCAGACTAAAACCATGAGAGGTTTGCCCCCGGGTCTTGCAGAGGGGGCCTGTGCTGCCATGACTTGCTGTTTGTTCCCCCCAAGACTTGGCCTGAAACCACGCGGGTTCGTTACCGGGGCCTTGATGTCTTGACGTGAGCGCTCTGGATCTGCAGGGCCCCTCCTGAAATTGGGATGGAGATCATGTGAGCATTGCCCCCTGGAACTCGAGGACTGGGCATGGGATCACACCAGATTTGCATGAGCCGTCCCGAGATTTGGATGGAGCTCCCCTGAAGTCAGACGCTCTTTGTCCCATAGAGCTCCCCGAGATCCCAGGAGCATTGAGTGCGTTCCTCCGACGCATGGACGGAGGAGACGCCAGATTTGACCCCGAATCTCCCTGACTGGGCCCGACAGCACTCGAACATTGCATGTGGTCCCCTCGGTTTGGACTGAGAAGGGGCGAGCTATGCCCTGCAGCTCACTGACTGCGCCCGAGGTCTCAAGAGATTTGGATGAGTTCTGGGGAGGTCCGGACTACGATCCGGTAACCTCGGGCCCTGCGAGTGGCCGAACAGATGGGAGATTCCACCAGATTCGGAGATTCCTCACGAGATTCGCACTAAGATCAACGAGACAGGTGCCTCACCATCTCTCTGATCATTCCTGACATCTCAGGACATATCCATATCTCTTCCGAGTTTTGGACGGATATGCCGAAACGTGTGTCTGGGAACTCGCATGCAGGGCTTGAGATCTCTTGAGATGTGGGTCAGGGCCTCCAAAATTTAGACTGCGATCCCATGAGTTTATCTGCTCGAGACCCCTGACTGGGGTGAGACCTCAGGGTTTTGGCTCCGTTCTAATGACAATTGGATTTCAACCCCCTTGGGATTGCTTCTGGATCTCGCTAACTGGGCCAGAGATCCCCACGAGATTTGCCTGAGCATTCCCGCGTTTTACCTGAAGTCTGATGAACTTAGATGCTGTTTCTCATCCAATGGCCGGTGGCCCCAGGAGACTTGAGTGCGTTCTTCCGAGGCTGGGGCCGTGATCACGTGACATATGCCCGTGAATCTCCCTGACAGGGCCAGGGTTTGTTGACATTTGGATGGGTTCTCCTGGGCATCGGCCGAGATCACCCCGGAGTGGCATCGGGATCCCCTAACTTGGGCACAAACACTCAAGAGGTTTTGACGAGTTCTGGCTCGATTTGGAATCAGATCCCACGAGACTGGCTCCTGGCATCCACGGATTGGACCAGCACTCTCCCAAGTGTCGGAGGTGGCGGGGCACATTCAGACGGAGACCACGTGACATGTACCCCTGGATCTCGTCGAGTACACCTGACATTCCGAGACTTTGGCACAGTTGTCCTGAGATACGGACACCTAACCGAGATGTTTGCCTGGGAGTGGCCGATCAGGCCTGAGTTCTCACGGGATTTGGATCCGGTGTTCCGAGGTTTGGACTGTGGCCCCATGGAATTTGGCCCTGGATCTGGCTTCCAGGGCCTGAGGTCCGACGAGATGTCGACAAGCACTGCTGAGAATGGGATTCAGGTCCTCCGCGAATTGCCCGCGGAAGCCACTGAGGCATCCTGAGGTTTGACGAGATGGGGGTTGTTCTCCAAGGTTCGCCCGAAAGCACTCAGGTTTGGAGCCTGGTTCGCACCGTCCGGACGTGAGCACTCAGGAGCATTGGATGAGTTCTGCCGCAAAGGTGATTGAGAGCTCAGGAGTTGGACACTGGGTCTCCCTGAGGTGACTGGGATCGACCGCGGTTTGGAGGAGTACTCCCGAGATTTGGACTGAGATATGCTGAAGTTGAACCCTCGGTCTAACAGAGAGGCCTTGGCCTGAGATCCCGAAGGATTGGAGTCAGCGCCTCCGACCGGAGATCACGGGAGGTTTGCCTGTGAATCTCCCTGAAAAGCCCCGAGAACCCTGAAGCTGGGGAGGACACCTCCCGAGATTTGGACTGAGAGCAGCTGAGATTCGCCCCCGGATCTCACGGAAAGGGGCCGAGGTCTCAAGAGGGTTTGTGGAGCTCTGTCGACATTTGAACTCAGAAACGGCGCACGTGGCCACAGGTTTTAGAGGAACGGGCCAGAGCTCCAACGTCGTTGGGAGATCTCGAACGCGATGCCGACGGAGATCACGTGCCGTGTGTCCCTGGGTCTCGCTGACTTTTCCTGAGATCTCCGGGGATTCGCGCAGTTCTACCGAGATTTGTACGGCTATCTTGAGCCAAGCGACCTCCTTATCCTCCCCAAGGCCGGAGACCTCGTTCCCTGGGGGCCAGGTGTCCTCAGACGTGGGCTGGGATCCCATTTGATTTGCCCTTCCATCTGGCTGCCTGGCTCCGTGGTCTCCTGCGGTTTGGAGGCGCTCTTCCGAGATGCAGACTAAAAGCACGAGAATTTTGCCCCCCGGTACTGCAGAGGGGGCCTGTGCTGCCATGACTTGCGGTTTGTTCCCCCCAAGATTTGGCCTGAAACCACGCGGGGTTGGAACCCGGGCCTTGATATCCGGACCTGAGCGCTCTGGAACTTCAGGGCCCCTCCTGAAATTGGGATGGAAATCACGTGAGCATTGCCCCCTGGATCTCGAGGACTGGGTATGGGATCACGGCAGATTTGCATGAGCCGTCCCGAGATTTGGACGGAGCTCCCCTGAAGTCAGGTGCTCTCTGTCCCACAGAGCTCCCCGAGATCCCAGGAGTTTTGAGTGAGTTCTTCCGAGGCTTGGACGGAGGAGACACCATATTTGATCCCGAATCTCCCTGACTGGGCCCGACAGTGCTCGAACATTGCATGTGGTCCCCTAGGTTTGGACTGAGAAGGGGCGAGCTTTGCCCTGCCGCTCACTGACTGCGCCCGAGGTCTCAAGAGATTTGGTTGAGTTCTGGGGAGGTCTGGACTACGATCCGGTGACCTCGGGCCCTGCCAGTGGCCGAACGGACCGGAGATTCCACCAGATTCGGAGATTCCTCGTGAGATTCGCCCTGAGAACAACGAGACAGGTGCCTCTCGATCTCTCTGATCATTCCTGACATCTCAGGACATTTCCATAGCTCTTCCGATATTTGGACGGATATGCCGACACGTGTTTCCAGGAACTCGCAGGCAGGGCCTGAGATCTCATGAGATGTGGGTCAGGGCCTCCAAAATTTAGACTGCGATCCCATGAGTTTAATTGCTTGAGACCCCTGACTGGGGTGAGACCTCAGGGATTTGGTTTCGTTCTAATGACAATTGGATTTCAACCCCCTGGGGATTGCTTCTGGATCTCGCTAACTGGGCCAGAGGTCCCCCCGGAATTTGCGTGTGTGTTCCCGTGTTACGCCTAAAGTCAGATGAACTTAGATGCTGTTTCTCACGCAACGGACAGTGGCCCCGCAAGATTTGAGTGCGTTCTTCCGAGCCTGGGGCTGTGATCACGTGACATATGTCCGTGAATCTCCCTGACAGGGCCAGGGGTTCTTGACATTTGAATGAGTTCTCCTGGACTTTGGCTGAGATCACCCGGATTCCATAACTTGGGCACAAACCACTAAAGAGATTTTGACGAGTTCCAGCTCGATTTGGAATCCGATCCCACGAGACTGGCTCCTGGCATTCACGGATTGGACCAGCGTTCTCACAAGTGTCGGAGGTGGCGAGCCTCATTCAGACGGAGACCACGTGACATGTGCCCCTCGATCTCGGCGAGTACACCTGACATTTCGAGGCTTTGGCACAGTTGTCCTGAGATTCGGACACCTACACGGAGACGTTTGCCTGGGAGAGTCCGACGGGTCCTGAGTTCTCACAGGATTTGGATCCGGTGTTCCGAGGTGTGGACTGCGGCCCCATGAGATTTGGCCCTGGATCTGGCTTCCTGGGCCTGTGGTCCCATGAGATGTCGACGAGCACTCCTGAGAATTGGATTCAGGTCCCCTGCGAATTGCCCTCGGAAGCCACTGAGGGGTCCCGAGCTTTGACAAGATGGGGTTTGTTCTCCAAGGTTCGCACGAAAGCACTCAGGTTTGGAGCCTGGTTCGCACCGTCCGGACGTGAGGACTCAGGGGCATTGGGTGGGTTCTGCTGCAAAGGTGATTGAGAGCTCAGGAGTTGGGCCCTGGGTCGCCCTGATGGTGACCGGGGTCGACCGAGGTTTGGAGGCTTTCTCCCGAGATTTGGACTGAGATTTGTGAAGTTGAACCCTGTGTCTAACAGAGAGGCCTTGGCCTGAGATCCCGTGGGTTGGAGTCAGCGCATCCGACCGGAGATCATGGGAGTTTTGCCTGTGAATCTCCCTGAAATTGTCCGAGAACCCTGAAGCTGGGGAGGAGACCTCCCGAGATTTGGACTGAGATCAGCTGAGATTCGCCCCCGGATCTCACCGAAAGGGGTCGAAGTCTCAAGATGGTTTGAGGAGCTCTGGCGACATTTGAAATCCGAAACGGTGCACGTAGCCACAGGTTGTAGTGGAACGCACCAGAGCTCCCACGAGGTTGGGAGATTGCAAACGCGATGTCGACGGAGATCATGTGCGTGTCTCCCTGGGTCTCGCTGACGTTTCCTGAGACCTCAGGGCATTCGCGCAGTTCTACCGAGATTTGGACGACTATCCTGAGCCAAGCGACCTCCATAACCTCCACAAGGCCCGAGATCTTGTTCCATTGGGGCCAGGTGTCCCCAGACGTGTGCTGGGATCCCACTTGGTTTGTCTTTCCATCTCGCTGCCTGGCCCCGTTGTATCCTGCGGTTTGGAGGCGCTCTCCCGAGATGCAGACTAAAACCATGAGAGGTTTGCCCCCGGGTCTTGCAGAGGGGGCCTGTGCTGCCATGACTTGCTGTTTGTTCCCCCCAAGACTTGGCCTGAAACCACGCGGGTTCGGAACCGGGGCCTTGATGTCTTGACGTGAGCGCTCTGGATCTGCAGGGCCCCTCCTGAAATTGGGATGGAGATCATGTGAGCATTGCCCCCTGGAACTCGAGGACTGGGCATGGGATCACACCAGATTTGCATGAGGCGTCCCGAGATTTGGATGGAGCTCCCCTGAAGTCAGACGCTCTTTGTCCCATAGAGCTCCCCGAGATCCCAGGAGCATTGAGTGCGTTCCTCCGACGCATGGACGGAGGAGACGCCAGATTTGACCCCGAATCTCCCTGACTGGGCCCGACAGCACTCGAACATTGCATGTGGTCCCCTCGGTTTGGACTGAGAAGGGGCGAGCTATGCCCTGCAGCTCACTGACTGCGCCCGAGGTCTCAAGAGATTTGGATGAGTTCTGGGGAGGTCCGGACTACGATCCGGTAACCTCGGGCCCTGCGAGTGGCCGAACAGATGGGAGATTCCACCAGATTCGGAGATTCCTCACGAGATTCGCACTAAGATCAACGAGACAGGTGCCTCACCATCTCTCTGATCATTCCTGACATCTCAGGACATATCCATATCTCTTCCGAGTTTTGGACGGATATGCCGAAACGTGTGTCTGGGAACTCGCATGCAGGGCTTGAGATCTCTTGAGATGTGGGTCAGGGCCTCCAAAATTTAGACTGCGATCCCATGAGTTTATCTGCTCGAGACCCCTGACTGGGGTGAGACCTCAGGGTTTTGGCTCCGTTCTAATGACAATTGGATTTCAACCCCCTTGGGATTGCTTCTGGATCTCGCTAACTGGGCCAGAGATCCCCACGAGATTTGCCTGAGCATTCCCGCGTTTTACCTGAAGTCTGATGAACTTAGATGCTGTTTCTCATCCAATGGCCGGTGGCCCCAGGAGACTTGAGTGCGTTCTTCCGAGGCTGGGGCCGTGATCACGTGACATATGCCCGTGAATCTCCCTGACAGGGCCAGGGTTTGTTGACATTTGGATGGGTTCTCCTGGGCATCGGCCGAGATCACCCCGGAGTGGCATCGGGATCCCCTAACTTGGGCACAAACACTCAAGAGGTTTTGACGAGTTCTGGCTCGATTTGGAATCAGATCCCACGAGACTGGCTCCTGGCATCCACGGATTGGACCAGCACTCTCCCAAGTGTCGGAGGTGGCGGGGCACATTCAGACGGAGACCACGTGACATGTACCCCTGGATCTCGTCGAGTACACCTGACATTCCGAGACTTTGGCACAGTTGTCCTGAGATACGGACACCTAACTGAGATGTTTGCCTGGGAGTGGCCGATCAGGCCTGTGTTCTCACGGGATTTGGATCCGGTGTTCCGAGGTTTGGACTGTGGCCCCATGGAATTTGGCCCTGGATCTGGCTTCCAGGGCCTGAGGTCCGACGAGATGTCGACAAGCACTGCTGAGAATGGGATTCAGGTCCTCCGCGAATTGCCCGCGGAAGCCACTGAGGCATCCTGAGGTTTGACGAGATGGGGGTTGTTCTCCAAGGTTCGCCCGAAAGCACTCAGGTTTGGAGCCTGGTTCGCACCGTCCGGACGTGAGCACTCAGGAGCATTGGATGAGTTCTGCCGCAAAGGTGATTGAGAGCTCAGGAGTTGGACACTGGGTCTCCCTGAGGTGACTGGGATCGACCGCGGTTTGGAGGAGTACTCCCGAGATTTGGACTGAGATATGCTGAAGTTGAACCCTCGGTCTAACAGAGAGGCCTTGGCCTGAGATCCCGAAGGATTGGAGTCAGCGCCTCCGACCGGAGATCACGGGAGGTTTGCCTGTGAATCTCCCTGAAAAGCCCCGAGAACCCTGAAGCTGGGGAGGACACCTCCCGAGATTTGGACTGAGAGCAGCTGAGATTCGCCCCCGGATCTCACGGAAAGGGGCCGAGGTCTCAAGAGGGTTTGTGGAGCTCTGTCGACATTTGAACTCAGAAACGGCGCACGTGGCCACAGGTTTTAGAGGAACGGGCCAGAGCTCCAACGTCGTTGGGAGATCTCGAACGCGATGCCGACGGAGATCACGTGCCGTGTGTCCCTGGGTCTCGCTGACTTTTCCTGAGATCTCCGGGGATTCGCGCAGTTCTACCGAGATTTGGACGGCTATCTTGAGCCAAGCGACCTCCTTATCCTCCCCAAGGCCGGAGACCTCGTTCCCTGGGGGCCAGGTGTCCCCAGACGTGGGCTGGGATGCCATTTGATTTGCCCTTCCATCTGGCTGCCTGGCTCCGTGGTCTCCTGCGGTTTGGAGGCGCTCTTCCGAGATGCAGACTAAAAGCACGAGAATTTTGCCCCCCGGTACTGCAGAGGGGGCCTGTGCTGCCATGACTTGCGGTTTGTTCCCCCCAAGATTTGGCCTGAAACCACGCGGGGTTGGAACCCGGGCCTTGATATCCGGACCTGAGCGCTCTGGAACTTCAGGGCCCCTCCTGAAATTGGGATGGAAATCACGTGAGCATTGCCCCCTGGATCTCGAGGACTGGGTATGGGATCACGGCAGATTTGCATGAGCCGTCCCGAGATTTGGACGGAGCTCCCCTGAAGTCAGGTGCTCTCTGTCCCACAGAGCTCCCCGAGATCCCAGGAGTTTTGAGTGAGTTCTTCCGAGGCTTGGACGGAGGAGACACCATATTTGATCCCGAATCTCCCTGACTGGGCCCGACAGTGCTCGAACATTGCATGTGGTCCCCTAGGTTTGGACTGAGAAGGGGCGAGCTTTGCCCTGCCGCTCACTGACTGCGCCCGAGGTCTCAAGAGATTTGGATGAGTTCTGGGGAGGTCTGGACTACGATCCGGTGACCTCGGGCCCTGCCAGTGGCCGAACGGACCGGAGATTCCACCAGATTCGGAGATTCCTCGTGAGATTCGCCCTGAGAACAACGAGACAGGTGCCTCTCGATCTCTCTGATCATTCCTGACATCTCAGGACATTTCCATAGCTCTTCCGATATTTGGACGGATATGCCGACACGTGTTTCCAGGAACTCGCAGGCAGGGCCTGAGATCTCATGAGATGTGGGTCAGGGCCTCCAAAATTTAGACTGCGATCCCATGAGTTTAATTGCTTGAGACCCCTGACTGGGGTGAGACCTCAGGGATTTGGTTTCGTTCTAATGACAATTGGATTTCAACCCCCTGGGGATTGCTTCTGGATCTCGCTAACTGGGCCAGAGGTCCCCCCGGAATTTGCGTGTGTGTTCCCGTGTTACGCCTAAAGTCAGATGAACTTAGATGCTGTTTCTCACGCAACGGACAGTGGCCCCGCAAGATTTGAGTGCGTTCTTCCGAGCCTGGGGCTGTGATCACGTGACATATGTCCGTGAATCTCCCTGACAGGGCCAGGGGTTCTTGACATTTGAATGAGTTCTCCTGGACTTTGGCTGAGATCACCCGGATTCCATAACTTGGGCACAAACCACTAAAGAGATTTTGACGAGTTCCAGCTCGATTTGGAATCCGATCCCACGAGACTGGCTCCTGGCATTCACGGAGTGGACCAGCGTTCTCACAAGTGTCGGAGGTGGCGAGCCTCATTCAGACGGAGACCACGTGACATGTGCCCCTCGATCTCGGCGAGTACACCTGACATTTCGAGGCTTTGGCACAGTTGTCCTGAGATTCGGACACCTACACGGAGACGTTTGCCTGGGAGTGTCCGACGGGTCCTGAGTTCTCACAGGATTTGGATCCGGTGTTCCGAGGTGTGGACTGCGGCCCCATGAGATTTGGCCCTGGATCTGTCTTCCTGGGCCTGTGGTCCCATGAGATGTCGACGAGCACTCCTGAGAATTGGATTCAGGTCCCCTGCGAATTGCCCTCGGACGCCACTGAGGGGTCCCGAGCTTTGACGAGATGGGGTTTGTTCTCCAAGGTTCGCACGAAAACACTCAAGTTTGGAGCCTGGTTCGCACCGTCCGGACGTGAGGACTCAGGAGCATTGGGTGGGTTCTGCTGCAAAGGTGATTGAGAGCTCAGGAGTTGGGCCCTGGGTCGCCCTGATGGTGACCGGGGTCGACCGAGGTTTCGAGGCTTTCTCCCGAGATTTGGACTGAGATTTGATGAAGTTGAACCCTGTGTCTAACAGAGAGGCCTTGGCCTGAGATCCCGTGGGTTGGAGTCAGCGCATCCGACCGGAGATCACGGGAGTTTTGCCTGTGAATCTCCCTGAAATTGTCCGAGAACCCTGAAGCTGGGGAGGAGACCTCCCGAGATTTGGACTGAGATCAGCTGAGATTCGCCCCCGGATCTCACCGAAAGGGATCGAAGTCTCAAGTTGGTTTGAGGAGCTCTGGCGACATTTGAAATCCGAAACTGTGCACGTAGCCACAGGTTGTAGTGGAACGCACCAGAGCTCCCACGAGGTTGGGAGATTGCAAACGCGATGTCGACGGAGATCATGTGCGTGTCTCCCTGGGTCTCGCTGACGTTTCCTGAGACCTCATGGCATTCGCGCAGTTCTACTGAGATTTGGACGACTATCCTGAGCCAAGCGACCTCCATAACCTCCACAAGGCCCGAGATCTTGTTCCATGGGGGCCAGGTGTCCCCAGACGTGTGCTGGGATCCCACTTGGTTTGTCTTTCCATCTCGCTGCCTGGCCCTGTTGTATCCTGCGGTTTGGAGGCGCTCTCCCGAGATGCAGACTAAAACCATGAGAGGTTTGCCCCCGGGTCTTGCAGAGGGGGCCTGTGCTGCCATGACTTGCTGTTTGTTCCCCCCAAGGCTTGGCCTGAAACCACGCGGGTTCGTTACCGGGGCCTTGATGTCTTGACGTGAGCGCTCTGGATCTGCAGGGCCCCTCCTGAAATTGGGATGGAGATCATGTGAGCATTGCCCCCTGGAACTCGAGGACTGGGCATGGGATCACACCAGATTTGCATGAGCCGTCCCGAGATTTGGATGGAGCTCCCCTGAAGTCAGACGCTCTTTGTCCCATAGAGCTCCCCGAGATCCCAGGAGCATTGAGTGAGTTCCTCCGACGCATGGACGGAGGAGACGCCAGATTTGACCCCGAATCTCCCTGACTGGGCCCGACAGCACTCGAACATTGCATGTGGTCCCCTCGGTTTGGACTGAGAAGGGGCGAGCTATGCCCTGCAGCTCACTGACTGCGCCCGAGGTCTCAAGAGATTTGGATGAGTTCTGGGGAGGTCGGGACTACGATCCGGTAACCTCGGGCCCTGCGATTGGCCGAACAGATGGGAGATTCCACCAGATTCGGAGATTCCTCACGAGATTCGCACTAAGATCAACGAGACAGGTGCCTCACCATCTCTCTGATCATTCCTGACATCTCAGGACATATCCATATCTCTTCCGACTTTTGGACGGATATGCCGAAACGTGTGTCTGGGAACTCGCATGCAGGGCTTGAGATCTCTTGAGATGTGGGTCAGGGCCTCCAAAATTTAGACTGCGATCCCATGAGTTTATCTGCTCGAGACCCCTGACTGGGGTGAGACCTCAGGGTTTTGGCTCCGTTCTAATGACAATTGGATTTCAACCCCCTTGGGATTGCTTCTGGATCTCGCTAACTGGGCCAGAGATCCCCACGAGATTTGCCTGAGCATTCCCGCGTTTTACCTGAAGTCTGATGAACTTAGATGCTGTTTCTCATCCAATGGCCGGTGGCCCCATGAGACTTGAGTGCGTTCTTCCGAGCCTGGGGCCGTGATCACGTGACATATGCCCGTGAATCTCCCTGACAGGGCCAGGGTTTGTTGACATTTGGATGGGTTCTCCTGGGCATCGGCCGAGATCACCCCGGAGTGGCATCGGGATCCCCTAACTTGGGCACAAACACTCAAGAGGTTTTGACGAGTTCTGGCTCGATTTGGAATCAGATCCCACGAGACTGGCTCCTGGCATCCACGGATTGGACCAGCACTCTCCCAAGTGTCGGAGGTGGCGGGGCACATTCAGACGGAGACCACGTGACATGTACCCCTGGATCTCGTCGAGTACACCTGACATTCC
Source organism: Mirounga angustirostris (assembly GCF_029215605.1). NCBI lineage: Eukaryota > Metazoa > Chordata > Mammalia > Carnivora > Phocidae > Mirounga > Mirounga angustirostris. The sequence goes on along the minus strand of NW_026991736.1, from coordinate 15,974 downwards.
GAGACTTTGGCACAGTTGTCCTGAGATACGGACACCTAACCGAGATGTTTGCCTGGGAGTGGCCGATCAGGCCTGAGTTCTCACGGGATTTGGATCCGGTGTTCCGAGGTTTGGACTGTGGCCCCATGGAATTTGGCCCTGGATCTGGCTTCCAGGGCCTGAGGTCCGACGAGATGTCGACAAGCACTGCTGAGAATGGGATTCAGGTCCTCCGCGAATTGCCCGCGGAAGCCACTGAGGCATCCTGAGGTTTGACGAGATGGGGTTTGTTCTCCAAGGTTCGCCCGAAAGCACTCAGGTTTGGAGCCTGGTTCGCACCGTCCGGACGTGAGCACTCAGGAGCATTGGATGAGTTCTGCCGCAAAGGTGATTGAGAGCTCAGGAGTTGGACACTGGGTCTCCCTGAGGTGACTGGGATCGACCGCGGTTTGGAGGAGTACTCCCGAGATTTGGACTGAGATATGCTGAAGTTGAACCCTCGGTCTAACAGAGAGGCCTTGGCCTGAGATCCCGAAGGATTGGAGTCAGCGCCTCCGACCGGAGATCACGGGAGGTTTGCCTGTGAATCTCCCTGAAAAGCCCCGAGAACCCTGAAGCTGGGGAGGACACCTCCCGAGATTTGGACTGAGAGCAGCTGAGATTCGCCCCCGGATCTCACGGAAAGGGGCCGAGGTCTCAAGAGGGTTTGTGGAGCTCTGTCGACATTTGAACTCAGAAACGGCGCACGTGGCCACAGGTTTTAGAGGAACGGGCCAGAGCTCCAACGTCGTTGGGAGATCTCGAACGCGATGCCGACGGAGATCACGTGCCGTGTGTCCCTGGGTCTCGCTGACTTTTCCTGAGATCTCCGGGGATTCGCGCAGTTCTACCGAGATTTGGACGGCTATCTTGAGCCAAGCGACCTCCTTATCCTCCCCAAGGCCGGAGACCTCGTTCCCTGGGGGCCAGGTGTCCCCAGACGTGGGCTGGGATGCCATTTGATTTGCCCTTCCATCTGGCTGCCTGGCTCCGTGGTCTCCTGCGGTTTGGAGGCGCTCTTCCGAGATGCAGACTAAAAGCACGAGAATTTTGCCCCCCGGTACTGCAGAGGGGGCCTGTGCTGCCATGACTTGCGGTTTGTTCCCCCCAAGATTTGGCCTGAAACCACGCGGGGTTGGAACCCGGGCCTTGATATCCGGACCTGAGCGCTCTGGAACTTCAGGGCCCCTCCTGAAATTGGGATGGAAATCACGTGAGCATTGCCCCCTGGATCTCGAGGACTGGGTATGGGATCACGGCAGATTTGCATGAGCCGTCCCGAGATTTGGACGGAGCTCCCCTGAAGTCAGGTGCTCTCTGTCCCACAGAGCTCCCCGAGATCCCAGGAGTTTTGAGTGAGTTCTTCCGAGGCTTGGACGGAGGAGACACCATATTTGATCCCGAATCTCCCTGACTGGGCCCGACAGTGCTCGAACATTGCATGTGGTCCCCTAGGTTTGGACTGAGAAGGGGCGAGCTTTGCCCTGCCGCTCACTGACTGCGCCCGAGGTCTCAAGAGATTTGGTTGAGTTCTGGGGAGGTCTGGACTACGATCCGGTGACCTCGGGCCCTGCCAGTGGCCGAACGGACCGGAGATTCCACCAGATTCGGAGATTCCTCGTGAGATTCGCCCTGAGAACAACGAGACAGGTGCCTCTCGATCTCTCTGATCATTCCTGACAACTCAGGACATTTCCATAGCTCTTCCGATATTTGGACGGATATGCCGACACGTGTTTCCAGGAACTCGCAGGCAGGGCCTGAGATCTCATGAGATGTGGGTCAGGGCCTCCAAAATTTAGACTGCGATCCCATGAGTTTAATTGCTTGAGACCCCTGACTGCGGTGAGACCTCAGGGATTTGGTTTCGTTCTAATGACAATTGGATTTCAACCCCCTGGGGATTGCTTCTGGATCTCGCTAACTGGGCCAGAGGTCCCCCCGGAATTTGCGTGTGTGTTCCCGTGTTACGCCTAAAGTCAGATGAACTTAGATGCTGTTTCTCACGCAACGGACAGTGGCCCCGCAAGATTTGAGTGCGTTCTTCCGAGCCTGGGGCTGTGATCACGTGACATATGTCCGTGAATCTCCCTGACAGGGCCAGGGGTTCTTGACATTTGAATGAGTTCTCCTGGACTTTGGCTGAGATCACCCGGATTCCATAACTTGGGCACAAACCACTAAAGAGATTTTGACGAGTTCCAGCTCGATTTGGAATCCGATCCCACGAGACTGGCTCCTGGCATTCACGGATTGGACCAGCGTTCTCACAAGTGTCGGAGGTGGCGAGCCTCATTCAGACGGAGACCACGTGACATGTGCCCCTCGATCTCGGCGAGTACACCTGACATTTCGAGGCTTTGGCACAGTTGTCCTGAGATTCGGACACCTACACGGAGACGTTTGCCTGGGAGAGTCCGACGGGTCCTGAGTTCTCACAGGATTTGGATCCGGTGTTCCGAGGTGTGGACTGCGGCCCCATGAGATTTGGCCCTGGATCTGGCTTCCTGGGCCTGTGGTCCCATGAGATGTCGACGAGCACTCCTGAGAATTGGATTCAGGTCCCCTGCGAATTGCCCTCGGAAGCCACTGAGGGGTCCCGAGCTTTGACAAGATGGGGTTTGTTCTCCAAGGTTCGCACGAAAGCACTCAGGTTTGGAGCCTGGTTCGCACCGTCCGGACGTGAGGACTCAGGGGCATTGGGTGGGTTCTGCTGCAAAGGTGATTGAGAGCTCAGGAGTTGGGCCCTGGGTCGCCCTGATGGTGACCGGGGTCGACCGAGGTTTGGAGGCTTTCTCCCGAGATTTGGACTGAGATTTGTGAAGTTGAACCCTGTGTCTAACAGAGAGGCCTTGGCCTGAGATCCCGTGGGTTGGAGTCAGCGCATCCGACCGGAGATCATGGGAGTTTTGCCTGTGAATCTCCCTGAAATTGTCCGAGAACCCTGAAGCTGGGGAGGAGACCTCCCGAGATTTGGACTGAGATCAGCTGAGATTCGCCCCCGGATCTCACCGAAAGGGGTCGAAGTCTCAAGATGGTTTGAGGAGCTCTGGCGACATTTGAAATCCGAAACGGTGCACGTAGCCACAGGTTGTAGTGGAACGCACCAGAGCTCCCACGAGGTTGGGAGATTGCAAACGCGATGTCGACGGAGATCATGTGCGTGTCTCCCTGGGTCTCGCTGACGTTTCCTGAGACCTCAGGGCATTCGCGCAGTTCTACCGAGATTTGGACGACTATCCTGAGCCAAGCGACCTCCATAACCTCCACAAGGCCCGAGATCTTGTTCCATTGGGGCCAGGTGTCCCCAGACGTGTGCTGGGATCCCACTTGGTTTGTCTTTCCATCTCGCTGCCTGGCCCCGTTGTATCCTGCGGTTTGGAGGCGCTCTCCCGAGATGCAGACTAAAACCATGAGAGGTTTGCCCCCGGGTCTTGCAGAGGGGGCCTGTGCTGCCATGACTTGCTGTTTGTTCCCCCCAAGACTTGGCCTGAAACCACGCGGGTTCGTTACCGGGGCCTTGATGTCTTGACGTGAGCGCTCTGGATCTGCAGGGCCCCTCCTGAAATTGGGATGGAGATCATGTGAGCATTGCCCCCTGGAACTCGAGGACTGGGCATGGGATCACACCAGATTTGCATGAGCCGTCCCGAGATTTGGATGGAGCTCCCCTGAAGTCAGACGCTCTTTGTCCCATAGAGTTCCCCGAGATCCCAGGAGCATTGAGTGCGTTCCTCCGACGCATGGACGGAGGAGACGCCAGATTTGACCCCGAATCTCCCTGACTGGGCCCGACAGCACTCGAACATTGCATGTGGTCCCCTCGGTTTGGACTGAGAAGGGGCGAGCTATGCCCTGCAGCTCACTGACTGCGCCCGAGGTCTCAAGAGATTTGGATGAGTTCTGGGGAGGTCCGGACTACGATCCGGTAACCTCGGGCCCTGCGAGTGGCCGAACAGATGGGAGATTCCACCAGATTCGGAGATTCCTCACGAGATTCGCACTAAGATCAACGAGACAGGTGCCTCACCATCTCTCTGATCATTCCTGACATCTCAGGACATATCCATATCTCTTCCGAGTTTTGGACGGATATGCCGAAACGTGTGTCTGGGAACTCGCATGCAGGGCTTGAGATCTCTTGAGATGTGGGTCAGGGCCTCCAAAATTTAGACTGCGATCCCATGAGTTTATCTGCTCGAGACCCCTGACTGGGGTGAGACCTCAGGGTTTTGGCTCCGTTCTAATGACAATTGGATTTCAACCCCCTTGGGATTGCTTCTGGATCTCGCTAACTGGGCCAGAGATCCCCACGAGATTTGCCTGAGCATTCCCGCGTTTTACCTGAAGTCTGATGAACTTAGATGCTGTTTCTCATCCAATGGCCGGTGGCCCCAGGAGACTTGAGTGCGTTCTTCCGAGGCTGGGGCCGTGATCACGTGACATATGCCCGTGAATCTCCCTGACAGGGCCAGGGTTTGTTGACATTTGGATGGGTTCTCCTGGGCATCGGCCGAGATCACCCCGGAGTGGCATCGGGATCCCCTAACTTGGGCACAAACACTCAAGAGGTTTTGACGAGTTCTGGCTCGATTTGGAATCAGATCCCACGAGACTGGCTCCTGGCATCCACGGATTGGACCAGCACTCTCCCAAGTGTCGGAGGTGGCGGGGCACATTCAGACGGAGACCACGTGACATGTACCCCTGGATCTCGTCGAGTACACCTGACATTCCGAGACTTTGGCACAGTTGTCCTGAGATACGGACACCTAACCGAGATGTTTGCCTGGGAGTGGCCGATCAGGCCTGAGTTCTCACGGGATTTGGATCCGGTGTTCCGAGGTTTGGACTGTGGCCCCATGGAATTTGGCCCTGGATCTGGCTTCCAGGGCCTGAGGTCCGACGAGATGTCGACAAGCACTGCTGAGAATGGGATTCAGGTCCTCCGCGAATTGCCCGCGGAAGCCACTGAGGCATCCTGAGGTTTGACGAGATGGGGGTTGTTCTCCAAGGTTCGCCCGAAAGCACTCAGGTTTGGAGCCTGGTTCGCACCGTCCGGACGTGAGCACTCAGGAGCATTGGATGAGTTCTGCCGCAAAGGTGATTGAGAGCTCAGGAGTTGGACACTGGGTCTCCCTGAGGTGACTGGGATCGACCGCGGTTTGGAGGAGTACTCCCGAGATTTGGACTGAGATATGCTGAAGTTGAACCCTCGGTCTAACAGAGAGGCCTTGGCCTGAGATCCCGAAGGATTGGAGTCAGCGCCTCCGACCGGAGATCACGGGAGGTTTGCCTGTGAATCTCCCTGAAAAGCCCCGAGAACCCTGAAGCTGGGGAGGACACCTCCCGAGATTTGGACTGAGAGCAGCTGAGATTCGCCCCCGGATCTCACGGAAAGGGGCCGAGGTCTCAAGAGGGTTTGTGGAGCTCTGTCGACATTTGAACTCAGAAACGGCGCACGTGGCCACAGGTTTTAGAGGAACGGGCCAGAGCTCCAACGTCGTTGGGAGATCTCGAACGCGATGCCGACGGAGATCACGTGCCGTGTGTCCCTGGGTCTCGCTGACTTTTCCTGAGATCTCCGGGGATTCGCGCAGTTCTACCGAGATTTGGACGGCTATCTTGAGCCAAGCGACCTCCTTATCCTCCCCAAGGCCGGAGACCTCGTTCCCTGGGGGCCAGGTGTCCCCAGACGTGGGCTGGGATGCCATTTGATTTGCCCTTCCATCTGGCTGCCTGGCTCCGTGGTCTCCTGCGGTTTGGAGGCGCTCTTCCGAGATGCAGACTAAAAGCACGAGAATTTTGCCCCCCGGTACTGCAGAAGGGGCCTGTGCTGCCATGACTTGCGGTTTGTTCCCCCCAAGATTTGGCCTGAAACCACGCGGGGTTGGAACCCGGGCCTTGATATCCGGACCTGAGCGCTCTGGAACTTCAGGGCCCCTCCTGAAATTGGGATGGAAATCACGTGAGCATTGCCCCCTGGATCTTGAGGACTGGGTATGGGATCACGGCAGATTTGCATGAGCCGTCCCGAGATTTGGACGGAGCTCCCCTGAAGTCAGGTGCTCTCTGTCCCACAGAGCTCCCCGAGATCCCAGGAGTTTTGAATGAGTTCTTCCGAGGCTTGGACGGAGGAGACACCATATTTGATCCCGAATCTCCCTGACTGGGCCCGACAGTGCTCGAACATTGCATGTGGTCCCCTAGGTTTGGACTGAGAAGGGGCGAGCTTTGCCCTGCCGCTCACTGACTGCGCCCGAGGTCTCAAGAGATTTGGTTGAGTTCTGGGGAGGTCTGGACTACGATCCGGTGACCTCGGGCCCTGCCAGTGGCCGAACGGACCGGAGATTCCACCAGATTCGGAGATTCCTCGTGAGATTCGCCCTGAGAACAACGAGACAGGTGCCTCTCGATCTCTCTGATCATTCCTGACAACTCAGGACATTTCCATAGCTCTTCCGATATTTGGACGGATATGCCGACACGTGTTTCCAGGAACTCGCAGGCAGGGCCTGAGATCTCATGAGATGTGGGTCAGGGCCTCCAAAATTTAGACTGCGATCCCATGAGTTTAATTGCTTGAGACCCCTGACTGGGGTGAGACCTCAGGGATTTGGTTTCGTTCTAATGACAATTGGATTTCAACCCCCTGGGGATTGCTTCTGGATCTCGCTAACTGAGCCAGAGGTCCCCCCGGAATTTGCGTGTGTGTTCCCGTGTTACGCCTAAAGTCAGATGAACTTAGATGCTGTTTCTCACGCAACGGACAGTGGCCCCGCAAGATTTGAGTGCGTTCTTCCGAGCCTGGGGCTGTGATCACGTGACATATGTCCGTGAATCTCCCTGACAGGGCCAGGGGTTCTTGACATTTGAATGAGTTCTCCTGGACTTTGGCTGAGATCACCCGGATTCCATAACTTGGGCACAAACCACTAAAGAGATTTTGACGAGTTCCAGCTCGATTTGGAATCCGATCCCACGAGACTGGCTCCTGGCATTCACGGATTGGACCAGCGTTCTCACAAGTGTCGGAGGTGGCGAGCCTCATTCAGACGGAGACCACGTGACATGTGCCCCTCGATCTCGGCGAGTACACCTGACATTTCGAGGCTTTGGCACAGTTGTCCTGAGATTCGGACACCTACACGGAGACGTTTGCCTGGGAGAGTCCGACGGGTCCTGAGTTCTCACAGGATTTGGATCCGGTGTTCCGAGGTGTGGACTGCGGCCCCATGAGATTTGGCCCTGGATCTGGCTTCCTGGGCCTGTGGTCCCATGAGATGTCGACGAGCACTCCTGAGAATTGGATTCAGGTCCCCTGCGAATTGCCCTCGGAAGCCACTGAGGGGTCCCGAGCTTTGACAAGATGGGGTTTGTTCTCCAAGGTTCGCACGAAAGCACTCAGGTTTGGAGCCTGGTTCGCACCGTCCGGACGTGAGGACTCAGGGGCATTGGGTGGGTTCTGCTGCAAAGGTGATTGAGAGCTCAGGAGTTGGGCCCTGGGTCGCCCTGATGGTGACCGGGGTCGACCGAGGTTTGGAGGCTTTCTCCCGAGATTTGGACTGAGATTTGTGAAGTTGAACCCTGTGTCTAACAGAGAGGCCTTGGCCTGAGATCCCGTGGGTTGGAGTCAGCGCATCCGACCGGAGATCATGGGAGTTTTGCCTGTGAATCTCCCTGAAATTGTCCGAGAACCCTGAAGCTGGGGAGGAGACCTCCCGAGATTTGGACTGAGATCAGCTGAGATTCGCCCCCGGATCTCACCGAAAGGGGTCGAAGTCTCAAGATGGTTTGAGGAGCTCTGGCGACATTTGAAATCCGAAACGGTGCACGTAGCCACAGGTTGTAGTGGAACGCACCAGAGCTCCCACGAGGTTGGGAGATTGCAAACGCGATGTCGACGGAGATCATGTGCGTGTCTCCCTGGGTCTCGCTGACGTTTCCTGAGACCTCAGGGCATTCGCGCAGTTCTACCGAGATTTGGACGACTATCCTGAGCCAAGCGACCTCCATAACCTCCACAAGGCCCGAGATCTTGTTCCATTGGGGCCAGGTGTCCCCAGACGTGTGCTGGGATCCCACTTGGTTTGTCTTTCCATCTCGCTGCCTGGCCCCGTTGTATCCTGCGGTTTGGAGGCGCTCTCCCGAGATGCAGACTAAAACCATGAGAGGTTTGCCCCCGGGTCTTGCAGAGGGGGCCTGTGCTGCCATGACTTGCTGTTTGTTCCCCCCAAGACTTGGCCTGAAACCACGCGGGTTCGTTACCGGGGCCTTGATGTCTTGACGTGAGCGCTCTGGATCTGCAGGGCCCCTCCTGAAATTGGGATGGAGATCATGTGAGCATTGCCCCCTGGAACTCGAGGACTGGGCATGGGATCACACCAGATTTGCATGAGCCGTCCCGAGATTTGGATGGAGCTCCCCTGAAGTCAGACGCTCTTTGTCCCATAGAGCTCCCCGAGATCCCAGGAGCATTGAGTGCGTTCCTCCGACGCATGGACGGAGGAGACGCCAGATTTGACCCCGAGTCTCCCTGACTGGGCCCGACAGCACTCGAACATTGCATGTGGTCCCCTCGGTTTGGACTGAGAAGGGGCGAGCTATGCCCTGCAGCTCACTGACTGCGCCCGAGGTCTCAAGAGATTTGGATGAGTTCTGGGGAGGTCCGGACTACGATCCGGTAACCTCGGGTCCTGCGAGTGGCCGAACAGATGGGAGATTCCACCAGATTCGGAGATTCCTCACGAGATTCGCACTAAGATCAACGAGACAGGTGCCTCACCATCTCTCTGATCATTCCTGACATCTCAGGACATATCCATATCTCTTCCGAGTTTTGGACGGATATGCCGAAACGTGTGTCTGGGAACTCGCATGCAGGGCTTGAGATCTCTTGAGATGTGGGTCAGGGCCTCCAAAATTTAGACTGCGATCCCATGAGTTTATCTGCTCGAGACCCCTGACTGGGGTGAGACCTCAGGGTTTTGGCTCCGTTCTAATGACAATTGGATTTCAACCCCCTTGGGATTGCTTCTGGATCTCGCTAACTGGGCCAGAGATCCCCACGAGATTTGCCTGAGCATTCCCGCGTTTTACCTGAAGTCTGATGAACTTAGATGCTGTTTCTCATCCAATGGCCGGTGGCCCCAGGAGACTTGAGTGCGTTCTTCCGAGGCTGGGGCCGTGATCACGTGACATATGCCCGTGAATCTCCCTGACAGGGCCAGGGTTTGTTGACATTTGGATGGGTTCTCCTGGGCATCGGCCGAGATCACCCCGGAGTGGCATCGGGATCCCCTAACTTGGGCACAAACACTCAAGAGGTTTTGACGAGTTCTGGCTCGATTTGGAATCAGATCCCACGAGACTGGCTCCTGGCATCCACGGATTGGACCAGCACTCTCCCAAGTGTCGGAGGTGGCGGGGCACATTCAGACGGAGACCACGTGACATGTACCCCTGGATCTCGTCGAGTACACCTGACATTCCGAGACTTTGGCACAGTTGTCCTGAGATACGGACACCTAACCGAGATGTTTGCCTGGGAGTGGCCGATCAGGCCTGAGTTCTCACGGGATTTGGATCCGGTGTTCCGAGGTTTGGACTGTGGCCCCATGGAATTTGGCCCTGGATCTGGCTTCCAGGGCCTGAGGTCCGACGAGATGTCGACAAGCACTGCTGAGAATGGGATTCAGGTCCTCCGCGAATTGCCCGCGGAAGCCACTGAGGCATCCTGAGGTTTGACGAGATGGGGGTTGTTCTCCAAGGTTCGCCCGAAAGCACTCAGGTTTGGAGCCTGGTTCGCACCGTCCGGACGTGAGCACTCAGGAGCATTGGATGAGTTCTGCCGCAAAGGTGATTGAGAGCTCAGGAGTTGGACACTGGGTCTCCCTGAGGTGACTGGGATCGACCGCGGTTTGGAGGAGTACTCCCGAGATTTGGACTGAGATATGCTGAAGTTGAACCCTCGGTCTAACAGAGAGGCCTTGGCCTGAGATCCCGAAGGATTGGAGTCAGCGCCTCCGACCGGAGATCACGGGAGGTTTGCCTGTGAATCTCCCTGAAAAGCCCCGAGAACCCTGAAGCTGGGGAGGACACCTCCCGAGATTTGGACTGAGAGCAGCTGAGATTCGCCCCCGGATCTCACGGAAAGGGGCCGAGGTCTCAAGAGGGTTTGTGGAGCTCTGTCGACATTTGAACTCAGAAACGGCGCACGTGGCCACAGGTTTTAGAGGAACGGGCCAGAGCTCCAACGTCGTTGGGAGATCTCGAACGCGATGCCGACGGAGATCACGTGCCGTGTGTCCCTGGGTCTCGCTGACTTTTCCTGAGATCTCCGGGGATTCGCGCAGTTCTACCGAGATTTGGACGGCTATCTTGAGCCAAGCGACCTCCTTATCCTCCCCAAGGCCGGAGACCTCGTTCCCTGGGGGCCAGGTGTCCCCAGACGTGGGCTGGGATGCCATTTGATTTGCCCTTCCATCTGGCTGCCTGGCTCCGTGGTCTCCTGCGGTTTGGAGGCGCTCTTCCGAGATGCAGACTAAAAGCACGAGAATTTTGCCCCCCGGTACTGCAGAGGGGGCCTGTGCTGCCATGACTTGCGGTTTGTTCCCCCCAAGATTTGGCCTGAAACCACGCGGGGTTGGAACCCGGGCCTTGATATCCGGACCTGAGCGCTCTGGAACTTCAGGGCCCCTCCTGAAATTGGGATGGAAATCACGTGAGCATTGCCCCCTGGATCTCGAGGACTGGGTATGGGATCACGGCAGATTTGCATGAGCCGTCCCGAGATTTGGACGGAGCTCCCCTGAAGTCAGGTGCTCTCTGTCCCACAGAGCTCCCCGAGATCCCAGGAGTTTTGAGTGAGTTCTTCCGAGGCTTGGACGGAGGAGACACCATATTTGATCCCGAATCTCCCTGACTGGGCCCGACAGTGCTCGAACATTGCATGTGGTCCCCTAGGTTTGGACTGAGAAGGGGCGAGCTTTGCCCTGCCGCTCACTGACTGCGCCCGAGGTCTCAAGAGATTTGGATGAGTTCTGGGGAGGTCTGGACTACGATCCGGTGACCTCGGGCCCTGCCAGTGGCCGAACGGACCGGAGATTCCACCAGATTCGGAGATTCCTCGTGAGATTCGCCCTGAGAACAACGAGACAGGTGCCTCTCGATCTCTCTGATCATTCCTGACATCTCAGGACATTTCCATAGCTCTTCCGATATTTGGACGGATATGCCGACACGTGTTTCCAGGAACTCGCAGGCAGGGCCTGAGATCTCATGAGATGTGGGTCAGGGCCTCCAAAATTTAGACTGCGATCCCATGAGTTTAATTGCTTGAGACCCCTGACTGGGGTGAGACCTCAGGGATTTGGTTTCGTTCTAATGACAATTGGATTTCAACCCCCTGGGGATTGCTTCTGGATCTCGCTAACTGGGCCAGAGGTCCCCCCGGAAATTGCGTGTGTATTCCCGTGTTACGCCTAAAGTCAGATGAACTTAGATGCTGTTTCTCACGCAACGGACAGTGGCCCCGCAAGATTTGAGTGCGTTCTTCCGAGCCTGGGGCTGTGATCACGTGACATATGTCCGTGAATCTCCCTGACAGGGCCAGGGGTTCTTGACATTTGAATGAGTTCTCCTGGACTTTGGCTGAGATCACCCGGATTCCATAACTTGGGCACAAACCACTAAAGAGATTTTGACGAGTTCCAGCTCGATTTGGAATCCGATCCCACGAGACTGGCTCCTGGCATTCACGGATTGGACCAGCGTTCTCACAAGTGTCGGAGGTGGCGAGCCTCATTCAGACGGAGACCACGTGACATGTGCCCCTCGATCTCGGCGAGTACACCTGACATTTCGAGGCTTTGGCACAGTTGTCCTGAGATTCGGACACCTACACGGAGACGTTTGCCTGGGAGAGTCCGACGGGTCCTGAGTTCTCACAGGATTTGGATCCGGTGTTCCGAGGTGTGGACTGCGGTCCCATGAGATTTGGCCCTGGATCTGGCTTCCTGGGCCTGTGGTCCCATGAGATGTCGACGAGCACTCCTGAGAATTGGATTCAGGTCCCCTGCGAATTGCCCTCGGAAGCCACTGAGGGGTCCCGAGCTTTGACAAGATGGGGTTTGTTCTCCAAGGTTCGCACGAAAGCACTCAGGTTTGGAGCCTGGTTCGCACCGTCCGGACGTGAGGACTCAGGGGCATTGGGTGGGTTCTGCTGCAAAGGTGATTGAGAGCTCAGGAGTTGGGCCCTGGGTCGCCCTGATGGTGACCGGGGTCGACCGAGGTTTGGAGGCTTTCTCCCGAGATTTGGACTGAGATTTGTGAAGTTGAACCCTGTGTCTAACAGAGAGGCCTTGGCCTGAGATCCCGTGGGTTGGAGTCAGCGCATCCGACCGGAGATCATGGGAGTTTTGCCTGTGAATCTCCCTGAAATTGTCCGAGAACCCTGAAGCTGGGGAGGAGACCTCCCGAGATTTGGACTGAGATCAGCTGAGATTCGCCCCCGGATCTCACCGAAAGGGGTCGAAGTCTCAAGATGGTTTGAGGAGCTCTGGCGACATTTGAAATCCGAAACGGTGCACGTAGCCACAGGTTGTAGTGGAACGCACCAGAGCTCCCACGAGGTTGGGAGATTGCAAACGCGATGTCGACGGAGATCATGTGCGTGTCTCCCTGGGTCTCGCTGACGTTTCCTGAGACCTCAGGGCATTCGCGCAGTTCTACCGAGATTTGGACGACTATCCTGAGCCAAGCGACCTCCATAACCTCCACAAGGCCCGAGATCTTGTTCCATTGGGGCCAGGTGTCCCCAGACGTGTGCTGGGATCCCACTTGGTTTGTCTTTCCATCTCGCTGCCTGGCCCCGTTGTATCCTGCGGTTTGGAGGCGCTCTCCCGAGATGCAGACTAAAACCATGAGAGGTTTGCCCCCGGGTCTTGCAGAGGGGGCCTGTGCTGCCATGACTTGCTGTTTGTTCCCCCCAAGACTTGGCCTGAAACCACGCGGGTTCGTTACCGGGGCCTTGATGTCTTGACGTGAGCGCTCTGGATCTGCAGGGCCCCTCCTGAAATTGGGATGGAGATCATGTGAGCATTGCCCCCTGGAACTCGAGGACTGGGCATGGGATCACACCAGATTTGCATGAGCCGTCCCGAGATTTGGATGGAGCTCCCCTGAAGTCAGACGCTCTTTGTCCCATAGAGCTCCCCGAGATCCCAGGAGCATTGAGTGCGTTCCTCCGACGCATGGACGGAGGAGACGCCAGATTTGACCCCGAATCTCCCTGACTGGGCCCGACAGCACTCGAACATTGCATGTGGTCCCCTCGGTTTGGACTGAGAAGGGGCGAGCTATGCCCTGCAGCTCACTGACTGCGCCCGAGGTCTCAAGAGATTTGGATGAGTTCTGGGGAGGTCCGGACTACGATCCGGTAACCTCGGGTCCTGCGAGTGGCCGAACAGATGGGAGATTCCACCAGATTCGGAGATTCCTCACGAGATTCGCACTAAGATCAACGAGACAGGTGCCTCACCATCTCTCTGATCATTCCTGACATCTCAGGACATATCCATATCTCTTCCGAGGTTTGGACGGATATGCCGAAACGTGTGTCTGGGAACTCGCATGCAGGGCTTGAGATCTCTTGAGATGTGGGTCAGGGCCTCCAAAATTTAGACTGCGATCCCATGAGTTTATCTGCTCGAGACCCCTGACTGGGGTGAGACCTCAGGGTTTTGGCTCCGTTCTAATGACAATTGGATTTCAACCCCCTTGGGATTGCTTCTGGATCTCGCTAACTGGGCCAGAGATCCCCACGAGATTTGCCTGAGCATTCCCGCGTTTTACCTGAAGTCTGATGAACTTAGATGCTGTTTCTCATCCAATGGCCGGTGGCCCCAGGAGACTTGAGTGCGTTCTTCCGAGGCTGGGGCCGTGATCACGTGACATATGCCCGTGAATCTCCCTGACAGGGCCAGGGTTTGTTGACATTTGGATGGGTTCTCCTGGGCATCGGCCGAGATCACCCCGGAGTGGCATCGGGATCCCCTAACTTGGGCACAAACACTCAAGGGGTTTTGACGAGTTCTGGCTCGATTTGGAATCAGATCCCACGAGACTGGCTCCTGGCATCCACGGATTGGACCAGCACTCTCCCAAGTGTCGGAGGTGGCGGGGCACATTCAGACGGAGACCACGTGACATGTACCCCTGGATCTCGTCGAGTACACCTGACATTCCGAGACTTTGGCACAGTTGTCCTGAGATACGGACACCTAACCGAGATGTTTGCCTGGGAGTGGCCGATCAGGCCTGTGTTCTCACGGGATTTGGATCCGGTGTTCCGAGGTTTGGACTGTGGCCCCATGGAATTTGGCCCTGGATCTGGCTTCCAGGGCCTGAGGTCCGACGAGATGTCGACAAGCACTGCTGAGAATGGGATTCAGGTCCTCCGTGAATTGCCCGCGGAAGCCACTGAGGCATCCTGAGGTTTGACGAGATGGGGGTTGTTCTCCAAGGTTCGCCCGAAAGCACTCAGGTTTGGAGCCTGGTTCGCACCGTCTGGACGTGAGCACTCAGGAGCATTGGATGAGTTCTGCCGCAAAGGTGATTGAGAGCTCAGGAGTTGGACACTGGGTCTCCCTGAGGTGACTGGGATCGACCGCGGTTTGGAGGAGTACTCCCGAGATTTGGACTGAGATATGCTGAAGTTGAACCCTCGGTCTAACAGAGAGGCCTTGGCCTGAGATCCCGAAGGATTGGAGTCAGCGCCTCCGACCGGAGATCACGGGAGGTTTGCCTGTGAATCTCCCTGAAAAGCCCCGAGAACCCTGAAGCTGGGGAGGACACCTCCCGAGATTTGGACTGAGAGCAGCTGAGATTCGCCCCCGGATCTCACGGAAAGGGGCCGAGGTCTCAAGAGGGTTTGTGGAGCTCTGTCGACATTTGAACTCAGAAACGGCGCACGTGGCCACAGGTTTTAGAGGAACGGGCCAGAGCTCCAACGTCGTTGGGAGATCTCGAACGCGATGCCGACGGAGATCACGTGCCGTGTGTCCCTGGGTCTCGCTGACTTTTCCTGAGATCTCCGGGGATTCGCGCAGTTCTACCGAGATTTGGACGGCTATCTTGAGCCAAGCGACCTCCTTATCCTCCCCAAGGCCGGAGACCTCGTTCCCTGGGGGCCAGGTGTCCCCAGACGTGGGCTGGGATGCCATTTGATTTGCCCTTCCATCTGGCTGCCTGGCTCCGTGGTCTCCTGCGGTTTGGAGGCGCTCTTCCGAGATGCAGACTAAAAGCACGAGAATTTTGCCCCCCGGTACTGCAGAGGGGGCCTGTGCTGCCATGACTTGCGGTTTGTTCCCCCCAAGATTTGGCCTGAAACCACGCGGGGTTGGAACCCGGGCCTTGATATCCGGACCTGAGCGCTCTGGAACTTCAGGGCCCCTCCTGAAATTGGGATGGAAATCACGTGAGCATTGCCCCCTGGATCTCGAGGACTGGGTATGGGATCACGGCAGATTTGCATGAGCCGTCCCGAGATTTGGACGGAGCTCCCCTGAAGTCAGGTGCTCTCTGTCCCACAGAGCTCCCCGAGATCCCAGGAGTTTTGAGTGAGTTCTTCCGAGGCTTGGACGGAGGAGACACCATATTTGATCCCGAATCTCCCTGACTGGGCCCGACAGTGCTCGAACATTTCATGTGGTCCCCTAGGTTTGGACTGAGAAGGGGCGAGCTTTGCCCTGCCGCTCACTGACTGCGCCCGAGGTCTCAAGAGATTTGGATGAGTTCTGGGGAGGTCTGGACTACGATCCGGTGACCTCGGGCCCTGCCAGTGGCCGAACGGACCGGAGATTCCACCAGATTCGGAGATTCCTCGTGAGATTCGCCCTGAGAACAACGAGACAGGTGCCTCTCGATCTCTCTGATCATTCCTGACATCTCAGGAC